>NC_133122.1:136752594-137074325 GCF_033568475.1 Henckelia pumila
ATTTAATTTTTACACACACAATTTAATCGTAAGGTTGATACCCATTATGGAATCGTTCCATACAAAAATTTTAAACTTCCGCTGCACCGGGTATCAATCATAATTGATCTGAACGCCGTGTTCTCCAACACACAGGACTTGCCAACTGCAGTTTATCTGGTTAACGTGGTTTGCCAGCTATTGTATTAACCTAGGGGTTTACTCAGTGCGCACCTAAGGATAACGGCTATGGGTTCCCACGTGATAAAAAAAAGTAAGAGAAAGTGTAGGACCAGTGTTTGTCGTTTTATCAAAAGCTATAGCTGGTGGTAATGGTGTAACTTAAAGCCTTTAAACCGTACAACAAAGTAAGTGTTGTGGTTCGATCGCTCTATATAGCAGAGACAATTATTGCACTTCAACTAATCGACCCGATACTACTACTGAATTTTTTTAAAAATACTTTACTTTATTTCTTTACCTTAAAATATTATTTATACTACATATACACTCATACATACATATATATATATATATATATATAATATACTTAAATAATTTTCCATAAAAATATTTTGCATGTACATAAATTAATTTAAAGTAAATATTTAAAAATAATTAATATCCATGCATGAAAATATCATAACATAAAAATTAAATAATATTCTCTCATCAAATCCATGCATACATAAATCTCATGCATACGTCAAAATCCTCAAATCCCTAAAAATAATTAATATTTATGTGCAGAATAAAAATAATAGCCTATTAAAAATCCCTTAATAAATATCGTATCATAAGATTGAGATGGTCACGGGCAAGCTAACAGCACTAAATACTCAGACGTTATCACTGCCAGTAGGGACCACATCCTCATTTATAAACTCATGTTCACATGCACCATTTAAATCTAGTGAGTCTAGAGGCTCAACACGTTCTATCCATATATAACAACATGAAACCACATGCAAACACATATAATATAAAATATCATACATATAACTTATACATGCATGGTTTTAAAAAACATTGCATACTGCTGCATCTTAAACATCATCATCATCATAAACATTATCATCGTAACTATATACTTAATACTTATCAAATATGACATGTCTTAAATTCTTTAAACATTATAGGTTGTATCCATGGTGGCCTTAAACTTTAACGATTGATCAATCATAAAAACCAACATACGTGGTGGTGAGGTCTCCACCTCTATGCTGTCACTTCACCAATACTCAATGCTGGACATAAGCTCATTATAACATAAACATTATCAAGAAGGTCATCGGGCCCAGGTATCCCGGCCTCCAACCACATCACTTTTCACCTTCACTTCAACTTTCTTAAAAACTTAATTTTCTTAACATGCCCTTAAACTTCACATTAAAAAAAAATTCTTAGATGCATGCACTTAAAAATTCTTCATAATTTCTTTATTTCATGAAAATTGGCCCATAAATATATATTTAATTTATTTTCTTAAAAATCATACTTATATATAATAAAAATACATGCATGAATTAAATATATATTTAATTTATTTTCTTAAAAATCATACTTATATATATAATAAAAATACATGCATGAATTAAATATATATTTACGGACTATTTATTTTCTCCAATGACGTGTTCGAGCTGCTGACCTCTTAACTTAAGCCCATAAATTTCTAGACTAAACCAATAACATCTTAACCCATTATAATTATCCTATTAATCACTTAGACTGGCCATTAACTTAAATTTAGCCCATTAAATTATTCTAGCCCATTAATAACTTAAACTCATTAACACTTAGTCTGACCCATTAATAACTTAAAGTAGCTCATTAACTTAAACTAGCTAGCCCGTTAACACTTAATCTAGCCCATTAATAACTTAACCCAACATAACTCGGCCCGATAATTCACATGGACCAATAGGCCCATGACAAACTAATGAGCTCACTTAAATCATTAATCTAAGCCCAATTATGCAACATAACCAATCAAACCCATGGTCCATTAATTAATCACTTAAACAACTAATTAAATTACCCGAGCCCGAAATAAAATAACCAGAACTTGTGCCCATATATATTGACCCTCAAACATCCTAACCCAACCCGGAAACACCTTGCCCGAGCACCCTGACCCAGCTGCCCAACCTGCCCAAAATCTTGAACCCAGATTCAAGTTTGAATTAAGAAAACAAGATCAAGACTCTTTTTGGAGATAAGGATTGTTCACGCTTAAATAGAAGAAGAGCGTAGAGATTCAGACGGCTTGGTGAGAAACGATAGAGAGCGCAAAAAAAGAGAGATCAAGCCATAGATGAGAATTTGAGCGTACAAAATAAAAGAGAGAGACGAGAGAGCTTAAGTGTAGAAGACAAGGAACTTGACTTTCTGGAGTGCTTTCACGTTGAAGAGTCCTTGTCTATTTGTTGAAGTTATTTTCTGTAGATGCCGTGAAGAGTTTGAGAGCATGTTGATTGAGGATTGAAGATCGAAGATTGAAAGCCTTTTTGCTCTCGTGTTTTGGCATCTAGGGCCAACTCTATTCTCTTGATTTTCTTGTCTACCTTCAGTAGACTTTTAGGAGTTGGTTTATTTGTTTTATTCTTTATTTTCTCAAATGTTTTGAGAAAATTGATTTTTACAATAATTAACTAGTTTTAGGGTTTGTAAAACTCTTTGATTATTTTCTAGTGAAAGTTTTGTCCTGAGGCGCTGCAAGAGTATTTTATACTCTTGCTTAAAAATCTGAGTCTGATTTATTTGGTTGCTTATCTATTTTATTCATTGCTTTCAAAAATTCTGATGCATGTTAATCAAGGTGTTATTGAAGATGTTGTCAACACCTTGTGACAACACCTGAATCTGTTTTATGTGCAACCTTTTATTACTTTAGTACTTGTGCATATTTAGTACTCTTGAGTATTTATATTGTTGGTTTGCTGTTACTATTCACGTTTTAATATTTTCGCTGCATGTTGTGTAGGATGTTGTCAACACCTAGTGACAACATCTGATTCTGATAATTTTTATGAACCATGATTTCCTTACAAACTCTGAAGCAAAATACAAACTTCAAAGTGGTAGAATAATAAATAATAATGCAAAAAGTTAATAAATTAAGATGGAATTAAATAGTAACTGTGATGATTCTATATATGCAAAGAAATGAAGAATAATTTGATTAAATTTCAAGGAACAGGAAAAAGGTGAGATATTACCATTTACCTCGCTTTCATATCCATCATGTAAGAGGTAAACCTTCATGATATTTTGCCTCTATTTTCTTGCTCTTGACTACTTTGCTTATGATTAGACTGGTTTGCACGTCTACATAGAAATATTTGTGCTTTCGGCTGATAGAAGCAAATGTTGTATGATGTAATGATAGATAGTTGTTGCTTTGTGAACAGAGGTAATGACAAATTATCGTGATTCCTACACACTCAAAGAAAGCAAACGGCTACAAAACGAGAAACAATAAATACAAAATTTATCTGCAGACATATTATCGAACATGTTGTAGGCATAATATATCTATTTCATTGCATTATATAACATGACAGAGAAAGATAACAATTGTATAAATCAGAAACCGGTGGTGGTGTACTGCAAAAACAAATATGGTTTCACTCCAACCCTGGACGCTACGTTAAAGTAGCGTCCAATAATTTTGAGCCCTGCGTCAAATTTGACGCAGGGGTCTTTCACTTTTTTTTTTAATTTTTTATTGTTATTTATTATTTATATAATAAATATTTTTATTAAATTAATATAAAATAATAATAATTTAAAAATAATATTTTAAATATTAATAATGATTTGTAATTAAGGTATTACTTATAAAATAATGATTTGTAATTAAGATTTTAAATATTTATTTTATTTCATCATTTAGAATAAATTTTGTTTAATTTCTTATAATATATTATTATAATAATACGAAATTAATATATTTATCATTTTAGTAATATTATTGTAATTATTATAGTATAATATTAATATAATATAAATTAAATGTAATATAATTAATTAATGCAAATGTATAAATATATATGTTTATAAATAAAAAAAGTAATATAAAAAAAGTAAAGTAAAAGGAATATTTCGATAATATTCTTTTCAGAGTAAGATTTGAAATAAGTGAGTTGGAGATGAATGTTAAATTTGGTGCAGAAATTGCACTATTTTAGAATAGAGCTGTTTTAAAATGAAGTTTTGTGTTGGAGATGATCTAACAACGTTAAAATCACAAAATTCATAGCCAAGAAGAGAAAATTCGGCTTATAAAATCACAAAATCCATAGCCAAAAAGAGAGAATCGAGGGAGGAATTCACACCGAATGGCTCATTCATTACCGTACGCAACAGAATGGTTTCTCTGCCATCTCGCTTTTCTGAAAAAATGTTTGGAAGCGAGAAATGTGATACGTGAAGCGTGAAAGCTGACAGATTTGTGAGAGAAAAGAAATCGATCGATGGCTTTTGGAGAAGAGAACAGCGAGGACGGTTGTGAGATGGAGACAGTTTTTCTTTTTACCCACGTTGTGAGAGAGTAGGAGGCAGTTTGCACTATAGTGTGATTGTGCGCAGAAAACTCATTTGGGGAATTTATTTTCCACTTTATTTAAATTTAACATCAGACCATACCAACCTACCAATTCGATTTTTAAGAAGACCTCAAACTTAATATAATATAATATATATAAAGAGATAGAAATAGACAACAGAAAGATATATATATACACACATCTATATAAAAGCTATTTTTGGTGTACTTTACTAGAATTAGCTTGAGGACACCCAACAGATGCTATAACTATTTTATGTCCGATAAATGGAACCAATTTAGTTATGATGGTCGCTCTTTTCTGGTAATCATGAGGAATCAATCCTATTCTCGTCTCTAAATTAAATGGCAGCAGAGAAACTTTTATATATGATTAATTCATGTAAATATAGAGAAGAGACACCAATATTAACAACAGTTAACAGAAAACCTTTCCCACCTAATGATTCACCATACATTTCTTTAGCTTTACTCCTACTTGAAAATCACATCAAAACAATCTCTAAATCGAATGTCCTCTAAACCATCAACTTTTTCATTAATATAATATTTATTGAAAAGGATGAAAATGTAACTTTTTTTATAAAAAAAAAAAAACATTTTATATTCTGTCTTCTGTGCTATCTATTTGCCTGTCCTCCTATATTAATTTAACCGTTTATGTTATCTACATTCATTTCCAGATTTCACATCACCGGAGATTTATGTGATGAGCACCCCACGGCCTCCGCGAGGAGAGGTACCCTTGTCGTTGATTATCTACGCCTTTGGTGGGTTGACCTTTCTCGCGCTTTTATACGCTGAAAGAATCAGCTCTTTTTCTTCCATCGCCGTTTTCAGGTTGAAGTCATGTGCTAGAAGAAATTCTGGTAACAATTCTGATGTTGCTGTGCTGTGCATTAATTCACTTGATGTTAGCGTTTTTTTTTTTTTTTGAATGACTAAAGTTCTAATGAATTGTCCTATGATGGTTTCATAGATGGGAGAGATCTAGACGTCGATGCATTGAATTATGCGGGCGATAGTGATCTGTTAGAGTTCGACGCTGAGGAGTGCAGTGTTGTGCATGGAAAATGGGTGTTCAACAGTTCGATCAAGCCGTTGTATTTCGAAAAATCATGTCCTTATCTGGATAGGCAGGTTACTTGTCTCATGAATGGAAGGCCGGATTCCGACTACAGGCACTGGCAATGGCAGCCTGATGACTGCAATCTGCCGAGGTTTTTTGGTTCTCTAATCTATATAATTGCGCGGTTAATTATACATTGAACAAAAGAGCAAAGCATTTTTTTTTGTATTGGTGCATCATATTTCTTGGTATCTGTCCTGTTTATTTTTGTCCAGGTTCAATCCTAAAATAGCACTTGAAAATCTTCAAGGTAAGAGACTAATGTTTGTGGGAGATTCTCTACAAAGAGGGCAGTGGCAATCTTTCGTTTGCCTCGTAAATTCGGTCATACCGGAGGGACAGAAATACATGAAACGAGGCCGTCTGCACACGATCTTCAAAGCCAAGGTACTTCAAACATGGCCAAAACAAGTGTCCTAAGAGGATAAGTTTTGATCCCTTGTGTGTTATAAACTGATAATTTCTTATCAATAGGCCTTAAACTTATGTATTGAACTGGTAATTTTCCTAGAAATTCAACGCGACCGTCGAGTACTATTGGGCTCCATATCTAGTCGAATCCAACACGGATTACCCTGTACTAACAGACCCGAGGAAGAGAATTGTGAGAGTTGATTCAGTAGCCAAGCATGCCAAACATTGGATAGGAGTCGACATCCTCGTGTTTAGTACCTACGTTTGGTGGCTGGGCGGACTCAAAATCAAGTCACTGTAAATTCTCTACCTGTATATGTACTTTAAGTGTTAAGCAAAATGGCCAAGATAAAGAACTTAACAAGAACTGCAAATGCTTAATGAAGCACAGATGGGAACCGTTTCCGAACGGATCAAAAGAAGGGTACGACGAATTGGACGCTCTTGTTTCATACAGACTGGGACTCCAAACATGGGCGAATTGGGTGGATTCAAACGTAGATCCTAACAAAACACGCGTCTTTTTCACAACAATGTCCCCAACTCACCACAGGTCAGTTCATTCATTTTGTATCAAGAACATAAGCTAATAAACCTGAAACTAGAATAAATGCTCTCTATAATACAGTATGCACTTTTAGGCAGCCCTGTTCTTGTTTCAGGAGTGAGGACTGGGGCGACGACCAAGGGATAAAATGCTTCAATGAGACGAGCCCCATCGGGAAGAAACGACACTGGGGAACCGGCTCAGACAAGCGGATAATGCGCGTGATGGACGATGTGATCGGGAACATGAAAGTCCCTGTGACTTTGATCAACATCACTCAGCTATCAGAATATCGAAAAGACGCGCACGTATCGATTTACACCGAGGTTGGGGGGAAGTTGCTAACAGATGAGGAAAATGCTGATCCATTGTATCATGCAGATTGCATACATTGGTGTTTGCCAGGAGTTCCAGATGTTTGGAATCAAATACTCTACGCACATTTGTTGTAGCAGAAGAAAATTTTATTAAAACAAAGAAAGTAAACCAAAAAAAATTTAAAAAAAAAAACAGAGAATCATGTAACTTAATGAGCTTTTTCATCGTAATGTACGAACAAAAAATTACTTTTGTTTTAAAAAGAGATACTTGGTTATAAGTTTAATGCACGAAAAATGAAAAATAATGAGAAATAATCTGGTCAGTTTAAACTTTAAATTAACAAAATCAGAGATGAAAATAAAGCATATATATCAAAATTTATAAGTCAGGTTATTTTTTCATTTTATAAGTTTTACATTAAGTCATTCAAATGATTTGAACCACTCTAAAAAAAATGATTTGAACCAAAAAATTGTGAGTTTTGTCATGCAGTTATCTTGAATGAAATAATAATTCTCTATAATACTTTTTTTTTAAAAAAAACTAAAAGAGCCAAAATATGGATTTTTCTTCTATTTCTAGTTTTATAAAAATATTCCATCTGTCTCATTCCTATAGCCTACATTTTATTTTTCATCCTCTCAAATTCATAGTCTAGTTTTTATATTTAATGTTATCTCTTTTACTCTTTTACCAATTTACTCTATTAAATTAATATAATTAACTATTTTTTAAGACAAAAAATCCTATTAAACGGTCTCAAGAGTCTTTTTTTTTTACACAAATATGGGTTATTCATTAAAAAATATTATATTTTATGCCAAAAGTATTACTTATTATTATAAATATGAGTAGGATTGACCCGTCTCACGGATGAGACCGTCTCACGGATGAGACCGTCTCACAAAAGTGTTACCTTTTTTTAATCTAATTAAAACTTGACAAAAACTCTTATGAGACGGTCTCAAGTGTTATTTTTTTAGACGGATCTCTTATATGGGTTATCCATTAAAAAATATTATATTTTATGTCAAAAGTATTACTTATAATTATAAATATAGGTAGGGTTGATCCGTCTCACGGATGAGACCGTTTCACAGGAGTGTTACTCTTAAAATTTTATTAAATAAGAGAAAAATCGAAAATACGTTTCTAAAATTTACTTTCCCAAACAATTTCTTAATCTTACCATCTAATAAAGTTTCAACTCTATATAAAAACTGATTTGGTAAATTTATATGTGTAGATTAAAATACCCCTCAATTTTATTGACTGATAAAAACAATTATCGTAATATCCATGATCCATTCTAAATCTAATTTCTCATCCCAATACTCATGTTCTCCCACTAACCCTTATTTTTTATACATTATATTTCACACACAATGTGTGTACCTCGATAGTTAATTTGTATGAAAACACACACTTGTCCTTCACAATAAGACGAAGAGAATAACATTTGAAAAATACGTAACTCTTTATTTAAAATCAAGCGTTAAACCTCAATGAAAATTAGTCTAAAGCAATATCACGAAGTTCGACTTAATCCATATTTATTGTAAAAACTAATTTTTTTATATATAATAATATATTTTTCATAGACCGCATCGAATTAAAAATTAAATTGATTGGTGAAACTATTCAACTATTTTATGTTTTTTTTTTTTTGGAAACTGCAATTTACCAAATAAAAAATTATTTACCGGATTAATCCGTGTTGAACGGTACTAGACACTAGACTAGTAGTTAGTATATATACACAAGAAATGGAAGAATTAGGGCACAATCAATTAATCCCAAAGTAAAAGAGGCAGTACACCAAGAGATAGCAAGTGATCGTCACCCGATTCCTGAATTGGGATTTAGGGTTCCTTTTTCCCGAATCGCGTTCAGGTATTGGAATCTCGATGTATTTTCATGTTTGTATGCTCCTGCTCTATATATCTAGCTATTTTTCTTGAATCGTGTGATCTTGAAAATGTCAAAGCTGCAATTTTTCATGATTCGTTTTTGTTTTCAGATTTGAAGAATGGCTGGGGGTGGAAATTTCGTTCACAGAGTCATATCATATGTGGCAAATGAGCTCATTGTCAATGGACTCGCCAACAAGTACGTTGCTTTTAGACGAAAATATTTTACCTTGGTGGTTTTTGTCGCTCTTTTCTTTTGATCTTTGATTGTGAAAATGAGGAGATGCAATTTTCTGTAGCAAATCGAATTATGTAGTTTTCCTGAGCAGTGTTTGCCGATGATGACTTCCGTAGGCTTGTAATGATTTCCGTGATACTAATGACAGCTGTCTGTCGTTAAATTTTATCTGTCTGAGGCTCGTTCTTGTGTTTATGCATATATTTTAAGTGTTTCTAAAAAATTGTTTAACTGGATAAAATGAATGACAAAGATCCTTGCATCTTGGGATGTCATTGATATTCGAGTGAATGATTGTTCTGAAGTTTCCTATCCTACTTCTCCCCAGTCTTAGTTTCCAGAGGTTTGCGGTGAGGACTTCAAGGCGGGTAGAGGAATTTTCCGATATTGGTATTATTCTTATGTTGCTTTTGATTGAATTTTTTGGCTTTCCATGGCTGATTCCTCTGTTACCAAACTCTGTTTTGCTTCGTGCAGCTGCTCAAAAGAAGAAAGAACTAGCTGAGCAAATGAAGGACGTAACAAAGAACTTTGAGGTATGGTGTTCCGTGTTCAGAGTATAATGGTTGTTTTTTCGCCCGATGTTTACGTAGAACTTATGTGTTAAATGTTTGATGGACGATCCCTTTTACCTTTGTGCAGTCATTTAAGAACCAGTGATGCATGTGGATGTTCCTCTACCGGCACAACAGTAGAAGGAGCAGTACTTTGCTATGTAGTATATGTTCAAGGTGTATGATTCTCCCACCGAATCTGCTTTGAAGAGGGGTGTGTGTTGCTGTAGCATACAATTATTCCAGTTAAAATAAATCGATCTCGAAGATCGAACTGTCTTGTCAAATTTTTATTGGAATGTAAATAAATAACACTTCCTATGTGGTGGTGTTTCACAGAGGTTGCTGTCGCATATTGGTTACAGTTCAAGTCATCACAAGTCTTGAATTCCAAACAGATTCTGATTTATAAACAGATTGATAAATGTACAGAAATGTTGTACGATCATTTTGATTATGTAATTTATGCTGTTTGTCGGGTAGATTTCAGATGCTACCCTGGTTGCCCACGGAAGAATTTTAAGAGATAAATCAGCATAAATACTAGTGAAAGAATGTTAGTGTTGCGTTGTTCATGATAATTATTATTTCATTATGCCATAACAGGAAAAAATCCACACCTTTGCATTTTTTTCGAGTGTACTAATTGAAAATGTTCACGTTCATTTGGCAGGTCTGATGTTACAACATTACAAAAGCAGTCGGAAGAACTATCCACCTATTCTCAACAAAAAAAACACCCGCGGACTATGCTTCATAGAAGTTGGCGTCTTCCACGAACTCAATTCTAACTCGGTTAACCCTTCTTAGAGCCACCCGCGACTGAAAACAAAATCTCTAGCCAGATCATACACCTTTCGCATGGTTTTGCACCAAAGCCAATATATTCTGTATGGTTGGCTACGGGACAGCTGCTTGGAGTTTCCAGCTCAGTGACTACCAGCAAGTTGTGGTTTAAAGGCCAGTTCCTGGTAATCAATCTTGAGCCCTATTTTTTATCACATAAGAATAAGATAATAATTTGAACTTCGGTAGTTTGGTTTGATATTGTCACATACATTCACTTTTCAACTTTTCGAGTAAGGCATGTTCTTAGCTTTAAATAATGAAAAACCATATCAAGATAGATTTCCTAAATATATTCAGATTCGTGGCTCGGTTCCATTCTGGATCCTACTTTGTGAAAGAAAACTAAGATGCAAATACATATATACCTTCTTTCAGGTTGAGAAACTAGTAAATGGCTGGTGTAAAGATTAGTTGAGCGACTCATGGGTCAATAAACTTGGGAAAGTTTGCCCTGCCAAGGAATACCAGTTGCATTTCCTCCCTCCATATCTGCAGTGGTGAAGAATAATTTGTTTGAAATTTTACGAGCTCAGACTTTTTCAAAAGGAAATAGGCTGTGGAACCAGTATAAAATTTCAAGCACATACCATGTCTCGAAATTCAAGCCTTATATGAGGGACGTTGGTCCTACGAATGTCATTACCATCTGGCCCTTGCTTGAAGTACTCCTTTCCAATCCAGTGAGACTGATGATTCAACAAGTAGAGCAGTAAGGACAGAGCATAGACTAGCAATGGCATGCAATGATGAGGGATCTTGATGCAGCAAGATATATTCTCATTGCAGATAACTATAACAAGCATTGGACAGATTAGTTAGCCTTTTGAAATTCTTTACAGTAAGTTGCTTCAGCCTGGTCTGATTTTCACAACAAATTATTACTTGAGTCAGAAATGACATCTTCACTGCACCTTCCATAAATCTATCATCAAATAGTTTACAGTTACTCGCAACTCAATCCCATCGTTCACATCAAACATGAGCTCGATTCATTCACACAATTCAACTCAAAATTTGAGGTGTGCTTTCAAAAGGTTTATAAATACAACTTATGGCACTTGGAAAAAAGCAATATAATATCTACTCAGATTGTTCTTCCTATAATCAGTGCTAAATTAAACCCCGAATAATACATACACTGAACCTAATCCTAATAATTTCTGGAAAAACTAAATACCTTCAAGGCGTGCGAAAAACCAGACTGGTAGACTGAGTTACGGGCAATCTCACATAAATCACAAGAACTTAGCTTCCATACCTGTAATATTACATCGTAAATAGTCCAAGAAATTTTTTTAACAATAAAACACAATTCAAGGGAAAACCAGATTCTATAAACTTACCGAAGCAGCAATACTATATTCTTCCACCAAGGGCTCTTTTGTTAAGTGGATTTGTAGTGGATCATCAGTTGAGAGCGATACATTAAGGCCCCGTAGGAAAAACATGGGAAACGGATTGCGATGATAGTCTAGGAACAACGAGTTGTTGCTCAAAGGAGACATAGCCAAACCAATCTGAAAAGTCATGTTAGTTCCAAACCTTAGACAACTATGGTATAACGATGACCATAGCTCACATCAACGCTTTCTTCTCCTTACCTGGGCAAGGTAGTATAAATATTGAAGAACTGGAGATTTTCTTAGATTGATCCCATGGGCAATATTATGAGCTGTGAGAAATGTTGCTGCAAGGTGGTCTATGTCACCAGCCTGATCATGTTAAAATAATAAATATCAGAATAGTGTACCCGATCCAGGTGGTTCAAAAAGAGAGAAAAGGAGCCAATGCTCACCTCTCCGGAATGGGGACGGAACTTAATAGTTGTCATACCCTTGGATTCACGTAGCTGAAATCTCCAATTAAAAGTAAAAAAAATTCGAATTCAGAATAAATGGCCCATAACATAAATGCTACATACAATGATGGCATTATGGGTTTGAAAAAATACACTCTACGCCACCATAATCACCAAATCGTACGCACACAGCAGATATAAAACAATTTATGGAATCCTTGCAAACCACAAATTATATATCCACTTCTTATATGCAAATATGAAAAGGTAACAAGTTCACAGGCAGGAATAGATCTCTTGAGGTGGTTGGTGTTTCTCCATACACCACAATGATAACCTGATAGCACCCACACAGCACATTTAGATCAATTAACGGAACCACCGCAAACCACAAATTATGTATCCACTTCATATGTGCAAATATGAAAGGGTACTGAGTTTTCTGGCTGGAGTATATCATCTCTCGAGGTGGTGTTTCTCCCTTTGCCTCCACCGAAGAGGAAAGAAAAGAAACTACCTCATCAACAAACATGAAAACTTGTATTGCCTCCACCGAAGAGGAAAGAAAAGAAACTACCACATCAACAAACATGAAAACTTGCTAATACAAGTAGAGAGGTATTAAACAATGTTTCTTCCGTTCATGAAGGTACTTTTGAGCATATAGAGCGAAAACAAGTGGTGAATTATACGCTAACCTTGTTCAGAGTGTACAGGTTAGCATAGCAGTAGTATGCATAGTACGAAAACGCAGGATTAAATATATTGGTCCATTGATCTGGAGTAGGCATGTGTTTTGTAGGTCGTCTTTCAGGCTTGCTTTCATCATCTACTAGATCCAATCCAACAACCTATAAGACAAAAGACAAAGGACTCCAGAATAAATCCAATGAGAAACTAGGAATATGATACTGATCTTGAAGATTAGAGTTACATTTGGATGAATTCAGTTGGATTTCAAAAACAATTTGAGAGATGAGTTTCAAATGATTTCATTTTCTGAGAATTTGAAATCCATCACATCAAATTAATGAATAAGTTAAAATGGAAGGAGAGGAATTTCATGGAATTTCGGAGTACCAAACATGTACGATAGAATTACCACTAGGTGTTTGTAAATTCCAACTAAGCTTAAACATATTCCAAGATGCTAGTAGCATCATATTGGAAATCCATATTCATTGCATCACAGTGACGATGTAAGATAGGGAAGACAAACCTGTTTCAAAAAAACATGCAAGTGTGGATGTGAATCCGGATCGACAGTAACCTCAAATAACGGGAGAAAGATGTTATCAAGGATGTTCTGAAATGAAGTCACAATTCCCATCGCCATGTACACATTGTATAATCTTGGAAGCTGGAAAATTAATTGTCATATTGAGAAAAGGATTACCCACAGTATGGAGAGAGAATAGGGGTCTGCTGACATGCAAGTATGAAGTGAATGCAACAGAAGGGATGAAACATGTTCTTTACCTGAATCAACCACACAACATTCTCACTGTACAGGTTATTATTTACTATCCAACTTGCCAGTTGGTCCCACTCACTCATCTTTCTGCCATATATAGATATTCTATATTCGGCCATCTGCACAAAAGTAACAAGATAAACACAAAAAAGTAATAAGTAGACCTTAAGACACGTAATGCATGACTATTCAAATTGCATAAGCACATATATTATTGTATCCTGTAATCATAAAGACCAGAGACAAACATTTTCAAAACTGTATGCTACATCGCCAGTACTTCATCTGCTTCTCGGAGAATAAATGGAATCAACGCCAAAACGATGAAAGGCATATAAAATGAGCAAGGCATCAAAGCAAGAAAGCAGTTATGTATTTAAAAATACAAGCATAAGTTAAAATGAAACCACCCATGTTTTCATTTAAAAGAAGAAAAAGAAAAAAAAACACCCATTACCACAAGTGACTCTAAGTGTTAAACCTAGCATCATTTGAGACTTACAAAAGTAAGTCAACTCTTTCCCACCATCCAAACCCAACCCACAAAAATAACAACATGCTAACTCATAAGGAATCAAGCCTTCAGTGATGGATAATCCGTCGATAGGTAATTAGAAACCCACTTGGTATTTGCTTCCAGTGAGATCTGAAAAAACTTCCTTAGTCACTTCAGCAAGGAAACGACCTGCCAGCAACAAGACAAGTTAAATCAGAAGTTGGCCAACAGAATTCTACCTATGATAGAAAAACAGAACATCCTACACATTTGAACTGGAGTAAGGACCACCATGGAACAACAAATGACTATGTTATAAATTACATGAGAAGAAAGAAGCAAGTACCTTGTATAAGATTATCCTGTTTCAGAAAAATCTCTCTCAATCTACTCTGACCGCAGGGGTTATACTTCAAATTAAATTTGTCAAAACGGTGAAAGGTGCTTTTGTCAGCATGAACATCTAATAGGTCAACATTCAAATCATACCTGTCAATTTTTATTTAAACAAAAAATCTTTAACCAAGCAATAAATAAATAGGAACGAAGGAAATGAGGTATGAACATGCTGAAAAAATTTCATTAAAAAAAACAATATCTTCCAAAAGTTATGTAACTATCTTTTCTTGGCAACCACAATCATTAAATCTGCATCCTCCTTACCCAGTTAAGTCCAAGCTCTCGAACACCTCACTCAAGGTCAGGTATGTACCATCTCGGAATATAACAACCTGAAAATGTTCAACGAAATATGCTGTTAACATGAGTATATTACACAAATATTCAACCAATGATGCTTATAAGAAATAAGATACAGTTATTTTCCTCTTTTCCTTGATCATGACAAATAAGTAAGGCAATATTATTCCTAATGTTGTGGACTGGTATTAAAATCGATAAAGGGAGACATTGATTTCATAACAAAAGCATTACCTCATCAGGCTCCTTCCTCAACTTCGACTTTATAAACCTTAAAAGATGTTTCTGATTCATGCAAGCCGAGTGATGGACGTGAGTATCAACTTTTCGGACATTATAAAAATCTCGGTGTGGTGCACTTTTTTGAGCCAGAAATTCATTTTCCGCATTAAGCATCAGATGAAGGTTGAATTTCTGGAGTCAGGTTCACTCAGGTTATCAATTGCATGAATACGAATATCGATGCTAAGCAAATTATTGAGTAATTTAGTATCAGAGGATGTATAAACCTGTTCTAAAAGAACTAGCCTATGGTGACATAATGTTCGGATATTTCCATCTGCTATAACCTTAAGAAGGTGGTGCAGGTCAGTGAAAAAGGTTGTAGCATCAGCCACATGAAAAAGTTTCTCTTTTGCTGCAGGGAGAGATATTATAAGGAAAGAGGATGAAAAATAAGGAGGAAATAAATTAATGCAGTATGGTCAATTTTTTTTTTTATCTTACAATCCTTATTGGCATAAACATGGACCACTCCATCTTCCATCTGAAAATAGTGCTGCGGACATTTGAGATGAAAGAAGTTAAAAAACTAATTGCAAATAAAATAGCAAAGACAATTTTCACAGAAAGGAACGATCGAATTTTGGATGGACAAGATCCATCACCTAAGATCGATATCGAAAACATTCATAAATATAGAAACTTACATCAGATTTTTCTTCAGGGAAATGAACAAATGGGTTCGGATTTGGCTTGGGGGTACTGGGATCAGATATAATTTCCTTCTCCCATGGTGTAACGGCTTCTCTAAATACATAACTCTTCCGCATTTCAAGGCAATCTTGAAGATTACGGTAGACCTCCACTTCATCAGCAGATGGTGTCTCTAAGATAAATCACATGGAAACAAAGTCCATAAACACAAATGCATTCAGATCAAAGCACCAATTTTTGCAAAGAAAAGTAAAATTTCATACAAGATGAAGGCGATGGATTATATATTCTAATCAAAAATAAAATAACTCTCCTATTTGTAGGTAAAACAAGAAGCCAAAGGAGCTGCACAAAACCCTCAGATATCAAAATATTAAACAATACACCATGCTTTGTAGCATCATCTTATATAAAAAGGCCCTTTCTGTCCTTCCACAATTCTTAAGCATTTTAAAAAATGTTAACTGGCAATATAATAACCTTCTTGACATTCAATTCTTACTGTAGAGAGAACAACTGGAAATGCAGACAAAGAAAACAACCAAATGCACATGCATTGAAAAAAGAGGAAATATTAAGTTAATGCAACAACGGGCGCAGGTTTTCCCTTTGAGCAACACCAATATAAACTAAGAGACATGCTTGGTTACTGAGCCAACTGATAAAATAGCATCACAAAAGAGAGGAGGACAATACCGGTGGGAGATATTCTCAATTGTACAAAAGTCTCGTGCTCTGGTATTTTCCTTAGAATATCGGCAGCTATAGGATCAGATTGAACACCATGCAAGTCGCCAGATACACTATGGGAGCGCATCATGCTAGATGTAGTCATGGGTACTACCTCAGTATTAGCGTTGATATGGACTGGTACGATCTGATATGTGCTTTCACATGCAGAGGTTAATCAAGGGATCAACAGTTACAGGACATTGAAAATCTTCAAAAGAATGTAGCAAGAATTTGCACGTGTTTGTGCTTGTGCATGCAGGAGAACAAAGTAATAACCAGAGCAAGCATTTTTCTATTTATGTATTCCACTTACTGCATTTCCATTAGTATGAATATATGACATGTCCAGCTTGGAATTATCATTCATATTATCTTCATCATCTGAACCTTCTACACTTTCAAATGCAGCAGCACTTACAGCAGGTGATTTGGGAGAAGTGGGCCGGATAAGATGTGCAACTCTTGTAGTTGAATTTACCTTGCCAGGTTTCCCTGAAACACATTGCCATTTCACCACGAAGGGATTAAAAAGTTTGAAGAAACATTTCTTTCACTTTGTTTAAATAAGCAGACTGAGTAATGTTAATGGAATGATTTAAATCGAAGGAAAATAGCCAACTGTCACGACACAATATATTTTATACTTTTGACGTCATGCTCCAATGTTTTCCAAGGACCCCCTTCTACCTTATTTAAAATTTTGTGTGTGATTCTCATCACCCACTTCCATTTATTTTCCTTTTCAGTCATTTGGTGTTTTAAAAGATGCATTGTGGGATTCCAATAGGGGCCAGAAAAACATGATTTGAGGCGAACCGCAGAAGCCAATTAATTAAGTTAATAGCATCTTCATCCACATTTTGGGGATAAATATCAGCTATAGAATCCTATTTATCAAACCAGATAAGTAGGAATAATACTTAAAAAACTCATCCCTTTGTCTTCTACTGGATGAACGTTTTTCAGCGGTGGAGCAGTTTCATTGAACTAAGATATTAACAAATATCTCAATGCTTAGGGTGGAAATATCTCAATGCTTAGGGTGGAAATATCACAATCAATAAAAAAGATTTTCTACTTCAATTAGCAAAACTAGTACAAGAATAGCAGCACACAGCTTCTCATTTGGACAACAATTCCTCCCCAACCAAATGATGAAGATGAACAAGAATCCAAACTCAAACTCGTTCCAACTCAGTCAGAAACTAAAGGAACCAACTTTGAAAAATAAGAGAAAAACGGAAAGTTAATACTACCAGTAAAAGGGGGAAAAACGAAGCTCGTGGATCAACTTGCTCCAGGAGGAAAAAAGAAGACGACTTTCGGTTTGCCAAAGTATCATAACTAGCTCATTATCAAAAAACTTTAATCGCAAAAAGAGCGCACGGAGTTCGCTTCAATTTATCATTAAGGCAAAAACAAAATCCAACAATTCGTACCTTCAGGGACCACATGAAGCCTAGGCAAACCCCCTGGAACAGCATCCACGTACAATGGACCATTCCTGATCCTATCCTCCATCTGACCTCCGCCACCACCAGAGAACGCCGTCACATCCGGCATAGACGCCGACTCCCGCCGGTCCCTCCCTTTCCGACGCGTTCGCGAGGGGTACTTCTTCAAATGCTTCACCAAGTCACCGTCCTCCTCCTCCACCACCGCGCCATCGTCTCTCTCCCTCTCTATCGCCTTCGCAAACTCCAGCAACTGGCTGAGAGTCTTCCTGTGCACATAGTACGCCGAAACCGCCACAACCGACGCCCCGAAGAACGCCGCCATTGCTAAATGCAACGAGTAAGTGTCCATCGCAGTAGAGAACACACAAGAATACGCAGATTTCTTGGTTTTCGATGGAGAATACTAACGAACAGTATAGAGATGAGCTCTGGTTGTGTAGCGTCAGACTAGACTAGAGCTCGCACTACTTATACAGAGGGACGGAGAACTGTAGGAAGAGCACCGAACAGAACTGTACATTTTATTCAATCTGTGATGATTGGATAATAAAATAATAATAATTAGGAAAAGGTCCTTATTTTTCAGGTGACCGATACGGATAATCGAATTATCTTTTGTTTTGTTGGGAGCGAGAGCTTTTGGTGCTGTGCGTACAGTGAGATTTTGGATGATTGACGCGTTCCCACCATTTTTTTAAAAATATTTTATTCGCTATCCTTAGTTAAATAATTCCACGTTTTTCTATCAATAATTACGGGAAATTTTTAGCCGTCCCATAGGTAGTGCCCGATTTGGCAGATCCAATTGCTCGGGTCATTTTGCACATCACATCATTGTGATGTGTCATAGCCCGGGGCCGTTGGATTGCCCTCCGGGCACTATCTCGAAGGACGGCATAGAATTTCTCAATAATTACATCGCCTCAACTATTTAAATTTAAATTATTTTAAGAGAATTAGAATTGATAAAAAAAAATTGAGATGATCTTAAGGTTTATTTTATTTTACAAGTTTTTTATATTGGTTATTCATTAAAAAATATTATATTTTATGTCAAAAGTATTATTTATTATTATAAATATGAATAGAATTGACTTGTCTCACGGATGAGACCATCTCACAGAAATGTTAGTAACGTGAATTATATTAAGAGTTAATTGGTAAAAAATCTTTTGTCATGTGTTTCATTATAATAATTCAGTTTTTTTAAGAATATTTTTTTGCACTTCTTGATTCATAAAAAAATTGTATATACCCTCTGGGCTCAAAAATCATATTCGAAGATAAAAATAGGTATACAAAATTGAAAATCAAGTATAAATATATGAAATTTCAATACTAACTGTTTCAAATTTGGAATAAAAATAAGTTTTTTTGGACCATCTTCAACCACAAATATCATTTTGATGCAAGTTTTGAATGTGCAATTTTTGCACCAAATACAACATTCATCACCAACTCATTTACACCAAATCTTACATCAAAAAAAATATTCTAAAAATATTCTTTTTATTTCACATATATTAATTACTTTTATTCAACATATTTTTACAAATTATATAATTAATATTGTTTTTATAAAAAAAAATATTTTATCGTTAATAAATAATTTTACAAATTATATAATTAATATTTTTATATAAATTAATTTATAGATAATACAAATTAATATATGAAAATTATTAAAATTGATAAATATGGGTACGACTTCAAACATAAGACGACCACAAAATGGATACAACTTCAAACATAACACGAATACAAAAGGGATACAACATCAAATATAACACATACAAATTATAAACATAATACAAATATAATTTCAAACATAATACTTAGACCGTTCGAGTACAACATCAAACATTTGAACTATTATATTCATCCTACAAATGATCAATTAAAGCATTCCGCAGAGCGAAGTGAGCATCTTTGTCTTTTATTTTTTTATATCGACTGAGAAATTCTTGGAACTTTATATTCTCATCGACAATCATCTCTACTTCTGGAACATGTGTTTCTCTCGCATCTTGAATGGGTGCACTGAGGTCGCGTTCATCGTCGATAATCATGTTGTGCATTATGATACATGATGTCATTATGTCATGTAAATGACGTTTCTTCCAACCACGTGCTGGGGATGCCACGAAAGAAAATCGTGATTGAAGAACTCCAAATGCACGCTCAACGTCTTTTCTGCAGGATTTTTGCTTCATTGCGAAATATTTCTTTTTTGGTCCGCGTGGATCATGAATGCTTTGCACAATAGTTGACCATTTCGGATAAATACAATCAGCTAATTAATATCCCATATCATATTCTTTTCCTCCAATTTTGTAATAAGCAGTATGAGCAATACATTGTGCAAGTTTGGAGAATAAACCAGCCGTCTTCAACACATTT
The DNA here is from genome assembly GCF_033568475.1 of Henckelia pumila. Classification (NCBI taxonomy): domain Eukaryota; kingdom Viridiplantae; phylum Streptophyta; class Magnoliopsida; order Lamiales; family Gesneriaceae; genus Henckelia; species Henckelia pumila. Next base: position 136,773,098 of record NC_133122.1, read on the forward strand.
ATAACATTATTGGTTCCGGGCATCCCAAAATATGCATGCCATATCCAAAGATCATAATTGGCTACTGCTTCTAAAATGATAGTCGGAGAACCACTACAACCTGCATATTGGCCTTCCCAAGCCGTTGGGCAATTTTTCCACTTCCAGTGCATACAGTCAAGACTTCCCAGCATCCCTGGGAAACTTCGTTGTTCACATATATAGAGTAGTATGGCAACATCATCTGAAGTAGGTGATCTCAAGTATTGTTCTGCAAAAACTTCTGCTATAGCCCGATAAAACTGTTGCATACACTTAATTGCAGTAGATTCTCCAATTTTGATATATTCATCAGTGGCATCCGCGGGTAAAGAATATGCTAGCATTTTCAATGTGGCTGTTTTTTTTTACATAGTCGATAGACCGAGGCGCCCCACACCATCATTTCGTTGTCATGATTCTTTACACCATCAACGATACAAAGGAACATATTTTGAGACATTCAAAATCGTCTTCGAAACATTGTTTCATTATATGTTGGATTTTCAGCAAAGTAATCATTGAACAGATTACAATCGACGATTTCCCGATCACGATGGATGACTACGTGACCTGGAATCGAACCTCCATGTGTGGCTCCTTGCTCTTGTTGGACGATGTATGGAGCAACCAACTCTTGCTCTTGAGCTATGACATTTAAAACTGCTTTTCTTTTATTTGTAAAATTCTCAACAACATTCATCCAATCGTTCTGTGTTTCATCTTCTTTGCCCGACAATGAAGATGAGCTAGAAGACGATACATTTGAATTGGATTAAGAATTCATTTTTAAGATAATGAGAAGGTAAAATGAGTGGTGTGAGAAAATATGATAATTCGATCACATTATATAATAGTTTTTAAGAATATAACCGTTGGATGGATTACACTCGGATCAAAATCATGACCGTTGGTATAGATTTCAGATCTATATCACAACCGTTGGATGGATTACACTCGGATCAAGATCGTGACCCTTGGTATAGATTTCAGATCTATATCACAACCATTCAAATCTATATCACCACTGTTGGATGGATTACACTCGGATCAAGTCGTGACCATTGGTATATATTTCAAATCTATATCACAACCATTGGATGGATTACACTCGGATCAATATTGTGACCCTTGGTATAGATTTCAGATCTATATCACAACCGTTGGATGAATTACACTTGGATCAAGATCGTGACTGTTGGTATAGATTTCAGATCTATATCACAACCGTTGGATTAGATTCCATCTGATTGTATTTTCGGTATAAATAACCTACAGCAAGATCATTATCATTACACCTACAAAATTCAATATTATCATCTCTTTCAAACAAGATAATGACATCCAATACTAGAACTGCTTCTTACACCATTGAAGAAGATAGGATTCTATGTCATATGTATCTTGATATAACACAAAATCCTATCATAGGTATCAATCAATCAAAAGATCAGTTCTGTAACCGTGTTGAAGAAGCTTACAACAGCAGCAAACCAAACAGCCTACAAGCAAGTAACAAAATATCACTGCAGTGTCGCATGAAAACTATACTTCGTCAAGTTGGAAGATTGAGGGAATGCATTCGTCAAATTGAAATTGTAGTACCTAAAAATCCAATCTACTAATATGATATATTAAATTAAATAAAGTTATTATTATTATTTTTAAGTTTAATTGATTTAAATTCTTTATTTGCATTATGTGTTAATAGAATATTATTTATTTATTCAAATTATTTTATTGTGCAACTTATTTATTTTTTAAAAATATTTTAAAGGTATAAGCTTGCTTATTTAAATGATTTTAATTTTAATTGTTTAGTTTATTCATTTAAATAATTTTAATTTTTTAGCTTAATTATTTAAATACTTTTGATTGTCCAACTTATTCATTTTAAATAAATTGTGTTTAGCTATTTGTTATTTTAAAATAGTTTAAATGCCTAGATTATTTATTTCAAAGCTTTTATCTATCCAAATCATTTTTAAGACTTTTTTTTTATTTTCCGCTCGTGTATTTATTTAAATGGCTTTTAATCATTCGTCTAGTTTGTTTAAATAATTTTAATCGCTTTGTTTATTATTTAAATATTTCACTTATTGTTGTGACATCAAAATATTTAAAGTGTTGATTTTAATTGCTTGGATTTAATTGTTTAAGTTTCCTTTAAAGTTTAAGTTCTCAAATACAAGTTATTTATTATTGAGATTTTTGAGTCAGTAACTTCCGGTTCCGGTGTTCGGCGATGGTGGATTTCGGCGGTAAGTTCCCAAGATTTTATTTTAAAAAGTTAAGTTGGGAGTTAGGGGTGTAAACGAACCGAATCGAGCCGAATAATGGTAAAATTTTAAGGCTCGAATTCGGCTCGATAAGAGTATATTCGAGTTCGAGCTCGATTCGAAGTTCGATAATTTCAAATATTTTGGCTCGAGCTTGGCTCGAAATGAAGTTCGAGTTCGAGTTCGGTTCAAAATATTCGAACTTATTCGTGAACTATTCGGATATTATGGTTCGAAAAGCTCGAAATGTATATATTTATTATATAATTATATTAATTAAATATTAAGGCTCGCGAACTATCGAACAGAGTAATTTCGGATCGAGCTCGGCTCGAAAAAAAGTTCGAACATGTTCGAATTTGGTTCGAGTTTGATAAGCTCGAATACGAATCAAATATTTATCGAGTGGGCTCGTAAAGCTCACGAACAGGTTCAGTTCGTTTGCATTCCTAGGAGGAATGAGGAAATTAGGTGAGAGTTTGAAAGTTAGAAGATTCCGGGTATCAGAAATCATTTTTTTTATATCGCAATATTGGGCTTATTCTTTAACTTTTTCAAAAGTTAGAATTTTCTTAAACTTGGATTAGTAAAACCCAATATAATATTTTTAATTTGGGGTTTTTAAACTTAGAAATTTTATTAGTGTAAGTTAGTAGGCAAAAATTGTAGTACTTTAAAGTTGTACTTTTAAAGCAACACTCACACCTACTTTTATATACTTATACCTATGCTTACACACACATGTACACATTACACACTCAAACTTTTAAACCTAAAATAAAACATAACACAAACCCTAGCCCCAAAAACCCCAAGTAGCCGCCTCTCTCCCTCATTTCTTTCCCTCCCCACTCGGCCGCCCCTTCTTGGTGTTCCAGCCGCCGCCGCCGCCTTCTTCCACCACCACCGCAGACGCCGGGAGTTCTTCTAGGGAGGTCCACCTAGTTGTTGGTCAAGTTGTTCAGCTTCTTCCCCCTCTTGAATCTCGTTTTTTTGGGCATTTGTAGCCAAGACAAGTGTAAGCTTTTCCTTGGGCATTCAAGCAAACTATTATGTTCTTGTACCCAACCCCTTATTTAATTTCGAAATGCATGAGATTCTCAACATGTTAGGGACGGTTTTTAATGTATTTTCAGCATGGTATTTTGTGACTTTCAAAATTTATATGAGCATGGATTTTAAGGAGTTGTATGGTGATTTGTGATTTGAGGCATGAGGTGTTTTGAATGCATAATGGCATTTTTTTGAAATTTCAGAAGTTACTTGCCCTATAATTCGAAATTTGTATGGTGTTAGGGCTGATATTGAAGTGTGTTTGGAGCATTTTGATGATTGTCATTGGACTTGATTGATTGTTCAAAACGTTGATGCATTTTGGTGCATGATTTCGTTGTTTTTGAATCATGGAGTTAAAGTGTGGTTGAGGGCTGCCAATGTGCTTGGGTTAAGTCCTAAGAGATGTTAATAAGTGTTTTTGGTGGGTTGGAAGAAGGTAGAAGTAAGGAAAAAGGGCTTGGGATTGTTCCTCAAAGTAGAAGTGATGTACGGTGATGTTTTCTTTGGGCAGGAGTGTCTGAATTCGGGGCAGGGGAGGCATCAAATCAGGTCTGGTCGTATCATGGGCTGGTCCTAGGTCAAGGTTATGATGTTGTGGTCGCGTTGGTATAAATTGGGCTCGTTTCGGTTAAGATTTAGCTATGTAAGGGTCATTTAAGTTGAAGGGTCGAAGCAGAAATTTTAAGAGCAAAGTGTGAGCTGTTGAGTGATTGAATAAACTGAATGTGTTGACAAGCAATGGATGCGTGAGGCCTGGTCCTAAGTCAAATTTAGGATGTGGTGGTCGCGTCGGTTCATTTTGGGAGCAAATCGAGTTAGTATTGGTCAAGTTAGGAATTTCTCAAGTTGAGGTGTCTAGTGCAGAATATTTGACAAGTTTAAGGGGCTGTCCAGAAATGGTTTTTGTTTGGATTTCTTGGGCTGTCAAATGAAGTCACAACCTAGTCCTATGGTTAGTTTGTAGTGTTTGGAGAGTGTCGGTTTGAGCGAGGTCGAATTCGGTTAAGGTAAGATTAGTGAGTATAATGACTCAGCAAGTATAAACAGTGTAATAACAAGGGTTTAAAAATACCTGCAGTAATACTCAAAGTACTGTACATAATATACTTTGCAACTTAAACTGAAAATATGCATGATACAAGAGAATGAGACAACCTGTAAACAATGAACTCACGCCAACTCACGCTATGAGACTTGAAACTTTCTTAACTTAACATGAAACTGAACTTGAAACTGAACATGAGACATGCATAAACTTTCCTTGAAATTTACTTTCTTTTCTGAGAACTTAGATCCTTGGATTGTGACCCTCTGTTTTTTATCAATCAATGGCTGCAGTGCACTATGCCGACAAGACTCCGAGATTTCTCCCGACGCGACTTGCCCCTTTAACTTTCATTTGGTAAGGATCCCGAGATTTATCCCGATCTCACACTACCCGTCTATTTTGGTAGGGATCCAGGGATGTCTCCCGATCTCGTACTACCCGTCTATTTGTCAAGTGAGTGAGGCATCCCCCAACCCAACATTATCCTGTCTTGTCACAATCAACTCACTTCGTTCAAAAAATATTTTCTTTTCCTTCTTTGACTCGACTCAAAATACTTAGCATGCATGAATAAAAGCGAATTTCTTTGTAAACACTTGCTCGGATCAAAGACGAGACTCAAGCACACAAGTATGCAACTTTAGGAATGAAACTCGACACAAAAATATGAATATTAGGTGAGTGAGTGGCTGCCCCTAGGTGAATTACCCAACTTTAACTCAAATTCTTACAAACAAGGCATAACCCAAGCAATCAAACCGAAAATCCCTTAACTCGGTTGTTTGATTGTCAGGTGAGGAGGAGTATTTAGAGACCGAGGGGCAGGATCCTCGAGGTTGAGGCGCCGGCGGTGCAAGGCCCTATGACCATTGCTACTTTTAACTTCCGCATAAGTCTATGTTTGTAATAAAGAATTTTAGCTCGAATAATTTCAGTGTTAGCCAGGATATGTTTCCCTGTGCTTAAATTTTAGTCTTGGAATTTGTTATCGCTATTATTGCAACCGTGCGGGGTTGCCTTTCCTTTTGTAGTTTATGATTATCGCAGTTTTGATTTCTTTTTATCACGTTTATTTCCTTATGTTAGAATTGCTGTGTGGGACAGGGTGGCTTTGTTTACTTTCAAACAAGTCATGGCAAAATTTTTATAAATCCGTATTTTTCTTTATTATTTAATTAAATTTAGAGGTTAGAGTCGTTTCAGTTGGTATCAGAGCACGGTCTTGGCTTAGGCTGAGCCTACTGCCGATTGCCGAAACTCAAGAAATCTCACCTCAAGGTCTGTAAGTTTTAATGAATTTTATATGGTAGTCGTAATTGATTTATTGCTTTAAATGTTTTGATGTCATCCTTTTAAAAATATTTTCAAAACTAGAAGTTTAGTTTGTTTAAATGCGTAGTTTAATGTTTATTTTTCGTTTAAAAATTTGTTTCAGTAGTTTAAATTGTACCATTCAAATGTTTATTTTTATAGCATGCGGTTTCAAGTTAAACGGAGTTGGTGTACAAAAATTCCTTCCAGTTTTGGACAATACGTGGATGTTGTTTGAGTTATTAGGTGGTGTTAATAATATTTGGTGTGATTGTAGGAATTTGTCAGAAACATTAAACTTGCGCATTAAGAAATATTAATTGATGTGTCCTTGTAGTAATTTACTCTCTTATGGATGGAATTTAGTCGGATAAAACTAAGTGTATAGTTTGCTTAGAAATTTATAGATGTATGCTTTGTCAGTTAAGTTGTGAATTGAACTAGTGTGAAGACTTGAGATGCGTACTTTGTTTTATATTATTATGGATAGTTTGAGTTTTTCTTTTGTTATTTGGGCAAATATGATTTCGAGGATTAGTGAGTCGGTTACTATGAGCCTTTCAATTTTGTGAACTATTATTCCTATCATTATTTTATTATTCTTCAATCGTGCCTGTATCTATTGCAACATATACTTTTGAGTATTCGAAATTTTTTTGCTTATCCTTTGTTCATTTATGGATTCGTATGACATTAATCAGCGTTGAATTATGCCACTTTGGCATTGGTTGAGCTTCTTAGAAAAATCTTCTTAATGTTTCACACTTTCTGAAATTTTATTCGGTACTAGAGCCACATGTTGATGTGAGTAAGATTCACTGTCTTTTTTTTTTGGTAATCTACTCATGTTGTGTGACTGACATCTGATTTTAATTTGAGACCGTTGTTCTCCCTGATTATTAACTTGTGTGGACTTCTTTCGACTGAAGTCACACAGATTGCTCTTAATTGTGCTTTGATTGTTTGAGCATCATTTCATTACCCACAGATGAATGATTACGAGATTTGGATCTTGTTGGCCCATGTTCATTATTTATGGAGCCTCCATTATTATTCATTCACCCCTAGAATTGAATTATGAGTGAGTTGTTTTCACTTATCTAGATTTTTATTTTCAGCTCGTTTGTTTGTAATGCTTGCATTATTTCATTTTACATTAAGCAGCATTACTTGTATGTCTGTTTTTTTTTCATGATCCATCATGATGAAGATTTGGGTGGATCATAATTTCAATTATTATTTCAAATTCTTGTGTTGAGAATTGGCTCGTAGCTGCTTAGTAAGCGTTTAGACTGTTGGAATTTAGCATTTATACTAGATAAGTCCTAAGTTATTGTTGTGATCCTAGGAGTGGCGACTATCAATTGTATCTAATTTTAGTGAGTAGACTGCTATGTAGTAAATTAATTGAATGGGTTGTTTCAAATTTTAAACAGGATCGTTAAGATTAAATAGATGATTTTGGTGAGCTGAATGGGTGAACAGTTGCGAGATAGGAAATAGAGCTATCCCTAGAATACTTTCGAGTACTTTACATTTGCATTATAAGACTTTGTGATTGTCGACCGGTAAGACTAATGCACCAACTATGAGAATAGAATGCTGAATAGAACATTCAGGTAGTATTTCTGGATAAGTTATAGATTTATTTATTGGTAAAATACTGAAGTACTGGAGGATCAATTAGAAAGCCTTTTCGATCAGGTTACAAACTCTTCGAGGTGTCCAATTGTATACTAACTTCTTGAATTATGAATTCAGGTTGTACATATAATAATTTGGAAATTTTTGGATTTTCAGACTTGTTGTCAAGTTGTACTAGGGATTTGAGATATGTCTTCAGGCGATACCTGAGAATTATTTGGTAATTAGAGACGATCTAGTTCCATAAGCGATTAATAGCTCATAGTATACTTTGACTTGAAGTATAATTATGGATTTCTTAGTCGTTGCATCTGGGATAAAAAAAAAAGGTGGATAAATCTGTTAGGAAATTTTAATCAAGAGTTGAGCTTTCGATAAAATCAAATATGCTAGAGATGAACGTATAAATTGGTGAGTGGATAATTGAGATCTGTTTAGTCACCTATTTGGATTCTATATGTTATCGATTATTACCTTGAGAGTGAACAACAATGGATTTTATGGTTATGTTTTCTTTTCAAGGATTAGATTAGATTTATTTATAGAACTGGGTCAATCAATCCTAAGATGAAGAGATTCCACTTGTAAGCTAACCGAACTAGAGTTGTTGCCTAAGAAAAATTTTCAATCGCCCGTAGAAGCGTTGTGAGTTGTGGTAACTAATAAGAGATCGAGCGTAGTCCATGAGCATTAAGCATAACATTGCGAATAAGTGGCGTAGGCCTTTAGAATTTCGATTTGGTTATTAAATTGTCCTTGAAGGTATTGTTGATCCTTAATGATATTGATTTGGGTATAAAAAGGAAATTAATTCATTTTGTCGGTCCCTATGTGATTTTAAAGTGATTCGTAATTTGTTTTATTGTTTGATCATATTCTCGTTGTGAAGAAGCCTTTAATTATGGTAAAGATCGACATAAACTATTTATTGGTTTTGCGGACTTTACTGCTTGAAGCTGTGATTAGGGATTTAAGGTCTTCGAACTAAGGAAAGTATCAGATATTTTAGGACTTTAAGTGGCGAACTAGAACTTTTAAAATCACATTGGAGCAGCGATTTGAAATATCTCTTAGGATATAATCATTTGGGAACAAATAAGAATTGTGAATATTTATTGCAGTAAGAGTTAGTATGATCCTTCATGATATAGATATCAATAAGTATCAAAGTACGAAGCGAAAGCTATTTAGCGTCAACTTTTGTAGGGGCACGGTAAGAAAGTTAGTGCCGATCAGGTCTAATGTATCTGAACCTAGTTAGTAAGTCTTGAATTTCGAGGACGAAATTCCATTTAAGAGGGGAAGGAATTGTAGTACCTAAAAATCCAATCTACTAATTCGTATATATTAAATTAAATAATGTTATGATTATTATTTTTAAGTTTAATTGATTTAAATTCTTTATTTGTATTATGTGTTAATAGAATATTATTTATTTATTCAAATTGTTTTATTGTGCAACTTATTTTTTTTTTAAAAATATTTTAAAGGTATAAGCTTGCTTATTTAAATGATTTTAATTTTAATTGTTTAGTTTATTCATTTAAATGATTTTAACTATTTAGCTTAATTATTTAAATACTTTTGATTGTCGAACTTATTCATTTTAAATAACTTGTGTTTAGCGATTTGTTATTTTAAATTAGTTTAAATGTCTAGCTTATTTATTTAAAAGCTTTTATCTATCCAAATCATTTTTAAGACTTTTTTTTTATTTTCCGCTCGTGTATTTATTTAAATGGCTTTTAATAGTTCGTCTAGTTTGTTTAAATCATTTTAATCGCTCCGTTTATTATTTAAATATTTCACTTCTTGTTGTGACATCAAAAAATTTAAAGTGTTGATTTTAATTGTTTGGATTTAATTGTTTAAGTTTCCTTTAAAGTTTAAGTGCTCAAATATTTTAAGTTATTTATTATTGAGATTTTTGAGTCATCGACTTCCGGTTCCGGTGTTCGGCGATGGTGGATTTCGGCGGTAAGTTCCCAAGATTTTATTTTAAAAAGTTAAGTTGGGAGGAAGGAGAAAATTAGATGAGAATTTGAAAGTTTGAAGATTCCGGGTATCATAAATCATTTTTTTTATATCGCAATATTAGGCTTATTCTTTAACTTTTTCAAAAGTTAGAATTTTTTTAAACTCGGATTAGTAAAACCCAATATAATATTTTTAATTTGGGATTTTTAAACTTAAGAATTTTATTAGTGTAAGTTAGTAGGAAAAAATTGTAGTACTTTAAAGTTGTACTTTTAAAGCAACACTCACACCTACTTTTATATACTTATACCTATGCTTACACACACATGTACACATTACATACTCAAACTTTTAAACCTAAAATAAAACATAACACAAACCCTAGCCCCAAAAACCCCAAGTAGCCGCCTCTCTCCCTCATTTCTTTCCCTCCCCACTCGGCCGCCCCTTCTTGGTGTTCCAGCCGCCGCCGCCGCCGCCGCCTTCTTCCACCACCGCCGCCGATGCGGGGAGGTCTTCTAGGGAGGTCCACCTAGTTGTTGGTCAAGTTGTTCAGCTTCTTCCCCCTCTTGAATCTCGTTTTTTTGGGCATTTGTAGCCAAGGAAAGTGTAAGCTTTTCCTTGGGCATTCAAGCAAGCTATTATGTTCTTGTACCCAACCCCTTATTTAATTTCGAAATGCATGAGATTCTCAACATGTTAGGGACGGTTTTTAATGTATTTTCAGCATGGTATTTTGTGACTTTCAAAATTTATATGAGCATGGATTTTAAGAAGTTGTATGGTGATTTGTGATTTGAGGCATGAGGTGTTTTGAATGCATAATGGCATTTTTTCAAAATTTCAGAAGTTACTTGCCCTATACTTCAAAATTTGTATGGTGTTAGGGCTGATATTGAAGTGTGTTTGGAGCATTTTGATGATTGTCATTGGACTTGATTGATTGTTCAAAACTTTGATGCATTTTGGTGCATGATTTCGTTTTTTTTGAATCGTGGAGTTAAAGTGTGGTTGAGGGCTGCCAATGTGATTGGGTTAAGTCCTAAGAGATGTTAATAAGTGTGTTTGGTGGGTTGGAAGAAGGTAGAAGTAAGGAAAAAGGGCTTGGGATTGTTTCCTCAAAGTAGAAGTGATGTAGGGTGATGTTTTCTTTGGGCAGGGGTGTCTGAATTCGGGGCAGGGGAGGCATCAAATCAGGTCTGGTCGTATCATGGGCTGGTCATAGGTCAAGGTTATGATGTTGTGGTCGTGTCGGTATCAGTGTTTTAAAATGCGTAGCGTTGGTCTGTAGCATTTTTATCCTGTGATAGCGTAGCGTAAATAGCGCAGTGCATAGCGTAAGTTATTCGTGCACGTCAATTATTTAATTAAAAAATAGAAATATGCTTATATAAGTAAATAGATGAGATAATTAGTTATGAAATCATAATAATTTAGAAAGTCTTACAACTAAAATGACATAATCTAAAAATAATCGGATCTAGGGTTCATCTTTACCTCTGAAATCAGCTCCAGAAAGTTTCAATTTTGAATCGGCTCTAAGTTTTCTTCGCGTGAGGACTTCTGAATCGGTTCTAGGGCTTGGACGTGGGAATCGGCTTGGATGTACAAGTTGTAGGTCAAATAAATGAATTTATGGGCTTTTATTTTTAGGCCCAAAAAGCGTGGGCTATCACCAGAAAAGCGCAATAGCGCACGCTATTTGCTTCCAGGCGCGCCTCGACCACAAATAGCGTGCACTATTGAAGCAAACCGCTAAGGACCGAGCACTATATAGCGCTCGACATAAAAAGTGCGCTATAGCGGGCTACGTAGCGCGCTATAGCTCTCTTTTGAAAACACTGGTCGGTATAAATTGGGCTCGTTTCGGTTAAGATTTAGATAGGTTAAGGTTCATTTAAGTTGAAGGGTCGGAGCTGAAATTTTAAGAGCAAAGTGTGAGCTGTTGAGTGATTGAATAAACTGAATGTGTTGAGCAGCAATGGATGCATGAGGCCTGGTCCTAAGTCAAATTTTGGATGTGTTGGTTGCGTCGGTTCATTTTGGGAGCGAATCGAGTTAGTAGTGGTCAAGTTAGGAATTTCTCAAGTTGAGGTGTCTAGTGCAGAATTTTTGACAAGTTTAAGGGGCTGTCCGAAAATGGTTTTTGTTTGGATTTCTTGGGCTGTCAAATGAAGTCACAACCTGGTCCTATGGTTAGTTTGTAGTGTTTTGAGAGTGTCGGTTTGAGCGAGGTCGAATTCAGTTAAGGTAAGTCGAGTTAAGGGCTTTTCGGTTTGATTGCTTAGGTTATGCCTTGTTTGTAAGAATTGGAGTTAAAGTTGGGTAATTCACCTAGGGGCAGCCACTCACTCACCTAATACCCACATTTTTGTGTTGAGTTTCATTCCTAAAGTTGCATACTTGTGTGCTTGAGTCTCGTCTTTGAGCCGAGCAAGTGTTTACAAAGGAAGTCGCTTTTATTCATGCATGCTAAGTATTTTGAGTCGAGTAAAAGACGAAAAAGAATATATTTTTTGAACAAAGTGAGTTGATTGTGACAAGACAGGGTAATGTTGGGTTGGGGGATGCCTCACTCGCTTGCCAAAAAGACGGGTAGTACGAGATCGGGAGACATCCCTGGATCCCTACCAAAATAGACGGGTTGTGTGAGATCGGGAAAAATCTCGGGATCCCTACCAAATGAAAGTTAAAGGGGCAAGTCGCGTCGCGAGAAATATCGGCGTCTTGTCGGCATAGTGCACTGCAGCCATTGATCGATCAAAAACAGAGGGTCACAATCCAAGGATCTAAGTTCTCAGAAAAGAAAGTAAAGTTCAAGGAAAGTTTATGCAAGTCTCATGTTCAGTTTCAAGTTCAGTTTGATGTTAAGTTAAGAAAGTTTCAAGTCTCATAGCGTGAGTTGGCATGAGTTCATTGTTTACAGGTTGTCTCATTCTCTTGTATCATGCATATTTTCAGTTTAAGTTGCAAAGTATATTATGTACAGTACTTTGAGTATTACTGCAGGTATTTTTAAACTCTTGTTATTACCCTGTTTATACTTGCTGAGTCATTAGACTCACTATTCTTGTTTGATTGCCAGGTGAGGAGGAGTATTTAGGGACCGAGGGGCAGGATCCTCGAGGTTGAGGCGCCGACGGTGCAAGGCCCTATGACCGTTGCTACTTTTAAGTTCCGCATAAGTCTATGTTTGTAATAAAGAATTTTAGCTCGAGTACTTTCAGTGTTAGCCAGGATGTGTTTCCCTGTGCTTAAATTTTAGTCTTGAAATTTGTTATCGCTATTATTGCAACCGTGCGGGGTTGCTTTTCCTTTCGTAGTTTATGATTATCGTAGTATGGATTTCTTTTTATCACGTTTATTTCTTAATGTTAGAATTGTTGTGTGGGACAGGGTGGCTTTGTTTACTTTCAAACAAGTCATGGCAATTTTTTTATAAATCCGTATTTTTCTTTATTATTTAATTAAGTTTAGAGGTTAGGGTCGTTTCAGAAATTCTCAATCCAGGTGGTGCATCTAATGAGGATATTTTGAGTATTATTTTTATATTTTTGTGTTGTCTCATTCAAACTCTTACATGATTTGAGTTTTTTTGTGAGCAGTTGAATAAAGCAAAAGATCTCTTCATGCAAGATCCAAATTACAACAAAGGATTCAAATTTGATCATGTATGGCCAATTTTGAAAGATATTGAAAACTTCTCGAGTGACATCCATCCATCTAGCTTCGGACCTCAAATTTATGTCACAAATTTGGATTCGTCACAGTCAGAAACTCAGACACCAGAGACTCCATTATCAGGTTCTCAAGGAATAAATTCATTTTCAATTAATTTAAGTAGTGATGAAAATGTATGTGGCACTTCATCTGATCGACCTATTGGAGTTAAAAAGGCAAACTTAAAGAAAAAAAAAGATGACAACATTATAGAATTATTATCTACGATGAAACAAGGGCATCGTGAACTTATCGATGTACTAGAAAAGGGATCCACTAACAAAATTATGATATTAAAATGCTTGAGCTGCATAACAATAGATTAAAATTAGAAAATCAAAAAATTAAAATTGAAACTCAAAAACAAGAATTGACATTGACTGCCCTTCAAGAGGAAAATAGAGTTCTGTATATGGATGAGCACAATTGGCGATCCAGAATTGCGTGAAATTGTTCGAACGGAATGATAAAAAATTATACAAAAAAGAAAATAAACATCTGAACAACAAGATCGTGACATGTTCGGCAAATATTTGGGTGATATTGGAGGACCTGGATCCAATTTACCACCACATTATTGATTATATTTTTAATGTGGTTTTGTTCTAATTGTTGTCTTTGTATTTGTGTTTTGAATTATGTGTTCCTGTTGCACGTGTATTTCAATTATGTATATGTAGTTCAATTATGTATTTCAATTTGTATTTGTATTTCAATTAGGTGTATTTCAATTAGGTGTTACAATTATGTATCTGTAGTTCAATTATGTATTTGTATTTCAATTAGAAGTATTTCAGTTATGTATTTCAATTTGGTATTTGTAGTCCAATTTGCATTTTTATTTTAATTATTGCATTCATATTACATAATTTAATTATTTATAAATCATCATTTAATTATTTAAATTTTATTTAAATAAATAAATTTTATTTTTTATTTAAAATAAATATTTATTGATTATACAGATTGCCTAATTGTTGTGGACCCAAAGCGTCGACGCATAGAGGATTTACTGGTATGGGCCTTCAACCTTTTGGATCATCTGGCCCAAAAGACAGCTTATTTTTATGCGAACCAAAAAACTCTGGGGAGGCGGGCTCTGGTTCCCAGGCCCGCCGGGCATTATGAAATTTTTAAGTTGGAACTGTCGTGGGCTGGGCAGCCCACGAACAGTTCAGGAGCTCTTGGATCTTGTATCCAAGTTTAAGCCCAATTTGGTCTTCTTAATGGAGATCAAAATTGTAGTGACCCTGCATGGAATCACCTACTAAATGGCAACTAATAGCATGCATTAAACTTAATAAGCAAAATGCTTAACAGAGTAAAACGTGCGGAAACATAATCCATAAATTACATATCAGCTTAGTAATAAATCCAGGCTTAATACTGTAATAATACAACCATATCGAAAAACTTAAAAGTAAACATTATACAACTATATCGAGTCCTGCTGTATAAATAACTTCTCAAGGCTCCTGCTCCCTAGTCCTGCCTCGAACTACCAGATCCGTTCATCCTGCGACCTGCCCCGTGGAATAGGGTGTCCAAGATAACAACTAGGACGTGAGCGCTAACGCCCAGTACATAAACATGAGTAAACATATGTATATAATGCATGCAACATGATGACTGGTAAAGGGTCATCGAAAAGTCATGCTCAGTACCGGCGCCACATGAGTGCTGCCACCGCACGGATCAACCTCTGGGTGCAACCACACTCGTCTAGTACACCAGAGTAGTCAGACATACATGTCCCCGCCGTTGCGGTACTCTCAGTGACAGACTATCGAGTATAGAGCTGAGCGGCTCTATAATCAGGTATATCAAGGTATAGGCTCAACGTGTATATGCACATGACATATGAATATGAAAAACTGTAAATCATATATCATGCCATATAATAATGCCAAATAAATGCAACATATAAACATGTATATTCGCTGGCAGTCTCAGTCAATGTGTACGTACCTCTAGGCTAGTTCAAGTATAGTAGGATCCTAGGTTCCAAGCCTATATTCAAAAGTTCATCGTATCACTACACAAGTTCTATAAGCCTTAACTAAGCTAATAAGTACTCCCAAAACTTAAATAGATTCCCGGACCATACCTTCGTCCGTAGATAGCCCTTTGATGTCGCTGACTCTGGATTACTATAACAACTTCTTTGTTATTCCAAAATCTCACTATTATCGATAGGGCCCTCAAGTGTATAACTCACATTATATAACTGATCGAAGAAGGAAACTCGGAATTCGTAATTCAAAATGAACTCCGGAGACCCCTATTTATAGACAAATTTCCAGACACGAACGTTGCGTCCGTTCCTGCATTTTTAACACTTGTCAAAACTCGTAGCTTAGTCATCAATCCACCTCATGCCTGCATGTCTCTAAAGGTTCGTTGCGTCCGTTCTGAGGAACGTTGTGTCCGTTCTTGGTCAGGAACGTTGCATCCGTTCCTCCATCGGACTTTTCGTTCGTTAACTTATCTTTTTAGTTTGATTATTCATGTAATTACTTAAATCGAGTTGCGGGTTACTACATTCTCCCCACCTTTAGATATTTCGTCCGCGAAATAAAATCTAAAGCAGTAATCATAATGAAACATCAAACTTATGTCTTATTACAACAACTTTAATTATATCTTTTACATGATGATCAAAAGTACAAAGCAAACAACTCAGGATATTCTGCTCGCATACGGCTCTCGGTTTCCCAAGTTGCTTCCTCAACGCCTCGGCGTTGCCACTGTACCATCACAAGTGGTATAGTCTTGTTTTGAAGAAATTTCTCCTTCTTGTCTAGGATACGGAGTAGTCGTTCAACATAAGACAGATCTGGTTCTAGCTGAACATCAGTAGGCTGAATCACATGTGATTCATCAGCTATGTATTGTCGAAGTAACGACACATGGAAAACATCATGTATACTGGAAAGATATGGCGGTAACGCTAAACGATAAGCAACATCTCCGATCTTCTCCAGTATCTGAAAAGGCCCAATGAAACGAGGTGACAACTTGCCTTTCACACCGACCTTCCTGAAAGGTGATACTCGTAGGAAATCATATTCACCAGGCTCGAACTGAAGTGGCCTGCGATAAATATTAGCATAACTGGTTTGCCGATCTTGAGCAGCTTTAATCCTCCTCTTAATCAAATCTACCTTGTCTAGAATCTGCTGCACCAACTCAGGACCCTCGACTTGACGTTCTCTGACTTCATCCCAGAATAACGGAGTACGACATCGTCGACCATACAATGCCTCAAAAGGTGTCATATCAATACTACTATGATAACTGTTATTGTAGGCAAATTCGATCAAAGGTAATTGATCCTGTCAAGATAATCCAAAGTCCATAACAGAAGAACGTAGCATATCCTCCAATGTACGAATCGTCCGCTCTGACTGCCCATCAGTCTCCGGATGATATGCAGTGCTCAAACTCAGAGTGGTACCCAACGCCTGTTGAAAACTACCCCAGAAACGTGAGGTAAATCGCAGGTCTCTATCACTAACTATGCTCACTGGAACCCCATGCAATCGTACTATCTCCTAGACATATAAGCGTGCCATGCGATCATAAGAATATTCCCGGTTGTAAAGAATAAAGTGTGCTGATTTCATCAGACGGTCAACAACTACCCAGATAGCATCACACTGACGTGAATTCGAAGGCAAGTGGGTGACAAAATCCATAGTCACGTGCTCCCACTTCCATTTGGGAATCTCAAGATTCTACAGTAATCCACCCGGTAGTCGGTGTTCAGCCTTGACCTTTTGACAAACCAAACATCTCGAAACAAATTGATAAATACTCCGCTTCATTCCTTTCCACTGGAATCTGGTTTGCAAGTCCTCATACATTTTCATACTTCCAGGATGAATAGACAATCGACTCTTGTGAGCTTGAGATAGAATATCATTCCTGAGCTCCGCAACATCAGGTACAACCACTCGATTAGATAAGCATAATAAACCATCTGCCTGAAAATGGAATCCAAATGTATTAACCCCATTGGCTAGACGTGCCAAACGCTGAGTCTTAACATCAGATATCTGAGCATCTTTGATCCAAGAATACAATGTTGGTTCAGATAGAATAGTATACAATCGAATCTCATTCCTCCCTTTCTTGTTCTTGAGCGTAAAACTCAATGAACAACTGATAAGTACATTTTGTATGCATTAGTTCATGATTTTTTTATGTTTATTTTGTGTGCATTTATATTGTTTTATGTGTGTGTTTATGTGTTTTAGTTTATGTGTGTGTATTTCACTCATCGGGTTAATTTTGTAGGAAAATAAATTGTTGAAGAGTGAATTATGGAGCAGCTTTGGTAGAAAAAATCAAATTTAATTTTAGAGAGATCCAAATCCGATCTTCACCATTCACAATACAGTTCAAGATGTTTTGAAGCTTTTGTCCAAATTTCAACTTGATCCGACGGCTATATCTGAAGATATGAATTTTTCAAGAAAACTGCGCGCAGGTGAGGATGTATGCACGGACCCCGTGCATGGGTCCGGATAAGGGTCCGTGCATCCTCGTAAAAAATTCGGCGTTTTCAGTTTAATGCACGGACCTAGACACGGACCCTTATCCAGGGTCCGTGCATGTCGCAGAATCACAAAAAATAGAATTTTTGGGAAATAAACTTTCAACTTTCCGGACTTTATTTCTTGGGCTTTCAAAGAAATATAAATAGAAGATTATCAAACGTGATTAAAGGGTTCGAATCGCATCAGATAGACGACGGCTAGGAGGCTTGGAGATTGAAGAACTCTCCATTCGAGTTTTTCTTCCTTTCTTCTTTAGATTATTAAACTTTTGTTGAATATTGTTTTCGTTATTTGAGTAGTTTTTCTTCAACCAAGACCGCGAGATTGGGCCAGACAATTTTATGTTGAATTTGTGGATTTTGATTTGGGATTTTTAGATCTTTATTAAAGTTATTGATTGTTGGATTTATATTTTGTTCTTGTGAATAATCTGATCAACTATTTACTTGCTTGTTAATTGATTCCAAGTCGACAGAGGAGGAATTGATTTCGATCACTCCAATAATTGACATATGGTTAAACCGACTAGAAATAGTATTCGGTTTTAGTATGCGGTTTTAGATGAAAACTGAATTATCACAAATATTGAATGCATTCATGTTTGATTAGAATTATGAAAATTAATCCGTCATAACTTGAATAGGTTTAACATGTTCTAGAAATAGACTGTTAAACAAGATAGGATAATTCGCCGTGATTTAAGATTAAATCTGGATCCTAGATTAGCCACTTGTTTACATAATTTGTTCGGTACCTGCATGTGTCTTGGTTGTCTCGTTTTAATTAATTTTATCTTCAGTTATTTTTAATTCTTATTTCTTATGCATTTTTTATTTTTAAATTATTATTTTTATTCAATTCAAAATCCTTTTTATTATTTTGTCTAGATTAAGCTAAATAATTAATTCTTGAGAATTGACTACAGTCCCTGTGGGATCGATACTTGGACTCTCAGTCCACTTTACTACTACTTGACCTAGTGCACTTGCTAGTAAACACCGAATTTGGCGGTCAACAACACTCTTGAACCAAATGAGATATTTCACTAGTTTGAAGTGCAGAAAGTCTCACCTGTCGACTCAAGGCATCAGCAGTAAGATTAGCAGAACCTGGATGATATTTGATTTCACAATAATAATACTTCAAGAGATCCATCCAGCGTATCTGTCGCATATTCAACTCCGCCTGAGTGAATAAATACTTCAGACTCTTGTGATCCATGAATATCTCAAATTTCTTGCCATAAAGATAATGCCTCCAGATCTTGAGCGCAAATACAATGGCGGCTAACTCGAGATCATTTAATGGATAATTCACCTCATGCGTCTTCAACTATCGAGAAACATAGGCAATAACATGTCCATGCTGTATCAGAACACATCCTAATCCTTGACCAGAAGCATCAGTATAGACAACATAACCTCCTAATCCAGAAGGTAGAGCTAACACAGGTGCAGTAGTAAGACGTCTACGCAGCTCATGAAACGACTCCTCATAATCCGAGGACCATATGAAGGTAACATATTTCCGAGTAAGCTGAGTCAAAGGCCTTGCCAACTGTGTAAAATTCTTGATGAACCGATGGTAATAACCAGCTAGACCCAAAAAACTACGAATCTCAGCAACCGTCATCGGACGAGACCAGTTCAGCACTGCCTCTATCTTACTAGGATCAAGAGATATTCCTTCACTAGAAATCACATGACCGAGAAACACTACCCGATCAAGCCAGAATTCACACTTGCTCAATTTCTCATACAACTGCTTATCCCGTAATGTCTGCAATACAACTCTCAGATGTTGTGCATGATCATTCTTGTCATGAGAATAGACAAGAATATCATCAATGAAGACGATGACAAATCTATCCAGATATTCTCGAAATACCTGATTCATCAGATTCATAAAGACTGCCGGTTCATTCGTTAAACCAAATGGCATCACCAGAAATTCATAATGCCCATATCTGGTCCTAAAAGCAGTCGTAGAAATATCTGAGTCTCGTACCCACATCTGGTGGTATCCCGATCTCAGATCTATCTTAGAGTAAAAAGAAATACCCTGTAGTTTGGATAGATTTGGGGTGATCCTTGGCTTCCTGATTCTGTTAATCCTTTTTTTATTACTGATTGCCTCTTTGACATATCTCATGTCAGAGCTAGTGCTTAAATTAATCCTTCTGATGGTTGCTGGGATGCAAAACTTGTCAAGACACTCTTTGTTGAAAGGGATCGAAACCTTATCCTTTCAATTCCATTGAGCCTTCTCCCTCATGAAGATAAATGGATTTGGACTTATGAAAAGAATGGTATTTACTCGGTCAAAAGCGGATATAAGGCTCAACTTAGTTCTAGGGATTTATCACCCTCAGTCGGAATTACCAACTAGAATCTTATTTGGAAGCTGCGTCTACCTGCTAAAGTGCTTAATTTTATCTGGAGGGTGCTTTCTTCTTGTCTCCCTACATTGATGGTCTTACATTCAAAGCAAGTTGATGTTCAGGTGGCTTGCCCTCTTTGCCACAATGTGCCCGAAGATGACTTTCATGCTTTAGTATCCTGCCCTTATGCCCAATCAACATGGAGCATCACATCCTTAGGAGTTTCATAGCAGCTGCGTCGATTGTTAACTGGTGGAACTCTATTGCCATCAATCAAGACACAAAAGATATTGAGATCACATCATTAGTCATGTGGAGCATCTCTCAGAATAGGAATAATGTGGTTTGGAATAGGAAATGCTCTTCTGCAATTAATATAGCTTTGAATCTATATTCCCAATAGCATGATGCTCATCATCATTCACCTTCTATTCTTCAGTCAGTTCAAACGGCAATCTCATAGAACATTTGGTGAAAACCTCCAAGAAACATTCTTAAATGTAATGTTGATGCAACTATTCTTCCAAATCCTCCTCATGTTGGCTTTGGATGCATACTCAGAGACCACCATGGTATTGTTCTTGCGACATCCCAAGGAAGAACTCACGGTTTTCAAGACCCAGCAATAGCAGAGGCTCGTGCCATAAGGGAGGCTCTTAGTTGGTTGAAGAATTTTCATTTCTCCTCTATCATCGTGGAATCTGATTCTCTAGTGGCAATTTATGCTCTCAACCACCCTACTGCGGATCGTTCTTATTTTGGTCTTATCATTGAAGATTGTAAACTCCTTGTTCAAGGAGTCGCATCTTGTACTTTGTTTTTTGCCCGTAATCAGCGAACCAGGCCGCTTATGCTTTGACTAGAGCGACTGCTTCTATGTCTGATTTTGTAGGAAGGATTGATTCACATCCTACTGTTTTTTTGAATGTAATTATACCGGACTTGTTATCTTAATATTATATATTTGTTTTCAAAAAAAAATATTTATTGATTAAATAATTAATATAATTTATTTTTCGAATATTTAATTATTAAAACAATAAAAAAATTATTTAATTATTATTTATAAATATAAAAAACAAATAAAAGGATTAAAAAAATTTAAAAAAATAAAAAGATGGAATGCGCCAAATTTGTGCAGAATCTGGGGGGCGCTATTTTGGCGCAGAGAATAGCGCCCCTATTGGAGACGCCAAAATGGTGTTTTGGAGATGACCTTAGCATAAAAATTTTTGTGTTATATTTCATTTCTCTAAAACTGAAACTATAAATAATGATTTTGTACTCAATTTGAGACAATTGATACCATAATTATATAAATTAATACGTAAATTAAATATTTTTGTACATAAATTTCTTAATTTAGTGCACACAAATTGTTAATTTTCGTGATTCTCATTATACTAATGTATGTACTGATTAATAATAGGGGAAAAGATCAATAAATCCCTAATAAAAACTTGATATTTGCTCTCAGTTCCCGCATCGGAATTGTTTTGTTGCAACTCTGTGACAAAACACTGTCATGTGTTTAAGCTCTTTGTCTGAGATAAACTATGAAATTACCCTAAAAAATATTGAAACACATTAATGCCCATTTGAAAAATAAATAATATTTTAATAACAATTCTCTCACCTTCTAATCTTCGGTCTCCCCAACCTCATTCTATTTGATCCTTAATAGCTAAACTAGCAATGATTTGTACAATTAAGTCAAATTTTGGAGCCAAAAAATTAGGCGAAAGGAGTTCAAAGTGAAGAACTGTCGGATTTTAAAAATCTTTGTGAAGAACCGTCATCAACACAACAACTTCAATGTAAGATTATTATTATTTTTTTGGAAAATTAAGAAACTTTTTAGATGAAATTTCATCTTGATAATATTTTCTGTTTTTTAATCTTTTCTAATTGAGTGATTCTTTGATGATTGTTTTTTATTTTTTTACAATTGAGTGATTCTTTGAGGTTTGTGTTTATTGTGTAGTCATACATCGTTTGAATTATACATATTTGATGGTAAATATTTAGATTTTACTGAATGCACGTTATGTTTTTATTGATTGTGTTGAAAATAAAATCTGGAAGTGGTTCTTACAACCTTGCACTTTTTGTTGTTATGAATATATTAACATGTAGTGTAATTATTTTTATCCTTTGCAATTGAGCTATTCTTGGAGATTTGCATTGGTTTTAGTAATTGTATTAAATTTTTATTTCATCGTGTGAATTGTACATATTTGTTGGTCAGTCTCTAGTTTTTCAGTCTGTATGTGAAAATGAAGCTCATTTATTGTAATTTTGGCATAAAGTAGCTGAAATTTATTATTTTTGATTATATCGATTTTTTTCCTAATCATAATGATTTTAATTCGACATTATGACTTAGATATTGATAATTTTATCATTATCATTAAAATAAAAATGAACTGCTTGAATTTGTTATTGTGTGCTTTTTTGTGTGTAATGTGTTACATGAATAAATGTGAATATTCTTCAATTTTATTAAAATTTTCATACACGATTTTATCTTTTTAAGCTCAATGTAAATTATTTTGATTTCATTTTAGGTGTTGACAAATTACCACTGACATAACAAAAAATATTGGGCTTCCATAATCAAGAAAGCGACGTATGCTCCATCTTTACACTTGCACATGAGAAAGCGGTTATTGGAAGTTGGCTCGAGCACGACCTTACCTTCAAGGAGATATACACGTTCCAGTGGAAGTATTGTTGGTTTAGTTTGATTTGATAATTTTGTGGAACACACTGTTGTTTTATATTTGTTTTTAGTGTACTCTTATGTATTGTCTTCTCTTGTGTTGTCGTATCGTGTGAAGTTATTTCGTAAGTTGTAGTTTATTTAGAAGTTGTTTGGCTGGAACGTATTTTTGTGTTTATGGATGATGATATACGCTTGAATGACGTGTACTTTCAGTGATTAATTTATGAAATGAGTTCCTTGTTTAATTTAGTTTTATTTGAATTTTAATATTTGATTTATGATTTGAGGCGCAATCGATGTTTGATTTATGATTAAGAAACATTTTATATATAGTGATGCAGTGCAGGTCATAATTATGTTACTTTTTGTTTGTATTGTGAGAGTTAAATGTAATTTTATTATCGTAAATCATATAGACTTTTTGTATTAAATGTATGTACTATAAGTACCACATATTAACATTTATGCGACTGGTCTCTGTCTTTATATCCTAGAATTTGACACATTAGAACATAAATACAAATTGGTATATTCAATACTCGATATTTTAATTTTAATTCATTTTAACTCAACAATATGAATCATATAGTGCCAAAAAAGTGAGTTTCATACTGCCTCAATAGAACGAATCATAAAAGTGTGTCATATTGCCTAAAAAACGAGTATTTCATTCTGAATTATCTATTTTTTTTTATTCCACAAATGTATGATATTGTTCCAAATATATTTAGAATTATCCCAAATCAGGGACAATGCATGTGTCTCGTATATTTGACAAAGTTTGCACATGTATAAAGAATGAGTATCACATTCCAAATTATCTATCTGTTTATTCAAAAATTATCCGAGATTGTTCCAAATATATTTAAAATCATATCAAATCAAAGACAATTCGAAACTAATTTACTATCACTTGAGAAGGTCAATCATAGTGGCCCAAAATTTTATCCTGAGAAGTAGAACACTATGTGCTCAATTAAGACGCATTTGTACTCTTCTAGCTCATGCGTTGTGATCGCATGATCACGCATATTCTTTTAATAGTATAGTTCAAATACATGTATCGTATTACAAATTGAGGTAATCGATGCCAAAATATCATATTAAATAGTTTTTAAAGTTAGAATTATATTTAATTATGCAATTGTAAACATTGAGCAATGAATGATAACACCACATGTGATCTCATTGAATAATGAACAATGCATTCATCTCCTACATTTGACAAAATAGTGCACATGATAAATTATAATGACCAACACAAATATAATTCAATGACAATTTAGAACAATCTCAAATATTTACGGTATAAACAAAGAAACAATTAAGTATGAGAGAGATTCATTCTCTACACATACAAAGATGTTATGATTTTGTGCATAGCACGTATTATAATGTTTATAATAATTTTTCATTGTTATATGAATTGTTGTCAAATTACATTGGTGTTGGTCATATAATATCTTGTGCACAACTTTGGCAAATAAAAAAGATGAATACATTGTTCATTATTGAATGAGATAAATATTGGTGACATTATTTATTAGATAATGACTACAATTGCATTATTAGATGTCATTATAAACTTAAAAAATTATAAAATATAATATTTAGACATTGATTAGCTTAATTAGTAAGATGAAACTTATGAAATCAAGTATTAAAAGAGCATGTCTGATCATGTTGTTTGGCACAAAACATGAACAATAAGAGTACAAATGTGACATAATTCAGCATAAATTGTTTCGTTGACGGGATAAAATTTTAGGCCACTAAGACCAACCTTGCCAAGTGAAAATAAATTAGGATCAAATTTTCCTGAATTCGGAATCATTCCATATTATTTTGGAACAATCTCGAATATTTATGGAATAAATAAAAACAATTGGGTATGAGAGAGACTCGTTCTCTGCACACACACCCATGAAGATGTTATGATTTTGTGCATAACACGTATTATAATGTTTATAATATGTGTCATTGTCATGATAATTGTCATCAAACTACATTTGTAATATCCGAAAAATCCAAAATTCTATTCATGATTTATTACAAAAATTTTAAATGAATTTTAAGTTATTTAATTTGATTATTTTTGATTTAAATGTTATTCTTAATTAAATGATTTTATGTGTTGTGTAAATGATTTAAAATTGAATAATTCATGTTTTAAAAATATTCGATTATTTATTGTGTTAAACAATTTTAATGGTTTTGTGCACTTTAATTATGAAGTGTAAAGTTATGATTTAAATTAATTGATATTAGGTATATGCCTAATATATAATTTTTATGTCTTGTTAAATAATTTAATTGTTTCATGATTGAATTAATCTTGGACTGATAAAACAAGACTAGCCTACGCACGAGATCGTAGGAAATAATTCAACGAGTATTTTGACTATAATATTGATATGATTTTATTTTTAATCATCGGGAGGAAAAATATTATTAGTACAGTCTAAAGCGTGCTAAACAGACTACATTTGATATAGCATTCATAATCACTGTTTTTATCACTATCTACTCCCTACCCCACCCATGATACCCATGTTTCCCCCAAATCAATCCTTTTGTCCCCTTCCTTCTCCATTCTTCACGTTGCATCATCTTCTTCTTTACTTTTCTTTTCTTCATTTCTTCTTTCCATCTCCATCTCTCAAACTCGTCACCCTATGAGCAGCTTTGGTATTATGGTCATAACTTCTTCATCCGATGTCCAAACTTCAATCCGTTTGAAGGGTTATCTTTCTTACATCCGTACCTTTGATTTGAGCTATGAATCCCTATTTTTGGTGGACGTTTCAGTCTAGATCAAAGCCTTCATGTAAGCTACCTTTGCACTTGATTTTTGCTGCAATTCTTCTTTGATTTTGTCTTTGGTTTTTGGTTTCTACTCACCATGTATATGTGTTATTTTGAGCCTAGGAATAGCTGAACAAATCCTTTCATATCAGCTCATTTCAGCCTCACTTTGATCATGTCTCGATTCCGTTCGGGTATGGCTAGATTTCTACCAAGGTCCAAGTTAATCTTGTTCTTCAAAGATCCAAGGCAAGTACAAATTTTAAAGGTTTTGAAACCACCATTCAAAATATATTTATTTTGATATGAAAAGATGTATGTTGAGATATGTATGCATGAATTTCAAGAATTTCAAGAGCATGAAGTTTTGATTTTAAGGGTTTGAAGAGCATGTTATGTGATAGTGTGAAATTGTAAAGCATAAGTCGTTCTTGTCATGTTCTTGAATTTGATTCAAGAGATACATGTTTCTTTTAAGTTTTGATATGTTCTTGATGTTTCAAGGGACGTTTTATTTAAATTATATAGCTAGAGTAGTAGAAAATACCATATTTTTAAGTATTGAGTTAGTTTGAGTTAAAGCTTTGAAATGTTGCATGTGTTGGATTGTCCTGATTAACAACATTCATTTCTATTTTGAAGATCAAAATTAGTGTACTGATTCAAATGATATGATGTCAATTGTATTGGAAATATAGCTTATTTATCTACAATTTTTATGTTTTGAGTTTTGTCAAAATCATTTTGAAAGATTTGCCAAAATTGCTCCAAAGTGTGTCGAGTGGTTTGAATTTCCGGCAGTGACACATCTCGGGAGACTGAACATAACTTTTTACTGCGAAATTCAATTGAGGTGAGGTTTTCTGAAATAGAAAGCGAGGATCAAGAGCTACAACTTTGATGTTTACCACTTTTCCATATTCCTAACGCATAATATAGTTTCAACGCCTGCAACATGATTCTCCAGAACAGGTCTCGCTCGAGTGAGAGTTAGTGCCGCTTGAGCGAGGATGGTTCTGTCCTAAAAAATATTTCCATGCATGTTTTTAAGTTCTAAATGTATGTTTATGATGTATTAAGGTGTTTTAAGTATGTTTAAGAGTTCATATGCAAAAAGTTTCAAGTTTTACGTTAAGAACGAAAAGAACGACTTACGTTGATCGATTACGTTATGTGATGCATGTACATGTTTAAGTTTCATTCATGAAACCTATGTTCAATATGAAAGTGTGATTTTCATCATCTATGACATGCATGAAGTTATTGAGTAAAGTTTTATGTTCATGAAATGAAAGTTATGACGGAAGTTACGTTGAAACAATAATGCTTCATAATGATATGATGAATGATAAGTTATGATGAAATGATAAGATGATGAGGCATGAATGAATGATGTTAAGATGAATCATGATATGATATGTTGATGCATGAAAATATTTTGATGTTTTATGTGTCTTTGTGGTGGCAATACGGGACTGGTACTCCGGTTTGGGCTCCGGAGGGACTTTCCAAATATGGCTCAAAGTAAGGGTTAGGTCCTCCGGGATGAGCTCGAATGTTATGAGGCTTAGTGTCATATGCTTGTTGATCAACAAGAAAAGATGAATGTTCCCATTATGAAGGTTGCCACAATTTCACATAATTCATCACCCCAAAACGATAAGTTTTTATGTTATGTTCATGGTTTATGTTTATGGATTAATGTATGTCCAAGTTGCATGATTTTATTTATTATATGTTAAGTGCAAATGTTTATTTAAGAATGGAATGGTAAAGGTTTGAGTATATGCATGAAGTCTATTTTCAAGATTTAAATTCAAGTATGTTGATGTCCATGTTTAAGTTCTTTGCATCTTTTAAGAGTTTTGAAGTTCACGTTCAAGATTTTAAGTTTAAAGTTTCAAGATGTTTACGTTAAAGTTCCTCAAGTTCAAGGTATCATGTTATGTATTTTCAAGCTATTTTAAGTTTAAAGTATTTTGAAGAAATAATGATATCGATATGCATATTTTAATCTTGTTGAGTCCTTTAAACTCACTATACTTGAATGGTGCAGATGATTTAGCAGTTTTGATTTAAAAAGCTTTGGTGGCACGGCTGAAGAGTCCAAGAGGCGAAGACATTGCATGACACAATAGTTCAAAAGCTCTGATGTATTTAAAGAGAAAATATTTACCTATGTTTATTTATGTTATGTTGTTATAATATTTTATGTACTATGTTTAAGAGTAATGATTTAATTTATTTAAATTGTCAATCTTTTAAAGATAAGTTTTGAGGATTTCAAATGGTTTGTCTTTTAAATATTCATTTCAGTTTGATAGTTGTTAAGTGAGTTCCTCAATTGCTTTCAAATGTATTTTATTTATATAATAATTAATTGAACTCACATTCCCTTTTTCTATTTAAATGTTAGTAGTAAGTTTTGACGTGTCGTATTTTAAATGGTTTTTGTTATTGAGTTGCATCAGTGTTTATTAGACTTCGTGAACACGGAGTCACGAGTTTTATTGTTAAAGATTTAGAATTTAAATTCTTTTGGAATTGGTGTGATGCACTCGCTGTATGGCTTTTAAGTTTAGAAAAATTTTCCCAACCTTTTCCGCAATTATTTTATTAAATGTCAAAAATACGGGGCGTTTCAACATTGGTGTTGGTCATATAATATCATGTGCACTACTATGACAAATGTAGAAGATGAATGCATTTTTCATTATTGAATGAGATACCATATGGTGATATTATTCATTGTAAAATTGCATAACTAGATGTTTATCCTTAGAGATTCAAGAAGAAAGTGTTGGATGAACAATTCGCCAATTTCTTGAGATCTTCATGAAACTTCATATCAATATCCCATTCGCCGATACTTTGCTGCAAATGCCAAACTATGTCAAGTTCTTGAAAGATGTAATGTCTAGGAAATGGAAATTGTATGAGCTTGAGACGGTGAACCTGACTGAGGAATGTAGTGATATCCTTTAAAAGAAGATACACAAAAACTAAAAGATCCTGTGAGTTTTATGATTCCTTGCACTATTGGTTCTTCTAATTTTAATAAAGCACTGTGATTTAAGAGCTAGCATTCATTTAATGCTCTTGTACAATGAATAATATAACCATATGTGATCTAATTCAATAATGAACATTGCATTCATCTTGTACATTTACCAAATTAGTGTACATGATATTATATGACCAACACCAATGTAATTTGATGGCAATTCATATGACAATGAAAACTTATTATAAACATTATAAATTTATAATATGTATTATACAAAAAATCATAACATATTTGAATGTGTGTGTGGAGAATGAGTCTCACTCATACCCAATTTTTTCTTTGTTTATACCGTAATTGTTCGTGATTATTCCAAATTAATACGAAATGATTCTGAATACGACACAAATTTGATCTTAATTTATTTTACATGACAAGGTTGGTCTTTGTGGTCAAAATTTTATCCAGGTAAGTAGAACAATTTATGCTGAATTAGGCCGTATTTGTAATCTTATTGTTCATGTGTTCTGCCAAACAACATGATAAGAAATGCTCTTTTAATAGTGAAGTTCAAATATAAGCTTAATCTTAGTAATCAAGCTAATCAATGTCTAAATATTATATTTTACAATTTTTAAAGTTTATAATGACATCTATTTCTACAATTGTAATCATTGTGACATTGTGCAATGAATAATATCACCATATATGATCTAATTGAACAAAGAACAATGCAATATTAATCTTCTACATTTGCCAAGGTAGTGCACATGATATTATATGACCAACATCAATGTAATTTGAAGATAATTCATACGACAATGAAAACTTATTATAAATATTATAATATGTGTTATGCATAAAATCATAACATCTTTGTTTTTATATGTGTGTGTGTGCGCGTAGAATGAGTTAATCTTATACCCAATTGTTTCTTTGTTTATGACGTAAATATTCGAGATCGTTCCAAATTAATATGGAATTATTCTGAATCCGAAAAAATTTGTCTTAATTTATTTTTACTTAGCAAGGTTGGTCTTGGTGGCCTAAAATATTATCCCGGTAAGTAGAATAATTTATGCTGAATTAAGTTGTATTTGTACTCTTATTGTTCATGTGTTGTTTCAAACATCATGATCAGACATGCTCTTTTACTATTGGAGTTCAAATATATGCGTTGTCTTATAAATTGGACTAATCGATGCCTAAATATCGTATTCGGAAATTTTTTAAGTTCATAATTACATGTAATTATACAATTGTAGACATTGAACAATGAATGATATCAACACATCTGTTTTCATTCAATAATGAACAATACATTGATCTTATATATTTGTCAAAGTAGCGCACATGACATTATATGACTTATATTAATATAATTGCGTGTAGATATTGGACAATGAATGATATCACCATAAGTGATCTCACTCAAACTCTTTCACTTTCACTTTCACGTTGAAATTAAGCACACATTCGTTTAACCATTTTTATCTCATCCATTTGTTCTTTCACATTTTTTTCGAGTTTTCAAGTATCATAATTTCCTTCTTGTTGCTTCAAAATCAGTCAGACAAACTACGTATACAATAAAATATTAATAAAGTCTGAATTTATTTTTTAAAAAATAGAATAAAATATCAACATTGTCTGAATTACCTTCATTTTTAAAAATATATAAAATATTAACATTATCATTTATCACACCATCAAATATACAATAAACAATAAGAAAAACAAAAATATCAAATTTGGGAACAATATAATAATAATTGATCACTATATCAAAATTTATGACTTTTCAGTAATCATTCAGGCAGTTCAAAATTTGATCAAATGCAATAATGAAATATATTAATCTCTGGATCTCTGACAGTACCATCATAATCAATCTCAACCTTCTTTCTATGTGCCATGAATATCATGTCTCGCCAACTTCTTGTCTCTCCACACTTAGTGGTAGTTTAACTCTACCCTATAATCTATTTGCAAGTTGTTCAGAATAGTAAAAGGATGATAAGAGATCTCACTTCCCAATTTTAATTTCACAACATTCGCGAACTAATATGTATCAACTCTTCGATGTCATCTACTATATAGATTGTTTTCAACACATGTATCCAATTTGTGATCTTTAATTGTGTGTCTTCCTCACGAACTCTTATCAATTTAATATAAAATTAAAAATATCAACAAGATCAAACAGTAATTATAAAATCTCATATACAAATTACATAATGTAAATAACATTAGTACTAAAACATAGATCAAATATACAAAATAGTAATATCAAAAGACAATTTCAATCTTAATAGATGTAACATATATAGACCATGACTGAAATATGAAGACACACACACACACACACACACACACACATATATTACCTCTAAAAATAAAATAAAAAAATGTTGAGATGTTCATGTTTGCTCTCTGATATCAATTCGATCATTGTGAGTTTCATTCATATATAAAGATGAATTATAGTAAGGACATTATCGTTATCATTTAGAAACATGAACATCTTATGATGTGGTGTTATGTATTGTATAATCATGAATTCCGAAGAGTTTTTTGCACATTTTTTTTTTCAAAACTCACAAACATATCCATCAAATACAACCACTATAGATTGAGATCACAAATATATGTTATTGTATTCATAACAACAAAAAGTGCAAGGTTGTAAGAACCACTTCCAGATTTTATTTTTAACATAATAAAAAAAAACATAACATGCATTCAGTACAATAAGATCAAAATGAAGATCATGACTTATTCATAATCGAAACAAAAATATCACAAAATCACATTTCTAAGTAGCAGATTCGAATACTACAAAGACTATCTATATAATCTTTATAATCAGTACTAAACTATAAAAATTGGCAATGAAATTGTCATAATCAAGAACAATAATGAATTTTAGATAATCAATCTATAATTGGTTGAGATGAACCATAAAGCCACATATATACGTAAAACCTAAATATTAGCCATCAAATATGTATAATTCAAACGATGTATGAAAATTCACTTCACATTAAACACAAACCTGAAAGAATCATTCAATTGAAAAAGATTTAAAAAAGAAAAAAATAATCAAAGAATCACTCAATTGGAAAAGATTAAAAAAATAAAAAAAAAACATCAAGATGAAATTGCATCTAAAAAATTTCTTAATTTTCTAGAAAAAAAAATCATACCTTGAAGTTGTTGTTTCGATGGCGGTTCTTCACAAAGATTTTCAAAACCCGACAGTTCTTCACTTTGAACTCCTTTCGCCTCATTTTTTGGCACCAAAATTCGACTTATATGTAAAAATCATTGTTATTTTAGCGGTTAAGGATCAAGTAGAATGAGGTTGGGGTAGGTGATATGAATCTGTATGAGAATGATAAGTAAACACGATTATAAATTAAATCGCACCATCAAACCAATAAAAAAAAGATTCAAAGTGTTTTTCTCACTCTTGGAAACAAGTAAAACTGATAAAATTTGGATTTTCACATTTAATCGAAAATTCGATTAAAAACAGAAATCATGAACAATCGAAACCAAAGAAAACCTTCAGTTAACTTGTATCTAACAATCTTCAATGAGAAATCAACTGAAAAACGTTTCCAAGTAATTAAACTGTGAAAAATTTTGATTTGAAAAACCAAAGCAAAGCTTTGAATAAAATTCTTGAGAGAATTTCAATATTTTATATAAAACTGAATCTTAATTATTATTATTAATAAAAATAAACAAAGTATTTATAGTTTACAATAAAAAATAAAAATATAACAAAATATTACCTAAAAATATCAAAAATATCATCTAGAAAGTTTCCTAGTAGGTCTAAAACACTAAAAATAGAAAATATATCACAAAATATTCAAAAGTTCCAAACACACACAAACATGCTCGGTGTGTGTTTTTTTTCTCGAAAAAACTAGCTCGCTCGAGCGGAAGGAAACCGCTCTGTCCTGCACCTTCTTTTGAGCTCACTCGAGCGGTCAAAACCCGCGCTCGAGCGAGAACATCTCTGCCCGAAATCTTTTACTTGGCTTGCTCGAGCGGCAAAATGTTGCGCTCGGGCGAGTTATGTTATGTTCAAAAATTATTTTCTTCTCTATTTTCGAATTTTAACATTTCAATAATGCATAGAAAACTTTCAAACTGATCTTCAAGTGCTCCAACTTCATCTTGATAATTTAACAGTAACATTTGAAGTGTCTTCTTGAATTTGTTAGCTCGGCTTTTCGTTATTGGTCCATGTGGCAACTCCAATGGATCTCGAACTCTCCTTGCCACCTGATCCACATGCGAGCTATCCATGATTGCATCAGTAGGGGTGCAATCGAGCCGAGCCCAACCCAACCCGAGTAGCATACTACTCTATCTCGAGCTCGAATCGTATTTGACTACTCGAACTCAATCGAGTAGTTAGTTTCGTACTCGAGCTCGAAAATTATATATATATATAAATACAAAATATATGAATAAATAAATAAATAAAATATTATATACATTATATTTATATTTATATTATATATATATATATATATGGGTTATCGAGTAGCTCGAGAACTACACAAACACATATATTTGAAGCTTGTGTTGGAGAACGGCGATCAGATCAATCAGAATTGATACCCGGTGCAGCGGAAGTTTAAAAATTTTATATGGAACGATTCCATAATGGGTATCAAAACTTTATGATTAAATTGTGCGTGTAAAAATTAAATAACAATTATAAATTTTTACCTCCAATCTCGAATCGAGATTATGGACACCAATAGATTACTCTGCTCTTGTTGTATATCCCAAGAATTGATGGACGAACTGTTCTTCAATCAGGTCCACGAATAGAGATTTAATCCCTCTGATAGATTTCACTAGAAAATCTATCAGAAGTTTCTACGAAGAGAATTAACGAATTTGATCCGTTAAATCAGACTGCAAATTCAAAATTCACAGGCTGGATTTTTCCCGAGCAGAGGGGAGGGGGCGGCCACTTTTAGAGAGAAAAACTAGGGTTTTCGAAAATTGTGACCTCTGTTGTGTAATTTCTGTACTGCAATAACTTATTTATAATGTGGGCTGCTAACAGCTTAGGGCCCATTAGTCATAAGTTCAAGCCTGACAAGCAAAGCCCGCATGTTCAGAAATTAATATAAAATTCATCGTGACTCAGATTGATAAACCAATTTCACCAATGTGCACAGAAACCATTTCTGCATCTTTTAGAGTCAAGATAAATTTTCTGAATCCGAATTCAGTGATTTTCAAAAATGCCCATCCCTATGTCATTTTAGGAAATCTTACTCCTCTACTCTTAAATAAAAAGTCCCACTTCTTTGTTCATTAAATTTAACTCTTTAAATTTAACTATCTCAACGGGGATTAAAAATCCATTACTCTGTGTGACCCTCAATGGTTCAGGGATACAGCTAGCCGTGGACTCACAACTCCTTGTGACTCGGAACAACAATTTCCGACTTGCCCATCGAATCATGGTAAGAGCGCCTAGCAACATCGCCCCATGATTCCCTAGGTATCACTGATAGTGCCTGCAAGAACCAATAGATTTTGGTTAGCGTACAGTACGGTCCCTTCATCCATATATCCCGATCGAATCAACAACCATTGGTAAATCGAGAGTCGTTCGAGATTCGATAACTATGCAATGCATCTTGAAGATCAAATAGTGACATCGCATGTGCTACTAAGAAACCATTTCTTAAAACACATCATGTACTCTGGCCAGAGATTCGTCACACTAATATCTCCTCAGATTGCATAGGATATCCACACTCGCAAGTATGTGGTGAATCCTTGACAACAAAGCATCGACTTCTATATGTGTCATAACTGTACCCAATCCCGACACCTGATGACCCCAATAGAGTCGGTAAACGAGTCAAAGTACAGTACTAGCATATAGAGTCTCAATGATGTTTCAAGTAGTAAGGACTAATGGTGTACAACCAAAACCGCGGACTTTATCCACTCGATAAGTGATAACCACTTGGAAAGTCCGGATAGGGTAGTTCGATCATTCATCGTATGAATATCCATTTGCATGCTTTGAACATCTCTATGTTCCATACCAATGAAACGTGGTACTCGGCATCGCAAATGCTAGTCTCAATCTCGAGCGATCCTTATCCTTATTAACGGACGGCTCAATCGACTAGGAACTGTTTAAAATATACAGTGACTATAAGATGTGTTTCATGATAGTCATCCCCATGTACTACCACATCTTACATACACTATAGTATATTCAAGGTCTTTATCAAAACAACAATAGTATATCACAATATAACAATATGAAGAAAGATAAAGTCATTGCCATTAATAAAAGTGTAAATTATATTAAACAAAAGATTATTTATACAAAGAGTCATCAAAGCCCTTAGCCACAAGTTGGCTCATCGGGCACCCACTCTTTCAATCTCCCACTTGCCCTAAAGCCAACTAGTCATACTACGTAGACCCATTGCTTCGCGATGTTTGTCAAATAATGGTCCTGGCAAAGGCTTAGTAAGTGGATCAGCGATATTGTCTGCAGAGGCCACTCTCTCGACAGTGATGTCTCCTCTTTCCACGATCTCCCGGATGATGTGGTATTTCCTCAGTACGTGTTTGAATCTTTGATGAGACCTTGATTCCTTTGCCTGAGCAACGGCACCCGTGTTGTCACAGTACACCGGGACTGGACCAACAACTTCCGGAATAACGCCCAACTCTTGGACAAAATTCCTCATCCAAACGGCCTCTTTAGCAGCAGCTGATGCCGCAATGTATTCTGCCTCAGTGGTGGAATCCGCTGTGGTGTCCTGCTTGGAACTCTTCCAAGAGACAGCACCGCCATTGAGCATGAACACAAATCCAGAGGTTGACTTCGAGTCATCCACGTCACTTTGGAAGCTAGAGTCGGTATAGCCTTCCAATTTCAGTTCTCTTCCTCCATATACCATGAACATATTCTTAGTCCTTCGTAAGTACTTAAGAATGTCCTTCACGACTTTCCAATGCATTTGACCTGGATTAGCTTGATATCTGCTCGTGACACTCAGAGCAAATGCTACATCCGATCTGGTAGATATCATCCCTTACATGATACTACCTATGGCTGATGCATATGGTACATGTGTCATTTTCTTTATCTCTTCATCAGTCTTGGGACACATAGACTTGGATAGAGAAACTCCATGACACATAGGTAGATGTCCTCTCTTGGACCCATCCATTGAAAACCGTTTCAATATGGTGTCGATGTAGGTTGATTGAGTGAGTCCTATCATTCTCTTAGATCTATCTCTATAGATCTGTATCCCTAGAATATAGGATGCCTCACCCAAATCCTTCATCGAGAATCTACCTGATAACCATATCTTTGTTGACTGCAACATCCCTACATCATTCCCAATGAGTAGGATGTCATCAACATAAAGTACTAAAAATGTCACAGCATCCTTAACTACTTTCTTGTACACGCATGGTTCCTCCGGGTTTTTGATGAAACCAAAATCCTTTATTGTTTCATCAAATTTCTGGTTCCAACTTCTTGATGCTTGTTTGAGACCATAGATCGATCTCTGAAGCTTGCATACCTTATGCTCGCTTCCCATGGATGTGTATCCCTCAGGCTGCGTCATATAGATCTCTTCCTTAATGTTTCCATTAAGAAATGCAGTCTTCACATCCATTTGTCATATCTCATAGTCATACCAAGCAGCTATGGCAATAAGGATTCTTATGGACTTGAACATTGCAACTGGTGAAAAGGTTTCATCATAGTCAACTCCTTGTCTTTGAGTATAACCTTTCGCCACCAGTCGCGCCTTGTAGGTCAATACCTTACCATCAGGCCCAAGCTTTCTCTTGTAGATCCATTTACACCCTATATGAACAATTCCATCGGGAGGATCTACTAAAGACCAAACTTGGTTTGTATGCATCGAATCTATTTCCGACTGCATAGCTTCAAGCCATAAATTTGAATCCGCATCAGAAATTGCTTCCTTGAAGTTTCTTGGATCACATCCAACGTCGGGTTCATCTTGATCCCCTTCAAGAAGAAGACCATATCGAATAGGAAGTCTAGAAGTCCTCTCGGATCTTCTAGGTATAGGCGTGTCCATCATTGGTTCCTGAGGTGTAGGATCATTATTTTGTATTTCGGGTTCTTCTCGAATTTTTTCGAGTTCCATCATCTCGCCTTTATTATCCAATAAGAACTCTTTCTCCAAGAAGGTGGCATTCCTTGAAACAAAAACTTTTGTTTCAGTAGGATGATAGAAATAATATCCGATTGAATTCTTCGGATACCCTACAAAATAACATAAGGTGGATCGACTATCCAACTTATCTCCCACTGTCCGCTTCACGTAAGCAGGACATCCCCAAATCCTCAAGTATGAATACTTAGGAGCTTTGCCATTCCATAACTCGTATGGTGTTTTGTCCACTGCTTTGGTGTGGACGTTGTTCAACAACAACACCGCCGTTTCAAGCGCGTATCCCCAAAACGAAGGTGGAAGCTCAGTGAAGCTCATCATGGATCGAACCATGTCCAACAAAGTTCGATTACGACGCTCCGATACACCATTTAGCTGAGGTGTCATAGGAGGAGTCCACTGAGAGAGAATCCCATTCTCTTTTAGATATTCCAAAAACTCGGTACTTAAGTATTCTCCACCTCGATCCGATCGAAGTGCTTTAATACTTTTACCTAGCTTGTTTTCTACTTCAGCCTTGAATTCTTTGAAATTTTCAAATGCTTCAGACTTATATTTCATTAAATATAAATACCCATACCTTGAATAATCATCAGTAAAGGTAATGAAGTAGGTGTGGCCATATTGAGTACCAATTCTAAATGGACCACAAACGTCTGTATGGATCAAATCCAACAGATTTTGACTACGCTCAGGTTTCCCCTTAAAAGGAGATTTAGTCATTTTTCCTTTCAGGCAGGACTCACAAGTAGGTAGAGAGTTAATATCAGACATATCAAACATACCCTCTCCCACTAGCTTGTTCATCCTCCTTGAGGAAATATGACCTAGCCTAGCATGCCAAAGGTTTGCCGGGTTTTGACTATCGATTTTCCTTTTGTTTGTTGTTACCGGTTTATCAACATAATTTATTGGAACGTCTTTTAATTTTAAGTTATATAGATCGTTTTTAAGTTGTCCATTTCCAATCAAACATTCATTCTTGTAAATATTGCAAATCCCATTCACAAAATTGCAAGAAAAACTATCTCTATCAAGCATAGAAACAGAAATAATGTTTTTAATCAAATCTGGAACAAATAAAACATCTCTCAAAAGTAACTTAAAATCGTTCTGCAAAATTAAATAAACGTCTCCTACAGCTTTGGCTTCAACTCTAGAACCATTTCCGAGTCTTAGCTGGGTCTCACCCTTCTTAAGCTTATTACTTCTTGCCATCATTTGCAACTCATTGTAAATGTGAGATCTACATCTGGTATCCAATACCCAAGAAGTAATATTAAGGAAAACATTTATTTCAATGTAAAACATACCTTTTGCAGTTCGCAACTGCTCGAGGTATTCCTTGCAGTTACGTTTCCAATGACCGGGTTTCTTGCAGTGATGGCAAACTTGTTTAGACTTTTCCAATTTTGTATGTAACATTTGGCCTTGAGATCATGGTCCAACCATTTCTCTAGTTCGGCCAACCTTTCGGCAGTTACATCAGCCGGGGCTATTTTCAGAGAAGCCTTTTCTAACACTTAGAAAATCTTTTCCGAACTCAGGACATTCTTAACTTTATGGAACCATTCCGTATAGTTGCGCCAGAAAGTTTGTTTTGTTCGAGAACATGTGGATTACGAATTCATTGTAATGAAATACTGAGTTGAAACAGACAATAATCGATGATTGTTTAATGAATTTACTAAGACATAAAATAGGCAAAATTTATTTTATGAATCTCACTCCCACTATTTTAACGATTTCACTACCCTCTAGTGAAAACGGAAAACTATTTTCCTTAGTGGGAACATGGAGTCCAATTGACAAACTATGGTCCCGAATAATATCAGCCAACCATAATTTTCAAAAGGTAGAGCCCAATTGCTTCCAAAGCAACCTCCATGTTTTTACCTCATGTCCAATAAGGGCCCAATAATACGACGCCGTTTATTGTGACATGTCAAGATGACCCATCAATATTAAGTTGTGATGGACGGTCGCCATGTGGATCCCCCAATAATATGAGCCGATCCCATGGGAGTTTCACCCAACTTACAACATGTGTCGATCCAATGTACAGCTTTCCGACGAACGGGCCCCCCCAATAATATGAGCCGGACCGTATCCGCGGGTAGCATCTCATACATTGATCGTTGATGGAAGGTAGGAACATTTAAACA
This sequence comes from Henckelia pumila, assembly GCF_033568475.1. Taxonomy (NCBI): domain Eukaryota; kingdom Viridiplantae; phylum Streptophyta; class Magnoliopsida; order Lamiales; family Gesneriaceae; genus Henckelia; species Henckelia pumila. Next base: position 136,812,026 of record NC_133122.1, read on the forward strand.
ATATTTAAATTTCCTTTATTTATCTTGATATCAATTTTAAATCATATTTAAAATGAGGGATTTTAATTTTGAAAATTTGTCTCATCATTTTAAAATTTGTATGCTTGCGGGATTCATAAAATTTTGTCTAAAACATGCATACAACTATAATATCATATATTATATAGGATGATAGATTCCATTTCTAATCGACCCGTGGTTTCCAATCACGAGTCTAAGTCCAATCCTAGGTAATATGCAGGTATGCAATGCAATCCTATTACATTGAGCTTCCAATTTACATTTCTTCAGTCTTTATTTTCTGCTGGGCCCACCTCCGTCTTCAAATCTTCATCTCCCACTAAGTCTAATGTATTTACAATAAATAACCATGACAAGTAGGGGATACATTTTAAGGGGTGGGAACGGGCCATAAACCAGGCCCACTTTTATTACTGATAAGTGCATTTTGTATGCATTATTTCATGTTATTTTTATGTCTATTTTGTGTGCATTCATATTATTTTTATGTGTTTTTATGTATTTTAGTTCATATGTGTGTATTTCACTTCCCCGGTTAATTTTGTAGGAAATTAGATTTTTGAAGAGCGAATAACGGAGCAGCCTTGATCTAAAAATCATATTTAATTTTTGACAGATCCAAATCCGATCTCCACTGGTCAGAATAAAGTTCAAGATGTTTTGAAGCTGCAGTCCAAATTTCAGGTCAATCCGACGGCTAGAACTCAAGATATGAATTTTTCAAAGTCTTCGCTCGAAGCAGGTTGAAGGTTGCGCTGATGATGAGAGTTGTTGCGCGTTTGCCCTTGTCTAGGCGCTGATAAGCATGGGAGAAGCGCTAACGCGCTGAGAAACAAGTTGTTAGAATAAGAATTAGCGCTATCGCGCTTTATGGCTATGGTTGGCGCAAGAAGCAGCGCTATCGCGCATGTTCAGCAATTAAATAAAACGCGCGCGCGTGAGGGCATTATCTCGCGCGCGCGCAGAAGAAAATTCCAGAGATTCATGAGTGGAGCGCGCGCGAGCGGGACTATTTCTTGCGCACGCGCGAGAGAGGAAGTTTGGGCCACTGTTTTATATAATTGCGCGCGCGCGAGGACTCCAAGGCGCACGCGCGCGTGTCGACGGGCCAAAAAATTCCGAAAATTATATTTCAACTAGGAAATTAATTTTTAAGGCTTTCCAAACACTATAAATAGGAGTTTTTATTATTTTATAAGGGTTCCAGAATTTTAGAGGAGATTTCGAGAGGCGGCTACGGCACAGGATTGGGAGATTTTTCTCTTCTCTTTTATTTTATTTTATTTGTCAATTCATGATTAAAACTTGGTTTTGAATTATGAATTGTGAGTAGTTTTTCTTTATTTCGATCAAGGCCACGTGATTGGGCCAGACAGTTTATGTAAAAACTTGATTTATTTATTTGAGATTTTCACACTTAATTGAGTTTATTGATTATCAGATTTATCTTTGCCTTACAAATTTTTTGGCCAGCTATTTGTTTGCTTGTTAATCGATTCCAATTTGTACAGAGGAGGTTTCGAATTCGATCACTTTGGTTTTCAACATAGTGTAAAACTGACTAGAAATAGAATTCGGTTTCATTATGTGGTTTAGGTGTTTACTGAATTTTCACAGTGTTTATGCATTTGGATTTGATTAGAATTATGAAATATTAATCCGTCAAATTTGAATAGGTTTGATTGTTCTAGAAATAGTCTTTCGAACAATTTAGGAAAATTCCCGTAAATTATAATTAAGTCTGATATCTTAAATAGATTGCTTGTTGTGTGAATTGTCTGGTACCTACGTGTGTCTTTGATCGAAGTTTTTCCCAAATTTTAAGTAATCCAAAATATTCCAGCTTTATTTTAATTAATTTGAGTTTTATTGCAATTTTAGTTATTAGTTTAAAAACCTGAAATTGCTCTTTTTAATTAGCCTAGATTAAGTAGAAATAAATATATTTTGGTAATCATATTTTTACAGTCCCTGTGGGTTCGACATCTGGACCGTTGTCCACTTTATTATAATTTGACCTGGTTCGCTTGCCAGTAGAATTTTATTCATACCGAAATAGCCGGTTAAGTTTTTGGCGCCGTTGCCGGGGACTGTTTGATATCAAAATTTTTATTTCTCTTGAGATTAGACTATTTTTTTTTATTTATCTGCTTTCTGAATTTTTTTTATTTTATTTGTGTTTGTCAGGTACTCATCTGCTAGTGCATGCATCGATCTCGACTATTCAAAAATCTCCTACCACTCGATTTGGAGATAGAACGCACGCTTAGTAGGATTCGGAGAGCTAGGAAAGATCTTAATTTGGATCTTAATTCTGAGTCTGAGGAAGAAATGGCAGAAGAAGTTGACAACCGCACTGTTTGGGATCTTATTAGGCCTCCGGTTGAAGGTTATGGATCCAGCATCGTTCGCCCCGCTGTTGAGGCGAACAGCTTTGAGCTTAAACCCTCAACTATTCAGATGATCCAACTTCAAGCACGATTTGGAGGCACTTCTACTGAGGATCCTTACGCTCATCTGGAGCGATTCTTGTCGATTTGCGACACATTCAAGTTTAATGGGGTAACCTCTGATGCAGTGAGACTGCAGTTATTCCCATTCTCTCTACAGTGCGAAGCCTTGGAGTGGCTTGATGACCTGCAGACTGGTTGTATTAACACTTGGACGGGTCTTGTCCAAGAATTCCTAAAGAAATACTTCCCTCCTACGAAGATGGCTAAGTTATTCTCTGATATTATATCTTTCAAGCAAAAGGAGGGAGAATCTCTACATGCGGCGTGGACCAGGTTCAAAAAGATGTTGAGGACATGTCCTCAGCATAATCTTACTCAAAGCCAGCAGACCCAGATGTTCTACAACGGAGCCGATCAGTCGGTTCGATCTATGCTGGATGCTGCCGCCAATGGATGCTTATTCAGGAAGACGCCAGCTGAAGCTTGGGAGATCATTGGCAACATGGAAGAGATTAATATTGGGTGGCCGGATGTAAAGAAGGAAAAGAAGGGTGGAATTCTAGAGGTCGATGCTTTGATGGCCCTGAACGCTAAGATCGACTCTCTAACACATCAAGTGGCACTCATGAAAACAGCGCCAACACAAGGGAATCTGAAAGAGGATCAACAGTTGTTTGAAGTTGATGCTGTAAATTTTATGGAAAATCAAGGACGCCAGCTGTACAACTCCTACAACAATAATTATAATCAGAACTGGCAGTCCAAGCAAGAGGAGAAGAAGCCGAGCTTCGAGGAAATAATGATGAAATATGTGGCGGGTACTGAGGCTCGTTTACAAAATCAAGAAGCTATGATGCAGAGGTTGGAAAGTCAGATGGGTCAAATTGCTTCCCAATTGTCAAATCGTCCTACTGGATCTCTACCGAGCAACACTGAGCTCAATCCCAAAAGCGTGAATGCACTTATGGTAGTGACGAGATCACAATCTGAACAGTCTGAGAAGCAATCGGAAGACGAGAAGGCTGTGGAAGGGCCGAAAATTGATGAAGAAAAAGAGGAGGTGCGTACAGAAAAATCCTCCATGACAGATAAAAAAGGTAAGACATCAAAATTTGAAGTTAATAAAAATGTTGATTTATCTACTTTATCTTTCCCTCTTAGAGCTAAGCAACTATTATTTGATTCTCAATTTAAGAAGTTTCTTGAAATTTTCAAGAAACTGCATATTAACATACCTTTTGTAGATGCTTTAGCTCAGATGCCGAGATATGCAAAGTTTCTGAAAGACTTGCTGAAAAATAAAAAGAAGCTGAATGATCTTACGCAAGTCACAATGAAGGAAGAGTGCTCGGCGGTGTTGCAAAAGAAGCTTCCAACAAAATCTCAGGATCCAGGGAGTTTTTCTATACCCTGTCATATTGGAAGTTTGTCTTTTGAGAATGTGTTGTGTGATCTTGGGTCGAGCATTAATTTAATGCCTTATTCTATTGCTCGAAAATTAGGAGTTGAAAATATAGAACCTGCTGCTATCTCTCTTAAATTTGCTGATGGTTCTATTAAATATCCAAGAGGAGTAGTGGAAAATATTCTAGTCAAGATAGAACACTTTATATACCCTGTAGATTTTGTTATTCTTGACATGGATGAGGACTGTGAGGTTCCACTGATTTTAGGGCGTCCTTTTCTTGCTGCTAGTAGAGCCCTAGTTGATGTTGAGAAGGGAGAGTTGGTTCTGAGATTGAACGATGAACAAGTAGTTTTTACTATGTCTAAGTCGGCTACTGAGAGCCCAATTTTGAAATTTTGTTCTGTTATTCGTTTGGTTAATGAGATGCATGATGTTGGTGCATGTCTGCAGGTGCAGTTGTCTACAGGAATTAATCCCTTGCACAAGTTCTTTAATGATGTAGCATGCAAGTGCAGGACTGATTCGAGTTTTTCACAGACGGTGGATAAACCACCTTGAATGTCACCACTCAAAGAGGAGTATAGTCGGGCTATAGACTATAAATTTAGCACTGACTGGGAGCCAACCCAGTGTTTTTGTTTTTTTGTTTTTTTATTATGTTTTTGGTTTTTATTTTTGTTTTTATTTGATTATTGTTTCTTTCCCATGCCAGTTGGTCGTGCCCGCCGATAATCTAGACCACTGATACCGTCCCAGAGGATACTGTCAAGAAGGAAGAGAATGCATCGAAAACCAGGGGAGTGTTATTTTTGTTTTTCATTACATTGTGTGTTTGTTTGCGTTCTGTTCATTGTTCTGAAGCATTGAGGGCAATGCTTTGGATAAGTATGGGGGGGTAGACTAATTTATAGCATTTGTGTGTTTGTTTTGCATTTTTCGTGTTTCGTTTTTGTTTGCATATAGTGTGTTTTTGTTGTTGTTTGTGTTGTCATGCATGGGTAGGATAAGTCATGGTAGCCTATGATGATGAAGTTTGAAAAAAAAAAAAAAAAAATTTTTGCTCTTGGCTTGACATAAGAAACTGTAGGTTGAACCGTGAATATTTTTAAGCACTAATGTTAGATCAGTGGACTGTAACAAAAGATTTGATGAAGTTTTTGTCTGTTTGACCATTGCACGGCAATAGGTGGTTTGTGAATCTTGATTGTGTACTATGAATTTTGATGAGGCTCTAGTTTACACTTATGATCTTGGGCGCACCTAAAAAAAAAAAAAAAAAAGAGTTTTATACAATTCCATCCGGGCCTTGAAAGGATTAAAATCCTATAAAAGATTAAATTTAAGGCTAAGTATGCGGGTTAAATGAGATTGATGCTCCATCCGGGCTATAGATGAGGGGATTAGAAAGAAAAAATATAATGATTTTTCATATCCTATCCAGTTGTAGCTAAGTCAGCGGGTAATTATTGGGGCTAATGCAATACCGGGTGCAAAATCCGGAGGTGTGTAATTCATTATCTCAAGGAAGGTGGGTATGTCTAGAGATCGTTGGAATGAATGGACACTTGAAAAGTGAAACTTGCACTGATTTGTCATAGGTCGCTAAGCAGATTTGAGACGAATTCGGTCTAAGTTGTATGAAACTGGAATGACATTTCACACACACACGTTTACGTAAAACCGAAAGTGTATTATGAAAATTTGAGAGCATGTTTGTGATTTTTGTTGGTAATTGAACTTCTCAGAGGCTGTGCACATTCATGACTTGTCCTTACTTATGTTTTTGTTTGCATTTTGTTTTTGCATGTCTTGCTCGAGGGCGAGCAAGGTTTAAGTATGGGGGTGTTGATAAGTGCATTTTGTATGCATTATTTCATGTTATTTTTATGTCTATTTTGTGTGCATTCATATTATTTTTATGTGTTTTTATGTGTTTTAGTTCATATGTGTGTATTTCACTTCCCCGGTTAATTTTGTAGGAAATTAGATTTTTGAAGAGCGAATAACGGAGCAGCCTTGATCTAAAAATCATATTTAATTTTTGAGAGATCCAAATCTGATCTCCACCTGTCAGAATGAAGTTCAAGATGTTTTGAAGCTGCAGTCCAACTTTCAGGTCAATCCGACGGCTAGAAATCAAGATATGAATTTTTCAAAATTTTCGCTCAGAGCAGGTTGAAGGTTGCGCTGATGATGAGAGTTGTTGCGCATTTGCCCTTGTCTAGGCGCTGATAAGCATGGGAGAAGCGCTAACGCGCTGAGAAACAAGTTGTTAGCACAAGAATTAGCGCTATCGCGCTTTATGGCTGTGGTTGGCGCAAGAAGCAGCGCTATCGCGCATGTTCAGCAATTAAATAACGCGCGCGCGCGAGGGCATTATCTCGCGCGCGCGCAGAAGAAAATTCCAGAGATTCGTGAGTGGAGCGCGCGCGAGCGGGACTATTTCTCGCGCGCGCGCGAGAGAGGAAGTTTGGGCCACTGTTTTATATAATTGCGCGCGCGCGAGGACTCCAAGGCGCACGCGCGCTTGTCGACGGGCCAGAAAATTCCGAAAATTATATTTCAACTAGGAAATTAATTTTTAAGGCTTTCCAAACACTATAAATAGGAGTTTTTATTATTTTATAAGGGTTCCAGAATTTTAGAGGAGATTTCGAGAGGCGGCTACGGCACAGGATTGGGAGATTTTTCTCTTCTCTTTTATTTTATTTTATTTGTCAATTCATGATTAAAACTTGGTTTTGAATTATGAATTGTGAGTAGTTTTTCTTTATTTCGATCAAGGCCACGTGATTGGGCCAGACAGTTTATGTAAAAACTTGATTTATTTATTTGAGATTTTCACACTTAATTGAGTTTATTGATTATCAGATTTATCTTTGCCTTACAAATTTCTTGGCCAGCTATTTGTTTGCTTGTTAATCGATTCCAATTTGTACAGAGGAGGTTTCGAATTCGATCACTTTGGTTTTCAACATAGTGTAAAACTGACTAGAAATAGAATTCAGTTTCATTATGCGGTTTAGGTATTTACTGAATTTTCACAGTGTTTATGCATTTGGATTTGATTAGAATTATGAAATATTAATCCGTCAAATTTGAATAGGTTTGATTGTTCTAGAAATAGTCTTTCGAACAATTTAGGAAAATTCCCGTAAATTATAATTAAGTCTGATATCTTAAATAGATTGCTTGTTGTGTGAATTGTCTGGTACCTACGTGTGTCCTTGATCGAAGTTTTTCCCAAATTTTAAGTAATCCAAAATATTCCATCTTTATTTTAATTAATTTGAGTTTTATTGCAATTTTAGTTATTAGTTTAAAAACCTGAAATCGCTCTTTTTAATTAGCCTAGATTAAGTAGAAATAAATATATTTTGGTAATCATATTTTTACAGTCCCTGTGGGTTCGAAATCTGGACCGTTGTCCACTTTATTATAATTTGACCTGGTTCGCTTGCCAGTAGAATTTTATTCATACCGAAATAGCCGGTCAATTACATATGACAATTCATATTGGGCCATAAACCAGGCCCATTAATAAATCCAACAACAATAAAAACAAATGTAAATTCCTAACATACACCTACAAAATTGGTCATGGCAATCGATCTTCCTTATCCAATAACATTTAATTCAAAATTAATTTATTGGATAACATGCAATGGCAATTTAAATTAAAAGGATAAAATCATATTCCATATATAAAATCTTATTTTACATACAAAATCATATTTTATCTTTTTATCAAATAAAATCATATTTTACATATAAAATCCAATTTTATACATAAAATCATATTTTACTCAATATTTTCATAAGATCATATCTTATCATCAATTGTACCAAAAATAATTAATTTCATAAAATCTGATTTAACGGATAAAATCTATAAATTTTCCAAAAATTCAAATTTATCCAAAAATCAATTTTAAAATTTTCGGACTCGAACAATTCGATCCGACGCCTCGTGGACCAATCAAAAAAATTTTCGATCGGACCAAAAATAGAATTTTAACATATTAAAATTTTAATTTAAAATAAAAAAAATTAATTTTCGCGGGCCGCCCGGGACGCTCCCGGGCTGCCCGCGCCCCAAAGGGGCTCGGGCCGGGCAGCCCGTCGCTGCCCTCGCCGCCCATGGGCAGCGATCCAATCGCTGCCCGTGTTTTGCCCGGAAAAAATTTTTATTTTAAAAAAAATTATTTTGTTTCAAAAACCGAGGCTTAAAATTTTTTGTACAATCGATTAATTTAATCGCTTGATCTGAGCAACCTGGCTCTGATACCAGTGTTGGAGAACGACGATCAGATCAATCAGAATTGATACCCGGTGCAGCGGAAGTTTAAAAATTTTATATGGAACGATTCCATAATGGGTATCAAAACTTTACGATTAAATTGTGCGTGTAAAAATTAAATAACAATTATAAATTTTTACCTCCAATCTCGAATCGAGATTATGGACACCAACAGATTACTCTGCTCTTGTTGTATATCCCAGGAACTGATGGACGAACTGTTCTTCAATCAGGTCCACGAACAGAGATTTAATCCCTCTGATAGATTGCACTAGAAAATCTATCAGAAGTTTCTACGAAGAGAATTAACGAATTTGATCCGTTAAACCAAACTGCAAATTCAAAATTCACAGGCTGGATTTTTCCCGAGCAGAGGGGAGGGGGCGGCCACTTTTAGAGAGAAAAACTAGGGTTTTCAAAAATTGTGACCTCTGTTGTGTAATTTCTGTACTGCAATAACTTATTTATAATGTGGGCTGCTAACAGCTTAGGGCCCATTAGTCATAAGTTCAAGCCTGACAAGCAAAGCCCGCATGTTCAGAAATTAATATAAAATTCATCGTGACTCAGATTGATAAACCAATTTCACCAATGTGCACAGAAACCATTTCTGCATCTTTTAGAGTCAAGATAAATTTTCTGAATCCGAATTCAGTGATTTCCAAAAATGCCCATCCCTATGTCATTTTAGGAAATCTTACTCCTCTACTCTTAAATAAGAAGTCCCACTTCTTTGTTCATTAAATTTAACTCTTTAAATTTAACTATCTCAACGGGGATTAAAAATCCATTACTCTGTGTGACCCTCAATGGTTCAGGGATACAGCTAGCCGTGGGCTCACAACTCCTTGTGACTCGGAACAACAATTTCCGACTTGCCCATCGAATCATGGTAAGAGCGCCTAGCAACATCGCCCCATGATTCCCTAGGTATCACTGATAGTGCCTGCAAGAACCAATAGATTTTGGTTAGCGTACAGTACGGTCCCTTCATCCATATATCCCGATCGAATCAACAACCATTGGTAAATCGAGAGTCGTTCGAGATTCGATAACTATGCAATGCATCTTGAAGATCAAATAGTGACATCGCATGTGCTACTAAGAAACCATTTCTTAAAACACATCATGTACTCTGGCCAGAGATTCGTCACACTAATATCTCCTCAGATTGCATAGGATATCCACACTCGCAAGTATGTGGTGAATCCTTGACAACAAAGCATCGACTCCTATATGTGTCATAACTGTACCCAATCCCGACACCTGATGACCCCAATAGAGTCGGTAAACGAGTCAAAGTACAGTACTAGCATATAGAGTCTCAATGATGTTTCAAGTAGTAAGGACTAATGGTGTACAACCAAAATCGCGGACTTTATCCACTCGATAAGTGATAACCACTTGGAAAGTCCGGATAGGGTAGTTCGATCATTCATCGTATGAATATCCATTTGCATGCTTTGAACATCTCTATGTTCCATACCAATGAAACGTGGTACTCGGCATTGCAAATGCTAGTCTCAATCTCGAGCGATCCTTATCCTTATTAACGGACGGCTCAATCGACTAGGAACTGTTTAAAATATACAGTGACTATAAGATGTGTTTCATGATAGTCATCCCCATGTACTACCACATCTTACATAAACTATAGTATATTCAAGGTCTTTATCAAAACAACAATAGTATATCACAATATAACAATATGAAGAAAGATAAAGTCATTGCCATTAATAAAAGTGTAAATTATATTAAACAAAAGATTGTTTATACAAAGAATCATCAAAGCCCTTAGCCACAAGTTGGCTCACCGGGCACACACTCTTTCAGCTTGAGCTCGAGCTCGATTGTATGCTCGAGCTACTCGAGCTCGAGTTCGAGCTTGGTCAAACCGAGCTCGAGTTCGAGCTTGGTCAAACCGAGCTCGAGTCGAGCTTTGACCAAGCTGCTCACAAGTAGCTTGACTCGTTTGCACCTCTAGGTTGGGGAGACGAAAGATTGAAAGGTGAGAGAATTTGTGAGACCTCGGTTCTAAACATCTAATAAAGGAGTAAACTAACTAATAAGCAAGGAAAGGCCAAGATAATTTTTTTTTTTTATTAATTAAGGGCCCGCGCGGCCGCGCCTCATCAGGCGCGGCCGCGCACGGTGCCCTGGCTCATGCACGGCCGCGCCCTTCCGAGGCGCGGGCGCGCATGACGCCCTTCCCGAAAAGGGGCACAGGAGCGCGCTAATATGCGCGGGCGCGCCTCCCTGGCTGCTCCGGTGCTAGAAATTGCCAAAATCAAGAACATCAAGCCATACAATACTCTGAAACATAAACATGCGTTACAAACTTGATTTCTCAAATTAAAACATGAGTTCTGGAGTTCAACAACTAAACCAAAGTCGAGAACATGCAACAACAATATAACGATGAAGTTCGATAACTAAACATGTTCTAACATAAACTAGATTGACATGCTGGAATCGACTTCTAGACCAAGTCTCACTTCAACATCTTTCCTTCGAAGCTAGCCATGCCTCTTCTGACTTGTTCCTGACCCACCTATTGCCAAGTACACATACAAAACAAAGCAACAGCCGGATAACCGGTGAGAATGATAATCCTAGTAAAAGCAACATATCAAGTAATACAACAATAAACATGCTTTCAAGACAACAACGTAATCAATAACAATGAAATGAAATGCATGTCTTTAAACCGGGATATCAAATCTGATAAACGAGGGATTGCTGCTGTGCTTTTGGGATCCCGAGGATGAGATCACGTAACGACTCACCGACTCTCCCAATCGAGGTGGTGCCACGTATCCCACTCCTCTAGACTTTGAGCAACTATAATGAGTATGCTAGCACTAGGTGAAACGACTACGACCTAGGCCACTCAATTATAGTTCCCAAACGTCTAAACAAAAAGGGCTATTCTGCCCGCTGAAATCAAAGTTGGCTCAAGATGAATGCATAACAGAACATAAAACATAGCCATATAATAAAAGCTCAAGCAAATCAACAAGACACAAGTTTCTCATGCTAGAACAAGTGTAGATGCAAGTATGTGCTTTTAAGGGAAACTCGAGAACCAACTGTTCCGAGTATACTATCCCGCTATCGATGACTGCTTTTACCTTTCAAGGCAGTAGTTCCAACTTCTGGGAAGCTACAACAAAATATTGTATCAAAGTCTAACCAATCTAAACAACAACAAGGCTCAAGGTAATTCTCTATACCGTTCTTCGTCCAAATCTGTGAAACAAACAAATGCTGTTAACCCTGGGCTTGACAAACTCCAAACGAATCTGTTCAGATACAAATCAAAGATCAATAACCATGATCAACTTACAAGCCAAGTTCAACAACTCAAAAACGGTTGGAAATTCCAAAACTCAAACCGACGGCATAACGGCTAAAAAACTGAACAAACCGAAAACGCAGACAGCAGTTCATTACCGATATCAACTCAATTCAATGCTAATACAACAACAACAAGGCAATCCCAACAAATCTCAAAACCCACATTTTCGAAAATGGTTTCCAAAAATCATAACAATTTCGAACGTCGCTCTATTTCAAAACCGACAGATAATAAACGATCAGAACTCCGCCAAAAATAATATACTAGAATCTAAATCGATTCTAACAACCTCCAAAAAACAAAACATATCCGATCAGAGAAATACTTACGGTATAACGGAGCTCTCACTACAGTGATCACTAATCTTCCTTCAGAAATAATTTCCAACGACCGGATCGAGCTCGGAATGAAATTTCAAGGCTTGGAGAAAACTTGGAGCGCCTCTAATGGAGTTTAGGCGTGAAGGGGAAGAAGAAGCAAGGAAGGAGACCAATCATTCCTTTTTCCCAAGTGTAGATAATATATTAAATTCAAAATTTGCATTTTAGTCCCTGAAATTTCCAAAATTTGCAAAAAGGACCCTGATCAAAATCAAGTCAGCTCTTGAACTCTGCAATCTCCGATTAACTCAAATAAACTCATTTAAGATAAAAACGGGGCGTTACAATTCTCCCCCACTAAGAAGAGATTTCGTCCTCGAAATCAACGAGAACCACAACTCATAAGATAGAATAAAGAACTAAAGACAGTAAGAAGAACTCACGTCATCCGAATAACTTCGGAAATCGCTGTTTTATGTCAGATTCTGTCTCCCAAGTCGCTTCCTCGACTCCGTGACGGCTCCACTGCACTTTTACCAATGGAATCAACTTGGTTCTGAGTTGCTTTTCTTTCCGATCAAGGATCTGAATCGGTCGTTCAAAATAGCTCAGAGTCTCGTCTAACTCGGCTTCATCAGGCTGAAGGATATGAGAAGGATCTGGATGATACTTTCGCAGCATAGAGACGTGAAAAACATCGTGAATACCAGATAAAGACGGAGGAAGTGCAAGTCTGTAGGCAAGATTGCCTATCTTCTCGAGAATCTCATACGGACCGATGAATCTCGGAGATAACTTTCCTCTCTTCCCAAATCTAACAGTGCCTCTGAAAGGTGAAATCTTTAGAAAGACTCGGTCTCCCTGATCAAAACTCAGAGGTCTACGCCTGACATTCGCATACTTTGCCTGCCTATCTTGAGCTGACTTCATTCTGGTCTGAATGATCTTAACCTACTCTGCCATATCTCGAAGCATTTCCGGCCCCAAATCTGGTGACTCGGACAAATCATCCCAAAACAGCGGAGATCGGCATTTCTTACCGTACAATGCCTCAAAAGGCGCCATACCGATACTCGCTTGGAAGCTGTTGTTGTAAGAAAACTCGACAAGAGGCAAAGAATCCTGCCAACTAGTGCCAAAGTCTAGCACTACCGCTCGCAGCATATCCTCTAATGTTTGAATAGTCCGCTCTGACTGTCCATTGGTCTGAGGATGATAAGCTGTACTCAGATGCAATCGAGTACCCAGTGCCTCCTGAAGACTGTGCCAGAAGTGCGAATTGAATCTAGGGTCTCTGTCTGAAACGATTGACTTCGGCACCCCATGCAATCTCACAACATTGCTAACATAAAACTCAGCCATCTGATCATGACGATACGTCATCCTGTACGGAATAAAATAAGCAGACTTCGTCAATCGGTCGATCACTACCCAAATAACATCGCATCCTCGAACGGATCGTGGTAGCTTCATGACGAAATCCATGAAAATATGATCCTATTTCCATTCAAGAACAGATAGACTGTGCAACAGACCTCCTGGTCGCTTCCGCTCTGCTTTCACCTACTGACAATTCAAACACCGAGATACAAACCTCGCTACGTCGCTCTTCATTCTCTTCCACCAAAACTGAATCTTCAGATCATTGTACATCTTACGACCTCCAGGATGAATACTAAACCGACTGCAATGAGCCTCTCGGAGAATACGCTGTCTCAACTCCGAAATATCAGGCACAACAATACGGTTATTCACAAACAAAACATCATCTCTAACCTGGAATTCAGACTGATGTCCCGATCTAACTTTCTCTACTGAAATCTGAATGCTCGGCTCAGACTTCTGTGCTTCTCTGATTGCAACAAACAACTCCAGCTTGGCTTGAATAGCAAACACTCTGATAGTCTCCCAATCTGTTTCAAACTCTAAACCAGAAGCGCAACAATCATCGATCAACTGAGAAACACCGATAGTAGAAAGAGATAAAGAACAAAGCTTTCGGCTCAAGGCATCTGCAACTGCATTAGACTTCCCCGGATAGTACTTGATTTCGCAGTCGAAATCCTTCAACAAGTCCAGCCATCTTCTCTGTCTCATATTCAGCTCTGCCTGTGAAAACAAGTACTTAAGACTCTTATGATCAGAAAAGATCTCGAAAGACTCACCATAAAGATAGTGACGCCAGGTCTTCAGAGCAAATACAATCGCAGCTAGTTCTAGATCATGAACCGGATAACGAGTCTCGTGCGGTTTCAGCTGCCTCGATGCATACACTATCACATGCTTATGCTGCATAAGAACACAACCCAAGCCTCGGTTAGAAGCATCAATAGACTGTGAAACCTCAGTACCCTTCGGAATAGAAAGAATTGGAGCACTGGTCAGTCTCCTCTTCAGATCAACAAAGCTAGCCTCACAATCTGGAGTCCAAACAAAAGGCGCATTCTTCTGAGTCAGCTGGGTAATTGGCTTGGCAATAGACGAGAAACCCTCGATGAAACGACGGTAATAACTAGCTAAACCCATGAAGCTTTGGATCTTCGGCACTGAAGTAGGTCTAGGCCAATTCATAACCGCTTCAATCTTGCTGGGATCGACAGAAATCCCATCTTCAGAAATAATATGACCGAGAAAGACAACTCGATCTAACCAGAATTCACACTTAGACAGCTTGGCAAACAACTGCTCAACTCGCAAAATCTGCAATACGGTCCTCAAGTGCTCTGCATGGTCAGTACGGTTCTTCGAGTAGATAAGAATATCATCGATAAAGATAATGACGAACTCATCTAAATAACGCTGAAAGATACGGTTCATCAAACCCATAAAAACCGCTGGAGCGTTAGTCAAACCGAATGGCATGACTATAAACTCGAAATGACCATACCTCGTTCTGAATGCGGTCTTAGGAACGTCTTCCTCTCGCACTCTCAACTGGTGATAACCTGACCTCAGATCAATCTTAGAGTAGACAGAAGAACCCTGCAGTTGAACAAAAAAGTCATCTATTCGGGGTAAAGGATACCTGTTCTTAACTGTAGCCTGATTCAATTGGCGGTAGTCGATACAGAGCCGCATAGAACCATCCTTCTTCCGAACAAAAAGCACAGGAGCACCACAAGGCGATACACTAGGTCTGATGTATCCCTTGGCAATCAAATCCTCAAGCTTCTCCTTCAACTCTCTCAATTCAATAAGTACCATACGATAAGGAGCTTTTGAAATAGGTTGAGTACCTGGCACTAAGTCAATACTGAATTCGATTTCTCGAATAGGTGGCAAACCAGGAACATCTTCCAGGAACACATCAGCAAATTCTCTAACCACCGGTAAATCTACCAAAGCTGGGCTAGATTTCAGTACATCAACTGCATACACCAAAAATCTTTCTGCACCTTTCTGTAGCAAACGAGTCATAAATAACACTAAAATCAAAGGAATTCTAGATCGAGAACCCTTACCAAAGAATTTCCACTCGTCTGTCATTTTAGGTATGAACCTGACAACTTTCAGAAAATAATCGACGGTTGCCCTGTACTTGGTTAAAGCATCTATACCGACAATACAATCAAAATCTGACAGTCCAAGTACAATACAGTCGAATTCTAACATATTTCCTTCAAAACACAGTTCACAGTTCCTGACTAATCTGACAGAAACAATTCCTCCACCCAAAGGTGAAGTAACAGCTACTACTGTAGGCAACAACTTAGAGGCAAAGCATGCAATAACACAAATTTCTCAGAGATAAAGGAATGGGAAGCACCTGTATCTATCAAAACATGAGCAGAATGACCAAAAATCGAACAGTTACCTGCTATAACATCATCAGGTGCTGTCTGAGCCTGATCCTTTGTCAAGGCGAAAACTCGTGCCTGCTGTCTCGGGGGCTGGTTTGCAGTAGGGTTACCTCCCTGTCTGTTCTGCTGCTGGGGCTGGAAAGAGTGCACTGCAGAAGACTGCCTCTCGGGTTGAGCTGTAGGTTGAGATGAACTCCCACTCTGAGCTCGATCTCTAAAACGCTGAGGGCACACCTTAGAGAAGTGTCCCGGTTGCTGACAGGTGTTACAATTACCGAAGACTCCCACACACTGATCCGGTGAGTGTCTTCCCCCACACTTGCTGCAGTACAAGGATGATGATCCAGAACTCTGTCCTGAACCGAATTTCTTCGAACCACTGGAACTAGAAGAATTGTTCCCCTGCCTCTTAAACTGTTTCCCTCTTGCCTTAAACTGATCCCTTCTGTTTCCCCCACTGCTTCCACTTTCATACCTCTGCTGTTGGCTCTGATGCTGAGGTGGCTGATTCTGATACTGAGATGGTTGGTTCTGATACTGCCTCTGTTGCTGAGGTGCCACTTGATTACCTCTTTGCCTCCACAAGCCTGCTTCTGCTCCCTTTGCGTGATTCATGGCATCCGCAAAGTTGTTAGGCCTGTTGGTGTTTACCAACGTGAAGACGTCGGGGTTCAAACCATTGATGAACTGATCTGCCTTAGCTTCTTCATCTCCGGCAATTAGCGGTGCAAAATGCAACAGACTATCAAACTTAGCTACGTACTCTTCAATGTTCAGATTCCCTTGCCTCAGATTGGCAAACTCTGCTCCCTTATCTTTGCGATACGAGATAGGGAAAAACCGCTTATAGAATTCAGATTTAAAAAGAGTCCAAGTAACTTCCGTACCTCTACTCTCAAATGCTTTCTTCGTCATGATCCACCAGCTCTTAGCAACCCCACGTAGCTGATGAATGACTATCCTGATTCTGCGATCGTCTGTGTAATCAATGGAATCGAACAGTTGATCAATATCATCCAACCAACTCTCACAGTCAACTGGATTTTCTGAACCCAACAACAACGGCGGATTGAACGACTGAAACCTCTTCAGCAAGGTTTTCATAGGCGTCGCTGTAGCATCCATCTCAACCGTTTCAGTACTAGCTTGCTCAGTTGTAGGAATAACTGGCGGTATGTTTCTATTTATCACTCGACGAGGACCCATCTGATAATCAAATGTTAGGATACGAGATATCTCAATCGCTACAATCAGTGCCCTTACAACTGCTTGGAATACCGGACACCAGTCGATAACAGAAACAATTATATCTCAAGTAGATCATGCTTTATAAATTAAATCACATAACCATGTAATTCAATAATTCTCAATAATAAAGCATGCTCGCATGGAATTAAGTACACAGTTAAATAATTCAAACACATGCGAGGAGCCAATACATGCAGACTCGATCTACCCCGCTCACTCTAGTTCGACCAAGAATCTTAACTCTTTGATACCACTTAATGTGAGACCTCGGTTCTAAACATCTAATAAAGGAGTAAACTAACTAATAAGAAAGGAAAGACCAAGACATTTTTTTTTTTTATTAATTAAGGGCCCGCGCGGCCGCACACGGCGCCCTAGCTCATGCGCAGGCGCGCATGATGCCCTGTCCGGAAAGGGGTGCAGGCGCGCGGGCGCGCCTCCCTGGCTTCTCCGGTGCTAGAAATTGCCAAAATCAAGAACATCAAGCCATACAATACTCTGAAACATAAACATGCGTTACAAACTTGATTCCTCAAATTAAAACATGAGTTCTGGAGTTCAACAACTAAACCAAAGTCGAGAACATGCAACAACAATATAACGATGAAGTTCGATAACTAAACATGTTATAACATAAACTATATTGACATGATGGAATCGACTTCTAGACCAAGTCTCACTTCTACATCTTTCCCTCGAAGCTAACCATGCCTCTTCTGACTTGTTCCTGACCCACCTGTTGCCAAGTACACATACAAAACAAAGCAACAGCCGGATAACCGGTGAGAATGATAATCCCAGTAAAAGCAACATATCAAGTAATACAACAATAAACATGCTTTCAAGACAACAACGTAATCAATAACAATCAAATGAAATGCATGTCTTTAAACCGGGATATCAAATCTGATAAACGAGGGATTGCTGCTGTGCTTTTGGGATCCCGAGGATGAGATCACGTAACGACTCACCGACTCTCCCAATCGAGGTGGTGCCACGTATCCCACTCCTCTAGACTTTGAGCAACCACTACAACAAATTTATTAATTAACCACACTAAAACGACAACGGTTTTATATGTAAACCGTTGTCTTTTAGTCTTTAACAACGGTTTTTAGAAAAACCGTTGTCGTAGACCATTTTTTAATTAATAACGACAACGGTTTTTAAAAAACCGTTGTCGTATATATGTCTAAGACAACGATTTTGAAAACCGTTGTCTATGAGCGGGTCTTTTTGACCAACGACAACGGTTTTAATTAACCGTTGTCTATTTGCGTTTTTTTGGGGTTACGACAACACAATGAAATCCGTTGTCGTTGATATTTATTTATTTTTTTTAAAAAAAAATTACACATATATATATAAACCTACACTACACACTTAAAAAAAATAATAACCTACTACACCCAGCTTTATTGGCACAAGTGCGATGGAAAGAAAAAAACCCAATCCCTAGCCCTAACCCGTCGCCCCTTCAACCCGCCTCTTCTCCGGCTGCAAGACGCCGATCGATCGCCGGAATCTAGTCGCCCGGCCTCCTTTCAGCTAGCCCAAGCCTTAGCAACTCCAATCGCGACTTCAATCTCAAGTTTACAGCTTAGATCTACACTACAGCCACGACCATCACTGTGTAAGTTTTGTTTCTTTGTTCTCTAGCTTCGTTCTCATGTTTCGTGGTTTTTTAGTAGATGCTAAGTCTAGGTTTACTGTTTTTTGTGCTTTTGGTGAATGGTTTGAAAATTTTCAAGAAAAGGAGAAACAAATAGGTTGAACTTAGAAGTCTAGAAAGAAACGATCTCCCAAATGAGAGAAGGCTTCGAATTCTCTTTTAACTTTGTTGGGGGGAGGTGAGGTAGTGATGCAAAATGGGAACAGAGAGACATTTCTCTGAGTTTTTATTCTGCCTAATTTGTACTACTACTACTACTACTACTACATCCATGCTCCACACGTGTGGTTTCTTGACTCAGGCTGAGTTGTTAACCATGGTTAGTTTGGTGGGGTTTGTAGTCAAAGAGAATTTTTTGAGGAGGGGGGACCCGAGGCCAAATGGAGGGCCCCAATTCTATTTTGATGTTTGCTTCAGTGGGAATCAATGTTTTGAGGTGGATTGTGCTTTCCAAGAAAAAATAGAGTGGCAGAGGTGTATGTTTTTAAAATGCAAGATCTCGTACATAATACCAAAATTTGGAAAATACAAGGGTTCCCATTGGGGCTCTGCTCTATTTATTCTTAGCATATGGTTATATCTTGTACTTTTTTGTTATTGTTTTATTTAATCCTTTTAAATTTGTTTTTGTTCATTATTGTGATGCTGAATTTAGATTTTGTTCCATTAAATCTCTTTTTTCCCCTGTAGGGGGAAGTCCAATCTTCTAAGGTAACTAATAGCAGTGGCACACATCATTCAAGTTCTGATGATAATGCTGAATTTAAATTTGTTTTTAACTATAATGAGTATGCTAGCACTAGGCGAAATGACTACGACCTAGGCTACTCAATTATAGTTCCCAAACGTCTAAACAAAAAGGGCTATTCTGCCCGCTGAAATCAAAGTTGGCTCAAGATGAATGCATAACAGAACATAAAACATAGCCATATAATAAAAGCTCAAGCAAATCAACAAGACACAAGTTTCTCATGCTAGAACAAGTGTAGATGCAAGTATGTGCTTTTAAGGGAAACTCGAGAACCAACTGTTCCGAGTATACTATCCCGCTATCGATGACTGCTTTTACCTTTCAAGGCAGTAGTTCCAACTTCTGGGAAGCTACAACAAAATATTGTATCAAAGTCTAACCAATCTAAACAACAACAAGGCTCAAGGTAATTCTCTATACCGTTCTTCGTCCAAATCTGTGAAACAAACAAATGCTGTTAACCCTGGGCTTGACAAACTCCAAACGAATCTGTTCAGATACAAATCAAAGATCAATAACCATGATCAACTTACAAGCCAAGTTCAACAACTCAAAAACGGTTTGAAATTCCAAAACTCAAACCGACGGCATAACGGCTAAAAAACTGAACAAACCGAAAACGCAGACAGCAGTTCATTACCGATATCAACTCAATTCAATGCTAATACAACAACAACAAGGCAATCCCAACAAATCTCAAAACCCACATTTTCGAAAATGGTTTCCAAAAATCATAACAATTTCGAACGTCGCTCTATTTCAAAACCGACAGATAATAAACGATCAGAACTCCGCCAAAAATAATATACTAGAATCTAAATCGATTCTAACAACCTCCAAAAAACAAAACATATCCGATCAGAGAAATACTTACGGTATAACGGAGCTCTCACTACAGTGATCACTAATCTTCCTTCAGAAATAATTTCCAACGACCGGATCGAGCTCGGAATGAAATTTCAAGGCTTGGAGAAAACTTGGAGCGCCTCTAATGGAGTTTAGGCGTGAAGGGGAAGAAGAAGCAAGGAAGGAGACCAATCATTCCTTTTTCCCAAGTGTAGATAATATATTAAACTCAAAATTTGCGTTTTAGTCCCTGAAATTTCCAAAATTTGCAAAAAAAGACCCTGATCAAAATCAAGTCGGCTCTTGAACTCTGCAATCTCCGATTAACTCAAATAAACTCATTTAAGATAAAAACGGGGCGTTACAGAATTGTTATTAAAATATTATTTATTGTTCAATTGGACATTAATGCGTTTCCATATTTTTTGAGGAAAATTTCGTAGTCTACCTCAAATGAGGAGCTGAAACACATGATAATGTTTTGTCAGGGACTTGCAACAAAAAAAATTTGACGCAGAGACTGAGAGCAAATCTCAAGTTTTTATTAGGGATTTATTGATCATTTTTCCTTAATAATAAACAAGTGCTTTAATACAAATAATTTGTACATAAACATTTATGTACAATAAGTTTTTGATTAAGAAATTTTTTCTAATATTATATTCAAAATCTTAATTTTTGTATCATATCTGAAACTGTTAATACTCAAATATCATATATTAATACAATATATTTAACCTTTTATACCAATTTTCATTAATGAAAAGAAATGCAAGCCAGGGAGTTCAAACAAAATTCTCTGACATGGCGACTGGATCTTAACTCATATTTGAAGTTAGGGATTGAGCTCAAATTCCCCTTATATAAATCTTCAAATTATAACTATAAGTCCCTTTCAAATTTTTTTACAACAATATTCAAATATAAATTTTTTTTGATTTTTTTAACGCAGTGTTGCTCAATTATAATTTTTAGAGAACAATTGCAAGGTGATTTCAGATTTTATTATTATTATTATTATTGTTATTATTATTATTATTATTATTTACCATGAAGGTAATAACGTAACTCAAAATATTTTACTTTTTAAATTTACAATATTTTTATAAAATAGTTGTTCAAACACATATTTATTTTTATATATTTTATAAAAATTTTCTAAAGAATATTTTTTAAAAACGTTTATAAGTACTTATTCTTTAGAAAATTTTTATAAAATATTTAAAAATAATGCTTATTCCAATGGAGCCGAGTACATTATTCTAAGAGTGCATAAAAAAGTATATAATACTTATTAATATGTGATTATATCTAACATTCACATTTTTAATGGACTTTACATATAAAGATAAATATCTGTATTTAGATAATATTTCAATGAATCAAAATATTTAAAAAATATAAAAATTATATATATTTTTATTAAAAATATAATCTAATAATTTAACGTTTTAAGAATATGGTGAAAATTGGTTTAAATAATTTGTTTTGTAGAGAAATTAAAAACCAAGTAAAATTTATTTCTGCGAAGAAAATGAAAATGAATTACAATATATATATATTTCATGTTTAGTAAACAAAACTTATATTTTATATTTCTCTAAAAAAAAGTTATAAGTAATATGATAAGATGAAGTTTTTTGTGATATGGTCTCATGATTTTTTGTTTCTCTCATAAAATTGTCTCGTAAGTGTAAGAGTGGGTGCCCAGTGAGCCAACTGTGTGGCTATGGGCTTTGATGACTCTTTGTATAAACAATCTTTTGTTTAATATTATTTACACTTTTTAATGGCAATGACTTTATATTACTTCATATTGTTATATTGTGATATACTATTGTTGTTTTGATAAAGACCTTGAATATACTATAGTGTATGTAAGATGTGGTAGAACATGGAGATGTCTATCATGAAATACATCTTATAGTCACTGTATATTCTAAACTGTTCCTAGTCGATTGAGCCGTCCGATAATAAGGATAAGGATCGCTCGAGTTTGAGACTAGCATTTGCGATGCGGAGTACCACGTTTCATTGGTAGGGAACATGGAGATGTTCGAAGCATGCAAATGGATATTCATAGGATGAATAGTCGAACTACCCTATCCGAACTTTCCAAGTGGTTATCACTTATCGAGTGGATAAAGTCCGCGGTTTTGGTTGTACACCATTAGTCCTTACGACTTGAAACATCATGGAGACTCTATATGCTAGTGCTGTGCTTTGACTCGTTTACCGACTCTATGGGGGTCATCAGGTGTCGAGATTGGGTACAGTTACGACACATATAGGAGTCGATGCATTGTTGTCAAGGATTCACCACATACTTGCGAGTGTGGATATCCTATGCGATCTGAGGAGATATTAGTGTGACAAATCTCTGGCCAGAGTACTTGATGTGATTTAAGAAATGGTTTCTTAGTAGCACATGCGATGTCACTAATTTGATCTTCAAGATGTATTGCATAGTTATCGAATCTTGAGCGACTCTCGATATACCAATGGTTGTTGATTCGATCGGGATATTTGGATGAAGGGACCGTACTGTACGCTAACCAAAATCTACTGGTTCTTGTAGGCACTATCAGTGATACCTAGGGAATCATGGGGCGATGTTGCTAGGCGCTTTACCATGATTCGTTGGGCAAGTCGGAAAGTGTTGTTCCGAGTCACAAGGAGTTGTGAGCCCACGGCTAGCTGTATCCCTGAACCATTGAGGGTCACACAGTGTAATGGAGTTTTAATCCCCGTTGAGATAGTTAAATTTAAAGAGTTAAATTTAATGAACTAAGGAGTTGGACTTCTTAAATAAGAGTAAGGGAGTAGGATTTCCTAAAATGACATAGGGATGGACATTTTTGGAAACCACTGAATTCGGATTCAGGAAAATTTATTTTGACTTTAAAATGTGCAGAAATGGTTTCTGTGCACATTGGTGAAATCAGTTCATCAATCGGAGTCACGATGAATTTTATATTAATTTCTGAACGAGCGGGCTTTGCTTGTCGGGCCCCAGCTTATGATTAATGGGCCCTAAGGTGTTAGTGGCCTGCATTATAAATAAGTTATTTCAGTACAGAAATTACACACAACAGGTCATAATTTTTGAGACAGAGAAAATTTTCGAACCCTAGCTCTCTCTCTCTGTTCGGCCGACCCCTCCCCCTCTGCCCGAGATTTTCCGGTCTGTGATTTTGAATCGCAGTAAGGAATAACGAATCAGATTCGTTTATTCTCTTCGCAGAAAACTTCTGATAGATTTTCTAGTGCAATCTATCAGAGGGATTAAACCTCTGTTCGTGGACCTGATTGAAGGAGTTCATCGGTTCCAGGGAGAGACAACAAGAGCAGATAAAATCTGTTGGTGTCCAGTAATCTCGTTGCGAGATTGAAGGTAAAATTTAATAACTGTTATTTAAATTTTACACACACAATAATTTAATCGTTGAACGGTTGATACCCACACTATGGAATTGTTCCATAACAAAATTTTAAACTTCCGCTGCACCGGGTATCAATCGTGATTGATCTGACCGCCAGTTTTTCCAACAGTGGTATCAGAGCCAGGTTGCTCAGATCAAACGATTAAATTAATCAATTGTACAAAATTTTTGAGTCTCGGTTTTTGAAACAAAATAAATATTTTTAAATACAAAAAAAAAAAAAATTTCGGGGCAAAACCCGGGCAGCGATTGGATCGCTGCCCCGGGCGGCGCACGGCGCCGCCCAAAGGGGGCGCACGGCGCCGCCCAAGGCGGCGACCGTCGCCGCCCAGGGTAGCGCTGTGCGCTGCCCAGCGCAGCGCTGGGCGCTGCGCAGGGCGGCGCTCGGCGCTGCCCAGGGGCGGCGCTCGGCGCCGCCCAGCGCAGCGCTGGGCGCTGCGCAGGGCGGCGCTCAGCGCCGCCCAGGGCAGCGCACGGCGCCGCCCAGGGGCGGCGCCAGGCGCTGCCCTAAGGGGCAGCCGGGCTGCCCCCGCCCGCGCCCCGGGTGCGGGCCGGCCCGGGAGTGTCCCGGGCGGCCCGCGGGAAAAATTATAATTTAATTTAAAATTAATTTTAATATTTAAAATTTTATTTTTGGTCCGGTCAAAAATTGTTTTTGATTGGTTCACGAGATTTCGGATCGAATTGTTCGAGTCCGTAAATTTTAAAATTGATTTTGGATAAATTTGAATTTTTTGGAAAATTTTAATATTTTATCCGTAAATTGAATTTTGAAATCAATTATTTTGGTACAATTGATGATAAGATATGATCTTATGATATATTAAGTAAAATATGATTTTATTTGTAAAATTGGATTTTATAGATAAAATATGATTTTATTTGATATAGAGATAAAATATGATTTTATATGTGAAATGAGATTTTATATATAAAATATGATTTTATCTTGTTTAAATTTGAATTGCCACAGCATGTTATCCAATAAATTAATTTTGAATTAAATGTTATTGGATAAGGATGATCGATTGCCATGACCAATTTTGTAGGTGTATGTTAGGAATTTACATTTTGTCTTTATTATTGTTGGTTTTATTAATGGGCCTGGTTTATGGCCCGATATGAATGTCATATGTAATAAAAGTGGGCTTGGTTTATAGCCGTTCCCACCCCCTAAAAATGTATCCCCTACTTGTCATTGTTATTTATTGTAAATACATTAGATTTAGTGGGAGATCAAGATTTGAAGATGGTGGGCCCAGCAGACAATGAAGACTGAAGAAATGTAAATTGGAAGCATATGTAATAGGATTGCATTTGCATACTGCATATTACCTAGGATTGGACTAAGACCCGTGATTGGCAACCACGGGTCAATTAGAAATGGAATCGATCATCCTATATAATATGTGATATTATGATTGTATGCATGTTTAGACATAAATTGCGTGAATCCGGCAATGCATGCAATAAATTAAATATGATGAGACAAATATTTTTATAAATAAAATCCCTCATTTTAAATATGATTTAAAATTTATATCAAGATAAATAAAGGAAATTTAAATATTGTTTAAATGTTCCTACCTTCCATCAACGGTCAATGTATGTGATGCTACCCGCGGATACGGTCCGGCTCATATTATTGGGGGGGCCCGTCCGTCGGAAAGCTGTACATTGGATTGACAAATGTTGTAAGTTGGGTGGAACTCCCATGGGATCGGCTCATATTATTGGGGGATCCACATGGCGACCGTCCATCACAACTTAATATTGGTGGGTCATCTTGACATGTCACTTTAAACGGCGTCATATTATTGGGCCCTTATTGGACATGAGGTAAATACATGGGGGTTGCTTTGGAAGCAATTGGGCTCTACCTTTTGAGAATTATGGTTGGCTGATATTATTCGGGACCATAAGTTTGTCAATTGGACTCCATGTTCTCACTAAGGAAAAAGTTTCCCGTTTTCACTAGAGGGTGGTGAAATCGTTAAAATAGTGGGAGTGAGATTCATAAAATTAAATTCGCCTATTTTATGTCTTAGTAAATTGTTAAACAATCATTGATATATGTCTGTTTTCCTTTTCAGTATTTCATACAATGAATTCGCGAAATCCTTTATTCTCGATCCTCGAACAAAACAAGCTGACTGGCGCCAACTATACGGAATGGTTCCGGAAGTTGAAGATTGTCTTAACTTCGGAGAAAATGCTCTATGTGTTAGAGAAAGCACCTCCGAAGGAAGCACCAGCTGATGTTAGTCCGGAGGAATTGGCCAAGCTTGATGCATGGTGGGACCATGACATCAAGACCAAATGCTATATGCAAGACTCGATGTCTGATGAACTCCAGAGGCGATTTGAGGACACGGTGAATGCTGCTGACATTCACGCGCAACTCAAGGAACTTTTTGGGGCTCAGTCGAGGGCTGAAAGGTTCTCTACTGTTAAGGAGTTGATGACGTGCCGCATGCGTGAAGGGACTTCGGTCCGTGATCATGGGGTACGAGTGATTTGGCTCATACAGAAGTTAGCGACCCTTGATTTGGTGTTGGAGCATGAACTCAATGTGGACTTGCTGCTTCTATCTCTTCCTTCTTCATTTGATGGATTCGTGATAAATTTTAATATGAACAAGATAGAGGCCACCCTTGAAGAGATGGTCAATATGCTCGTTACATATGAATCCACACTTAAGAAGGATAAGCCAGCTTTCTTGGTGGGCTCCTCATCTTCTGCTAAGAAGGGGCCAAGTATGAAGGGCAAGAAACGGTCTGCCCCACCCAAGAAAGTGGAACCCGAGAAGAAGCAAAAGACAAAGGCTTCAAACAATGGAAAATCCAAGGATGTTTGCCATTACTGCAAGAAGCCGGGTCATTGGAAGCGCAACTGCAAGGAGTATCTTGAGCAGTTGGGAACTGCAAAGGGTATGTTCTATATCGAAATAAACATGTCACTTAATACAACTTCTTGGGTATTGGATACCGGATGTGGATCTCACATTTGCAATGATTTGCAGGTGATGACAAGAAGTCGCAGGCTTCGAATGGGTGAGACCCAGCTGAGGCTCGGGAATGGTTCCAGAGTTGAAGCTACGGCCATTGGAGATGTTTGTTTGATTTTGCAGAATGGTTTTAAATTATTGTTGAGAGATGTTTTATTTGTGCCAGATTTAATTAAAAACATTATTTCTATTTCTATGCTTGATAGAGATGGTTATTCTTGTAATTTTGTGAATGGGATTTGCAATATTTACAAGAATGAATGTTTAATTGGAAATGGACAACTTGAAAACGATCTATACAATTTAAAACTAAAAGACGTTCCAGTGAATTGTATTGACAAACCGGCGACAACAAACAAAAGGAAAATCGATAGTCAAAACCCGGCAAACCTTTGGCACGCTAGACTAGGTCATATTTCCTCAAGGAGGATGAACAAGCTAGTGGGAGAGGGCATGTTTGATATGTCTCATATTAACTCTCTACCTACTTGTGAATCCTGCCTAAAAGGAAAAATGACTAAATCTCATTTTAAGGGAAGCCTGAGCGTAGTCAAAATCTGTTGGATTTGATCCATACAGGTGTTTGTGGTCCATTTAGAGTTGGGACTCAACATGGCCACACCTACTTCATTACCTTTACTGATGATTATTCAAGGTATGGGTATTTATATTTAATGAAATATAAGTCTGAAGCATTTGAAAAGTTCAAAGAATTCAAGGCTGAAGTAGAAAACAAGCTAGGTAAAAGTATTAAAGCACTTCGATCGGATCGAGGTGGAGAATACTTGAGTACCGAGTTTTTGGACTATCTAAAAGAGAATGGGATTCTCTCTCAGTGGACTCCTCCTATGACACCACAGCTTAATGGTGTGTCGGAGCGTCGTAATCGAACCTTGTTGGACATGGTTCGATCCATGATGAGCTTCACTGAGCTTCCACCTTCGTTTTGGGGCTATGCGCTTGAAACGGCGGTATTGTTGTTGAACAACGTCCACACTAAAGCAGTGGACAAAACACCATACGAGTTATGGAATGGCAAAGCTCCTAAGTATTCGTACTTGAGGATTTGGGGATGTCCTGCTTACGTGAAGCGGACAGTGGGAGATAAGTTGGATAGTCGATCCAGCTTATGTTATTTTGTAGGGTATCCGAAGAATTCAATCGGATATTATTTCTATTATCCTGCTGAAACAAAGGTGTTTGTTTCTAGGAATGCCACCTTCTTGGAGAAGGAGTTCTTATTGGATAAGAAAGGCGAGATGATGGAACTCGAAGAAGTTCGAGAAGAACCCGAAATACAAAATAACGATCCTACACCTCAGGAACCATTGCTGGACACGCCTGAACCTAGAAGATCCGAGAGGACTTCTAGACCTCCTATTCGATATGGTCTTCTTCTTGAAGGGGATCAAGATGAACCCGACATTGGATGTGATCCAAGAAACTTCAAGGAAGCAATTTCTGATGCGGATTCGAATTTATGGCTTGAAGCTATGCAGTCAGAATTGGATTCGATGCATACAAACCAAGTTTGGTCTTTGGTAGATCCTCCCGATGGAATTGTTCCAATAGGGTGTAAATGGATCTACAAAAGAAAGCTTGGGCCTGATGGTAAGGTATTGACCTACAAGGCGCGATTGGTGGCGAAAGGTTATACTCAAAGGCAAGGAGTTGACTATGATGAAACCTTTTCACCAGTTGCTATGTTCAAGTCCATAAGAATCCTTATTGCCATAGCTGCATGGTATGACTATGAGATATGGCAAATGGATGTGAAGACTGCTTTTCTTAATGGAGACATTAAGGAAGAAATCTATATGAAGCAGCTTGAGGGGTTCACATCCATGGGAAGCGAGCATAAGGTATGCAAGCTTCAGAGATCAATTTATGGTCTAAAACAAGCATCAAGAAGTTGGAACCAGAAATTTGATGAAACAATTAAAGATTTTGGTTTCATCAAGAACCCGGAGGAACCTTGCGTGTACAAGAAAGTAGTTAAGGATGCGGTGACATTCTTAGTACTTTATGTTGATGACATCCTACTCATTGGGAATGATGTAGGGATGTTGCAGTCAACGAAGATATGGTTATCAGGTAGATTTTCGATGAAGGATTTGGGTGAGGCATCCTACATTCTAGGGATTCAGATCTATAGAGATAGATCTAAGAGAATGATAGGACTCACTCAATCAACCTACATCGATACCATATTGAAACGGTTTTCAATGGATGGGTCCAAAAGAGGACATCTACCCATGTGTCATGGAGTTTCTCTATCCAAGTCTATGTGTCCCAAGACTGATGAAGAGATAGAGAATATGACACATGTACCATATGCGTCAGCTATAGGTAGTATCATGTATGGGATGATATCTACCAGACCGGATGTAGCATTTGCTCTGAGTGTCACGAGCAGATATCAGTCTAATCCTGGTCAAATGCATTGGAAAGCCGTGAAGGACATTCTTAAGTACTTGCGAAGGACTAAGAATATGTTCATGGTTTATGGAGGACGAGAACTCAAACTGGAAGGCTATACCGACTCTAGCTTCCAAAGTGATGTGGATGACTCGAAGTCTACCTCTGGATTTGTGTTCATGCTCAATGGCGGTGCTGTCTCTTGGAAGAGTTCCAAGCAGGACACCACAGCGGATTCCACCACTGAGGCTGAATACATTGCAGCATCAGCTGCTGCTAAAGAGGCCGTTTGGATGAGGAATTTCGTCCAAGAGTTGGGCGTCATTCCTAAATTTGTTGGTCCAGTCCCGGTGTACTGCGACAACACGGGTGCCGTTGCTCAAGCAAAGGAACCAAGGTCTCATCAAATATCCAAACACGTACTGAGGAAATACCACATCATCCGGGAGATTGTGGAAAGAGGAGACATCACTGTCGAACGAGTGGCCTCTGCAGACAATATCGCTGATCCGCTTACTAAGCCCTTGCCAGGACCATTGTTTGACAAACATCGCGAAGCAATGGGTCTACGTAGTATGACTAGTTGGCTATAGGGCAAGTGGGAGATTGTAAGAGTGGGTGCCCAGTGAGCCAACTGTGTGGCTATGGGCTTTGATGACTCTTTGTATAAACAATCTTTTGTTTAATATTATTTACACTTTTTAATGGCAATGACTTTATATTACTTCATATTGTTATATTGTGATATACTATTGTTGTTTTGATAAAGACCTTGAATATACTATAGTGTATGTAAGATGTGGTAGAACATGGAGATGTCTATCATGAAATACATCTTATAGTCACTGTATATTCTAAACTGTTCCTAGTCGATTGAGCCGTCCGATAATAAGGATAAGGATCGCTCGAGTTTGAGACTAGCATTTGCGATGCGGAGTACCACGTTTCATTGGTAGGGAACATGGAGATGTTCGAAGCATGCAAATGGATATTCATAGGATGAATAGTCGAACTACCCTATCCGGACTTTCCAAGTGGTTATCACTTATCGAGTGGATAAAGTCCGCGGTTTTGGTTGTACACCATTAGTCCTTACGACTTGAAACATCATGGAGACTCTATATGCTAGTGCTGTGCTTTGACTCGTTTACCGACTCTATGGGGGTCATCAGGTGTCGAGATTGGGTACAGTTACGACACATATAGGAGTCGATGCATTGTTGTCAAGGATTCACCACATACTTGCGAGTGTGGATATCCTATGCGATCTGAGGAGATATTAGTGTGACAAATCTCTGGCCAGAGTACTTGATGTGATTTAAGAAATGGTTTCTTAGTAGCACATGCGATGTCACTAATTTGATCTTCAAGATGTATTGCATAGTTATCGAATCTTGAGCGACTCTCGATATACCAATGGTTGTTGATTCGATCGGGATATTTGGATGAAGGGACCGTACTGTACGCTAACCAAAATCTACTGGTTCTTGTAGGCACTATCAGTGATACCTAGGGAATCATGGGGCGATGTTGCTAGGCGCTTTACCATGATTCGTTGGGCAAGTCGGAAAGTGTTGTTCCGAGTCACAAGGAGTTGTGAGCCCACGGCTAGCTGTATCCCTGAACCATTGAGGGTCACACAGTGTAATGGAGTTTTAATCCCCGTTGAGATAGTTAAATTTAAAGAGTTAAATTTAATGAACTAAGGAGTTGGACTTCTTAAATAAGAGTAAGGGAGTAGGATTTCCTAAAATGACATAGGGATGGACATTTTTGGAAACCACTGAATTCGGATTCAGGAAAATTTATTTTGACTTTAAAATGTGCAGAAATGGTTTCTGTGCACATTGGTGAAATCAGTTCATCAATCGGAGTCACGATGAATTTTATATTAATTTCTGAACGAGCGGGCTTTGCTTGTCGGGCCCCAGCTTATGATTAATGGGCCCTAAGGTGTTAGTGGCCTGCATTATAAATAAGTTATTTCAGTACAGAAATTACACACAACAGGTCATAATTTTTGAGACAGAGAAAATTTTCGAACCCTAGCTCTCTCTCTCTGTTCGGCCGACCCCTCCCCCTCTGCCCGAGATTTTCCGGTCTGTGATTTTGAATCGCAGTAAGGAATAACGAATCAGATTCGTTTATTCTCTTCGCAGAAAACTTCTGATAGATTTTCTAGTGCAATCTATCAGAGGGATTAAACCTCTGTTCGTGGACCTGATTGAAGGAGTTCATCGGTTCCAGGGAGAGACAACAAGAGCAGATAAAATCTGTTGGTGTCCAGTAATCTCGTTGCGAGATTGAAGGTAAAATTTAATAACTGTTATTTAAATTTTACACACACAATAATTTAATCGTTGAACGGTTGATACTCACACTATGGAATTGTTCCATAACAAAATTTTAAACTTCCGCTGCACCGGGTATCAATCGTGATTGATCTGACCGCCAGTTTTTCCAACAGTAAGACGGTCTCACAACCCACAAGTTTTTTTGTGTATATGATTTTTGTGTATGTGATATTAGAGCAACTAATTTCATCAACAAATATATTAAAGTCTCTTCCATATGCATGTCTCCATAATATTGTTATTTCATAAAAATAAATTACGTGAAATAAAATTTAATTAAGTACAACATTTAATTTGTGACATCAAACGTTGATTATTTTATTTTTCAAAAAAAGTAATCTAATTATGATAGTGATTACAACACCATAAAACATATCAATAATAACATTTAAATTGTGCCTCAAGGAAAGCCATAATTGGTGAAGTAAGTAAATATTTGATAAAATATCAAAATTTCAATTCCCTTTGCCAATATTTTATTGGACTACTTTGTTGTACATGACTTACAGTTTACATGCATAGCATTATTGCGATAATCCGAAGATTTACGAAACGATCGCGGATTTCAACATAAAAAAAAATTAAATTTAAATCTTTCTCCCGGCTCCCTGCAATTATTACTTACCGACATATTTGATGCCAAAAATTATTCAAGTATAGCTACATGTTATGTAAAAAGTTAGAATATTTAAAATTATTCCATATTTCATTCAGCACGCATATTTTGTGCGCAGAAACACTAAAATATTCAGCCAAGATGATCTCTTGGGCTTGGCCTAATTATGGTCTTAATTAAAGTTCAAATTCTACGTATGCGAGTTAGTGATAAGTATAGTAGTTAAGAAATTTCTCCGGCCACGTTGTAGAAGAAGAAGAAGAAATATTAGGATAAAATATATATTTTTGATTTAGTAACTTTTTCCTTTTTTTGTTTGATCTATTAAAGTTCAAATTCTACGTATGCGAGTTAGTGATAAGTATAGTAGTTAAGAAATTTCTCCGGAAACGTTGTAGAAGAAGAAGAAGAAATATTAGGATAAAATATATATTTTTGATTTAGAGGGTGTTTTGCTAATCTTATTAAAAAGAGCTTAAAAGCTGTTTTACGAGCTTATAAGCTGTTAGAATTTATTTTAAAAATAAGTTGTTAAAGTGTTTGGATAAACTTATTTTAAATAACTTAAAGATGCTGATGTATTTGGTATTATAAGATCTTTTTATCGTCGAAATTACCAAAAAAAGGTATAATTATATGAAAATAATGTTTCGACTTATACATATATGAAAATAGTTTTAGAATAAAAATATATTAAAAAATGAAATTTTTATAATATTTTATTTTAGAAAAATTTATGTGATTTGGAATTTTTTTTAAAAATAATATTTAATATTTAATGGGTGGAGGATGTGATGGAGATTTATTAAAATATTTAAGAATATTTTAGAGAGATAGAATATTAAAATAAGATCTTTTTGAAAAAAGTATCTCTCCCCTTACTTTTTTAAAAACAGCTTATAAGTTGTCAAACAACTTATTTTGACAACTTATAAGCTGTTTCTAAAAAAATTTACCAAACAAATCCGGAAGCTGTTTTAGAGCTTAAAAGCTCTCTCAAACACCCTCTTAGAGGGTGATTGGTTAAACTTATTAAAAACAGCTTATAAGTTGTAGGTGTTTATAAGCTGTTTTAGGAGCTTATAAACTGTTAGGTCTTATTTTAAAAATAAATTGTTAAAGTGTTTGAATGAACTTATTTTAAACAACTTAAAGATGTTGATGTGTTTGGTATTATAAGATCTTTTTAGTGTCAAAATTACGAAATGGGTATAATAATATGAAGGTCATGTAAATATTATATATATATGAATTTTTTTAAAAAAATTATGTTAAATGTTAAACTTAAATAAAAATTTATTTTATATTTTAATTTAAAAAAATCGGTATGCTTTGAATTTTTTTTTTAAAAATATTTAATGTAATGATATTTTTAAAATTACTCAATAATATCTTGATAGTTTAGTTTTTTAAGTTTTAAGAAAACTATAGAACAAAACCTTATTTAAATTATATATATATATATATAAAACAAATTGATAAAGGTTGAAATCCGTATGAAGATGGAAGATTTAAAACTATTAAAATGAAGAAGTCGAAGGCAAATAATAATCTGGGAGAGATTCCGTGCAAAAAAAAAGAAAAAAAGAAAGAAAATCTGAGAGAGAAGAAGTCGAAGGCCACGCGAGAGGAAGCTTTGATTGTGTAGGTAAAGTTAAAAATGGATGGAGGGTATGGTGG
The DNA here is from genome assembly GCF_033568475.1 of Henckelia pumila. Lineage (NCBI taxonomy): Eukaryota > Viridiplantae > Streptophyta > Magnoliopsida > Lamiales > Gesneriaceae > Henckelia > Henckelia pumila. The sequence goes on from NC_133122.1 coordinate 136,845,721, forward strand.
ACATATGTGAATATATACAAGGATAATATTGGGAAGCAAAATATTAAAATAAGACATTTTCTTAAAAAATAGGGGTGTATATACTTTTTTAAAAACAGCTTATAAGCTGTCAAACAGCTTATTTTGACAGCTTATAAGCTGTTTATTAAAAAATTTACCAAACACTTTTAAAAAGCTAATAAGCTCTAAAACAGCTTATAAGCTGTTTTCAAGAGCTTATAAGCTCTCCCAAACACCCTCTTAGTAACTTTTTTCTTTTTTTTGTTTGATCTATTAACTTTTCAATTTTTGGTCTTGATACAATAGCTATTAATTTGGCAATTTCTTGATTTAGATTTTAGAGGGAATAAATTTACTTGGAAATAACTTAATTTTAAAAAGTGAAACAAACTTTATAAGTTTTATGCATTTCAAATTAAAAGAAAAGTTCAACAAATATGTGACATCATATGTGCTTATCTTAAAAAAAATTGCTTAACACCACTTAATCAATATTTCTGATAAAGTTGAATATTCTGGTGATATAGATGAAATAAAATAACCAAAATTCAAAATTTTTAGGGAAAATTGCAAATTTAGTCATGTATGTTTGTCCCTTTGCGATTTTGGTCCTCTATGTTTTCACATTTCAGTTTTAGTCCTGCATGTTTTGATTTTTGGCAATTTTGGTCCTTTTTATTCGAAAAGGCTTACGTGGAACTGTACACGTCAGCTTCACATCAGCACTGAATTGATGTCACGTCAGCGCCACGTTGGAAAAAGGACTAAAATTGCCAAAAAAATAAATATAGCGGACTGAAACTAAAATCTGAAAATATAAAGGACTGAAATCGCAAAGTGATAAACATAGAGGATCAAAAAAGCAATTTTTCCAAATTTTTATTGTACCAAGATCAAAAAATTGAACATTTAATCGATCAAAACTACAAAACAGAACAAGTTAGAGTTGGAGAAAAAGTGTCTCTTAATATTATTGTATATAAAAAGCTATTTTAATTTGGTGGGGTTGCTACCGTAATTGGACCATTTGTCCACGTTGTTGTTAATTGATATGCTCTTTTTGTAGATTTCCACTAAATTTACTTTGTTTTGAGCAATTTGGAAATCAAAGTTTTCAATCTTTGTCAAGTGGACAATTGTTATTAAATATATATGCATGTGTGTGTTATATTTTTTTTCAACATGAGGCAAACAGTTGTGGAGACAATATTACGATCGATCAGCATCGGAGGGCCTAGCTTGGTCAGAAATTGTCCGCCACAGATTAATATATGCACGTGTTTTTTGTGTGAGGTTCAAATTTATACGGTAGAAAACTTTGGTTTATATATGCATCACTCTTTTTACTGTAGAAAATCAAAGGTATGATTATAAAAGATTAACCAATTTATATTTCAGAAAATATAATATTGCACATGCATATTACTATAATTTATATGCTTTTTTTATCCTTATAATGGCTTGAACGTTGGAAGTGTCACCTCAGTGTATGACAAATTAATGTAACGTTGAAAAAAAAAATAAAATTACAAATAAATAAATAAATATATAAATAAATTAAGATAACGATTTAAGACATAACTATGACAATATTATAAATGTCGGCCAAGAGTTCTGTAAAGGGAAATTATCAAAATTACAATTATCCCAAATGCGTGTGTGTACATAATTCAACCATTGTGCCCAAATATAGATTTTCTTATGAAAAAAGTCATTTGTATCATACTAAAATTTGACAAAAACTTAAATACAAAACCTAATCATTTCAAGAACGAGTAAGTCTTTTGTGTCTAAATTGACCTGATCATTCATATTTGTATTAAAATCTGAAAAGTAATACTTTTGACTTATTTGATTTAATCCGAATTTATTTAAGTTTAATTCAAGCATATTTAATTTGGGAATATTTAGAGTTTTGATTTAAATTCTAATATTTTTAAATTATTTAGGATTGAAATTGAATTTGAATAAGGGCCGAGGACTGAATTACAATTTTTAAAGTTTCTAGGGGCTAAATTGCAAATATGATAATACATATCTGATTTTGTTAAGTGAAGAGTCAGCTTCAGCGTGTAAAAGTTATATGCAATTCAGAAACTAGAGCAGAAGCCGAGACTTTCTTTTCCCTTTGATATTTCGATTTTCAAATCGCCGTAACTTTTGATCCGATTGTTCGATTTCGATTCCGAAAAGAGTTCTGAAATCTTTGCGACGAGGGATTCGATCTCGTGTAAGTTTTTATTTATTTCGACATGGTTTGAAGATTGAAATTTTGCAGAGATCAGATTTTATGCTCTATGTATGTTCTTGAGGTTTATATGCGCGATATATTCGAAACCGGATCGAAGAGTTTATCTTATTTGTATATAATCATGAATTCCAACTTATAGTTGATGATTATAGCTACTGATATGAGGATATATAAGATGTTATCTTGCTGCTACATGTTTATTTGAAGTATATGAGATTGATATTGATTTTGATATTTTGTCGGTTATCGATTTTCAGTCGCTACGCTGTCGATTCGTGTTTTGAGACCGTTTTGATAACCGATGATTGAGCTGAGACGTTCTTTGAGATGTTTTTGATGTTGTAGTATTTGTATTCTTCAATTTCAGACTAGTTTGAAGGCTAACGACTCAAGAACTTGAATTCGAACCAAAGAAGAAGAAGTAGAGGTTGAAGTTATTTTGATTGAAGATATATTGATGAGTTTGAATCGATTTTGAAATGATAGAGTTGAATGAAGTTTGATATGAATATTTTGATGTTATGTTTCAGATTTGAATCGTTCAAAACCGAGAAAATACGAAGGCATAAGACGACATCGCAAGTTAGGGATTTGAAACTCGAGAATGAAACTTCTTGAGTTGTCCCGCAAATTCACATACTTGTTTATCGTTTTGATTTTGTATGATGTTGTTGACCCATCTCAGGTAGTGAATCTTTGAGTTTGAGTTGATATGATGATGATATGATGTGCTGTTGAATTGATTCTATGACAAGGTCTGAGGCGACCTTATTTTCGAGTCAAGAATGACTACGATAGATGAATATCTATATCAAGATCGTTTACGTATCTTGATGGCAACAACGATATATGAATCAATTCTTGATCGATATATGCGTTAATTACTCTATTGTTGAGTCGATTATGAATAGAGTTGATATGATTTATTTAACGCTTTATATGTCGATTATACTGGGAATGATTTCTCACCGGAGTTTATCCGACTTTTGTCTTGTTTTGCATGTGTGCATGACAACAGATGGGGCAGGAGCAGGCCAAATCGACGTGGGTAGCTCATGAGTGAAGATTAGATGTGGACTCGGGTTGTTTCTAGCTGAATCGAGGTGTTTAATACTGGAAACAACCCGAGTCCATGAATGTTGGTAAAAACTTGAAGTAGTTGGTATTAAGTTGTGAGTGAACAATATATGTAAATTGTAACTTTTGCTAGACTTTAATCTTCTAGTTGATGTATCAAATTCTTGTTAACATGCTTAGACTTTGTTCTATATGATTTTACATGTTTTAGACTTGAATTTGATGGATTAGAAATGATTGAAAGGATCAAATTGCAGCTGATGAAAAACAGAGGAAGTTTCTGCTCAGGGCAGCGCCCGGTCTGCAGAAAATAAAAGACCGAGCGCACCCTCATTTTCCCCAACCCGAAGGTTGGAGATTTTGGGGCACATGGTTGGCGATTTTAACCAACCGAGCGCACCCCTATTTGAAAAAAAAATATTTGTTTGATCTTGTTTCCTTCTTTGTTTAATAAATGATGTTTAATTACTAATTGTCCTAAGAATGAGATTAGCAACCCAAAGCCCCACAACAGGTGGTATCATAGCTTAAGTTTCTCGGACTAAGAATAGATGAGTGGGGTAGATTGAGTCCTTCTGATTGATTTATTTATTGATTTCATACTTGTATGGTACATTCTTTACTGTTTACAACTTTTATGATCACATGATTATGTGATTAAATGGGAAGAATATGCCGTACAGCTTTCTGAATTACATACTATCTGAATATCTGAATTGAGTAGCAATATGTATTGAATGAGTATGAATCAGAACTCGATCTTTTGAGAATTAGCACTTTCTTGTAAGCTAATCAGAGGAGGGCCTGAAACATAATTGTGTTATGATATGATGATGAATTGTACACTAATCTGTTTGATTATCAGATATGCCTCCCCGACCAGCACCGACTACTAGACATAATTTGGCAGTGAATCAGCCAGAACATACGAATGTTGCACAGACAGTGCCACAGGTACCAGTGACAGCACCTGAACTAGGAAAGGGTAGTACTTATGTGGATACAATGAGTGGTGATGCAAATCCGATGGAAAAACTGCTGAAACGATTTCATTCCTTCAAATCACCGACTTTACAAGGAACTGAGAACTCTGTTGATTGCAAAATTTGGCTGGAGGATATCGAGCAGTTATTTGAATCCCTCGACTATACAGATGATCGTCGTGTTAGACTGGTGATCCATCAATTACATGGCCTTGCAAAGAATTGGTGGGTAGCGACGAAAAAAGCGTTTGAAAACGGAGGTACAGTTATCACATGGTCTGTATTTAAAACTGCTTTCTATCAACGATTCTTTCCTGTTTTTTATCGAAAGGACAAGGGAGCGGAGTTTGCAAGTTTTCAACAAGGGCATATGAATATTGAAGAATATGTTGCAAAGTTCACTAGCCTACTGAAGTTTGCTCCATATATCGCTGGGAGTGATGAAGCTCAAGCCGATCAATTCATAAATGGCTTGAATCCAGATGTGTTCACTCTTGTAAATGCGGGAAGATCGAATAACTTTGCCGACGCTCTGAATCGTGTAAAGGGAGCTGAAGCATGAATACTGAGGCAACGAGGAGAATAGTTTGTGCCACAGTCGATGAAACAACCGCAAGAGCAGCCACAGATTCCACCACCGTCTCGATTTGATGCTGGAGGTAGTGGTAGTGGTAAGAAAACTTTCTTTAAGGGAAAAATCAAACAGTTTAAACGTCCAGGTAGTAGCTTTTCTAGTTCGAGTCGATCCAGAAAGATGAGAGGTAGACAGAAATCCGGTATTTCTGACGTCTATTGTTCCAAATGTGGGGGACGTAATACCAATGAAAAGTGCAAATGAGTATTTGGCAGTTGTCATATTTGCCAACAACCGGGTCATTTTGCGAGAGTATGTCCATAGCGAGGTTTAGGAAATACTCAGGGTGCAAGTGGATCTCGAACAGTGATACAGCCAGAAAGGCAAGCATCCTTAGTGCATTCATTCCAACCTCAGCCATCATCACAAAGCCGTACTGGAGGAAGTCAAGCTAGGAGCCACCAACAGAGGCAACATGCTAGAGTGTTTGCATTGACTGAGGAACAAGCACAAGCTGCACCAGATGATGTGATTGCAGGTAACTGCTCTATTTATGGTTATCCTACGTATGTGAGCAATTTGTTGCATTTCATTCATTACCTGTTGAACCATTAATTGCTATAATATCTATATCTTCACCGTTGGGAAAATGTATAGTATCTGTGAAGTCTGTCAGAAACTGTGTACTTCAGTATGAAGGTAATGAGATTGAGCTGGACTGTATTGTTCTTGGTTTATCTGATTTTGATTGTATTATCGGTATCGATATGCTAACCAAGTACAAAGCTACAGTTGATTGCTTTAAGAATATTGTGAGGTTCAGACCGGAGATGACTGATGAGTGGAAATTTTATTGTAAAGGATCACGAGCCAGAATTCCTTTGATATCTGTTCTTGCTATGACTGATTTATTGCAGAAAGGAGCAGAAGGATTTCTGATTTATGCAGTAGATATGATGAAAACTAGCCCGCAATTGACCGATTTGCCAGTGGTTAGTGACTTTGCTGATGTCTTTCCTGACGAGATTCCAGGATTGCCTCCATTTCGAGAGGTAGACTTCAGTATTGAATTGATGCCAGGTATGCAACCAATATCGAAAGCACCTTACCGTATGGCACCAATTGAATTGAAAGAGTTGAAAGAGCAGCTTGAAGATCTTTTAGCCAAGGGATACATTAGACCAAGTGTCTCTCCTTGGGGTGCTCCGTTTTATTTGTTAGAAAGAAAGACGGATCGATGAAATTATGTATTGACTACCGACAATTGAATAAAGCAACAGTAAAGAATCGATATCCTTTACCTCGTATAGATGATTTATTTGATCAATTGCAGAGTTCGTCAGTATATTCGAAGATTGATTTAAGATCTGGCTATCATCAACTGAGGGTAAAAGATGAAGATATCCCTAAGACTGCTTTTCGAACGAGGTATGGTCATTATGAATTTATTGTCATTTCTTTTGGATTGACCAATGCCCCAGCAGTATTTATGGGTCTGATGAATAGAGTATTTCAAAAATATCTAGATGATTTCGTGATTATATTTATCGATGATATTTTGATATACTCTAAGAATTTGTGTGATCATGCTGATAATTTGAGAACGGTGTTAAAAACTTTTCGAGACGAGAAATTATATGTCAAACTATCCAAATGTGAATTTTTGTTGCAAAAAGTGGTTTTCCTTGGGCATATTATTTCAGGTGATGGTATTTCAGTTGATCCAAGCAAATTTGAAGCTGTGATCAGTTGGCAGAGACCGACATCTGTGCCAAAAATTTGAAGTTTCATGGGTTTGGCAGGTTATTATCGTCGATTTATCAGAGATTTTTCGTCTATTGAAAAGCCTATTACACATCTTACACAGAAGAATGCACCATTTATTTGGTCTGAAGCGTGTGAATCTAGTTTCCTTGAACTAAAGAAATGATTGACTACAACACCGGTGTTGACAATCCCTTCAGGTACTGGTGATTTTGTTGTGTATTGTGATGCTTCTCATCAAGGTTTGGATTGTGTTTTGATGCATAAAGGACATGTTGTTGCTTATGCTTCTCGACAACTGAAACCACATGAAGTCAGATATCCAATTCATGATCTTGAATTGTCAGCTATCGTCTTTGCATTAAAGATCTGGCGACATTATCTATATGGTGAGAAGTTTGAAATATTTTCTGATCACAAGAGTTTGAAGTATCTGTTTTCACAATCTGAATTGAACATGAGACAAAGAAGATGGCTTGATTTATTGAAAGATTTCGATTGTGAAATAAAATATTATCCAGGAAAGTCGAATGTAGCAGCAGATGCCCTAAGTAGAAAGGTATGTGCATTGTCCTTGTCTACTATAGGTATATCTAATTTGATTGAAGATTGTTGTATTTCTGGATTAATATTTGAGACAGATAGAAGGCCGATGAAAGTTTGTGCTATCAGTGCTGAGCCAGAACTGTTGATTCAAATTAAAGAAGCATAGAAATCTGATTTGAATGTTCAGAAGTCGATTGAAATGATCAGATCAGGACATCAGTCTGAATACAAGGTTTGTTATGATGATATCTTGTATGTGAATAACCGAATTGTTGTTCATGATCTTTCATATTTGAGACAGAATATCTTGAAAGAAGCCCATTGTAGTCGATTCAGTATTCACCTTGGAGGCAGAAAAATGCACAATGATTTGAAGAATCAGTACTGGTGGAAACAAATGAAGTCTGATGTGACTGAATTTGTATCAAAATTTCTGAATTGCCAATAGGTGAAGGCTGAGAGAAAGAAACCAGGTGGCTTATTACAGAGTCTATCTATTCCTGAATGCAAATGAGACCACATTTCCATGAATTTTGTGACGAAATTGCCACGATCATCCCGAGGATGCGATGTTATTTGGGTGATCATTGACAGGTTGACAAAATCTGCGTGTTTTATTCCATACCGAATGAATTATCGTCATGATCAAATGGCAGATATCTATATTCGAGAAGTGGTAAGACTGCACGGTGTGCCAAAGTCGATTGTATCTGATCGAGATCCGAGATTCACATCGCACTTTTGGCATAGCCTACAACAAGCTTTAGGTACGCGTTTACATTTGAGTACTGCTTATCATCCTCAAACCGACGGACAATCTGAACGAACTGGCAGGCCAGCCGGGCCGTGAGCGCGGCGATTCAGACTCTTGAGGATATGCTTAGAGCTGTAGTACTTGATTTTGGTACTACATGGTACGATGCAAAACCACTTGTGGAATTCTCATATAACAACAGTTATCAGATGAGTATAGAGATGACTCCATTTGAAGCATTGTATGGGAAGAAGTTTCGATCGCCATTGTATTGGGATGATGTGTCAGAGGTACCTGAGTTGGGACCAGATATGATCAGACAGATGACTGAGAAGGTGAAATTAATTCATCAGAGAATAAGGACAGCACAGCATATACAAGACAGATATGCGAATGTTCAACGATGGCCGTTATCTTTTGAACAGGGAGATAGAGTGTTCTTGAAGATTTTACCGTTCAGGGGCACATTCAGATTTGGAAAGCAATGAAAGTTATCTCCACGATTTATTGGGCCGTACGAGATACTCGAGAAGATAGGTAATCTTGCTTATCGACTTGCTCTTCCTATATCTTTATCTGGTATCCACGATGTATTTCATGTCTCAATGCTTCGAAAGTATATATTTGATGAATCTCATATCGTGCAACCTGATGAAGCTGAATTAGATAAAATTCTTAGCTACTTTGAATAGTCGATTCAGATACTCGATATAAAATAAAAGCAACTCCGAATGAAGATCATTCCATTGGTGAAGATTCAATGGAGTCGGCACGGAGTTGAAGAAGCGACATGGGAAGCTGAAGACGAAATGAGACAGAGATTTCCCTATCTATTCTATTGAAGTGAGTTCTTATTCAGTTTTCTGTTCTTCCTTATCTTATTTGTATACAGACTGCATATCTAGATTTCTTATGAATTCGAGGACGAACTCATGTCTTAGTGGGGGATAAATGTAAGGCCCGTGATTATTTGATTTAATCCGAACTTATTTAAGTTTAATCCGAGTATATTTAATTTGGGAATATTTAGAGTTTTGATTTAAATTCTAATATTCTTAAATTATTTAGGTTTGAAATTGAATTTGAATAAGGGACGAGGACTGAATTGCAATTTTTGAAGTTTCTAGGGGCTAAATTGCAAATATGATAATACATATCTGATTTTGTTAAGTGAGGAGTCAGCTTCAATGCGTAAAAGTTATATGCAATTCACAAACTAGAGCAGAAGCCGAGACTTTATTTTCCCTTTGATATTTCGATTTTCAAATCGCCGTAACTTTTGATCCGATTGTCCGATTTCGATTTCGAAAAGAGTTATGGAATCTTTGCAACGAGGGATTCGATCTCGTGTAAGTTTTTATTTATTTCGGCATGGTTTTAAGATTGAAATTTTGCAGAGATCAGATTTTATGCTCTATGTATGTTCTTGAGGTTTATATGCGCGATATATTTGAAACCGCATCGAAGAGTTTATCTTATTTGTATATAATCATGAATTCCAGCTTATAGTTAATGATTATAGCTGCTGATATGAGGATATATATGATGTTATCTTGCTGCTACATGTTGATTTGAAGTATATGAGATTGATATTGATTTTGATATTATGTCTGATTTTCAGTCTCTACGCTGTCGATTCGTGTTTTGAGACCGTTTTGATAGCCAGTGATTGAGCTGAGACGTTCTTTGAGATGTTGTTGACGTTGTAGTATTTTTATTCTTCAATTTCAGACTATTTTGAAGCCTAACGACTCAAGAACTTGAATTCAAACCAAAGAAGAAGAAGTCGATGTTGAAGTTATTTTGATTGAAGATATATTAATGAGTTTGAATCGATTTTAAAATGATAGAGTTGAATGAAGTTTGATATGAATGTTTTGATGTTATGTTTCAGATTTAAAGCGTTCAAAACTGAGAAAATACGAAGGCATAAGACGACATCGCAAGTTAGGGATTTGAAACTATAGAATGAAACTTCTTGAGTTGTCTCACCAAAATCACATACTTGTTTATCGTTTTGATTTTGTATGATGTTGTTGATCTATCTCAGGTAGTGGATCTTTGAGTTTGAGTCGATATGATGATGATATGATATGTTATTGAAATGATTCTATGCCAAGGTCTGAGGCGACCTTATTTTCGAGTCAAGAATGACTACGATAGATGGATATCCATATCAAGATCGTTTACGAATCTTGATGGCAACGACGATATATGAATCAATTCTTGATCGATATATGCATTAATTACTCTATTGTTGAGTCGATTATGAATATAGTTGATATGATTTATTTAACGCTTTATATGTCGATTATACTGGGAATGATTTCTCACCGGAGTTTATCCGGCTGTTGTCTTGTTTTGTATGTGTGCATGACAACATATGGGGCAGGAGGTGGCCAAAGTCGACGTGGGTAGCTCATGAGTGAAGATTAGATGTGGACTCGGGTTGTTTCTAGCTGAATCGAAGTGTTTAAGTTCTAGCATGAATGTTGGAAAAACTTGAAGTAGTTGGTATTAAGTTGTGAGTGAACAATATATGTAAATTGTAACTTTTGCTTGAATTTAATCTTCTAGTTCATGTATCAAATTCTTGTTAACATGCTTAGACTTTGTTCTATATGATTTTACATGTTTTAGAATTGAATTTGATGGATTAGAAATGATTGAAAGGATCAAATTGCAGCTGATGAAAAACAGAGGAAGTTTTTGCTCAGGGCAGCGCCCGGTCTGCAGAAAATAGCAGACCGAGCGCAACCTCATTTTCCCCAACCCGAAGGTTGGAGATTTTGGGGCGCCCGGTCGGTGATTTTTAACCGACCGAGCGCACCCTTATTTGAAAAAAAAAAAATTGTTTGTCTTATTTCCTTCTTTGTTTAATTAATGATGTTTAATTACTAATTGCCCTAAAAATGAGATTAGCAACCCGAGGCCCCACATGGAGGGCTGACAAAGAGCTGTGATGGAGGTTAAATCCCCAAAGGTGATAGCTCCAAATTTACCAAAGAAGAAGGCCACAAAAAAGAAAGAAAAATTTAAAAGGCGGTTCATGGAATATATTTGACGGGTGAAAGAAAAGGGGAAGACCAACTAAAGACTGGTGCAAGTCGGGCTGACGACTCTAAACCAAGTGCTTTTTGGGAGGCAATCCAAAATTTTTAGTTTTTAGTCTTTACTTTTGTTTAATTTTCATTTATTTTTGGTTTTCAGTTCAATAATATTATTTTTGTGTGTTTTGGAAGTAATTTTGATACTTTTGATGAATATTTTTCAGGAATTTCGAGCTTTGTTCGAGCTCACGGCGCTCCCGCGCCCTCCCTGATGCCACTCTAGAAGAAAATGCGAGCCTAAGGCGCGCCCGCGCCAGGATGCCCCATAAAATTTCTGAAATCGCGAAGAGTCACCGTGCGCGCCCTATCATACTAAGCGCCCGCGCGGCCCCTGGATTCAATCCCTAACCCAAAGAGCGAACTACAAGCGCGCGTGCCCCCACCTACTGAGCACCCGCCCCGCTCGTCTTCAAGTCCTATATCCGATTAAATTCTTTACCTTTTCTTTACTTTGGCCCAAATTCTTCTCTCCATACTTCTCTATAACCCTAGTATTCCACCTACACGCAGCTTTTTTGTGATACCCGTGAAAATTTATAACATACTAGAATACTTATATATATGTATACATATGAAATCGATTTTAAAACATATATTTCCATAAATATATATATTCATATATTCTTTCGTAGTTTTATTTTATGTTAATGGATTTTAATTTCATAATTAATTTTCAATTACTAGAAGTTATAATCTTGTAACCCCCATTTGAACATCATAATTAACCAATTTATGGGTGATTTTCAGCCATTATGAGGCTATTAAAAGACCATAAATCAAGGTTAATGACCCTTAATAAGAACCATAGAATGTGACCATCAAGGCCAATTAAGTGGAAACCTTCCATTTACCCTCTTTCCCCCTATAAATACCACACCAAGGTGAAGGCATGAGCACACCAAACACAAGACTTACTCCTCTAGAAATTCGAGCAAATAAGGGTTGGGGTGATAGGAATTCCGTCTAGTCTTAGAGCCAAGGTCTGCCCAAGAATCGAGTAAGGAATTGCTACCCAATTTCAAACAAGGTTTCGGGCAAAGAAGAGTCGATTTAATCCCCTTATTTTTGTGTGAATCAAGGTAAGTGGGCTTATATATGATTTTTAAAACATTATGTATTGTGTTAAAATCTGGCTGTACACTATTTCGTTCATGTTTGTTATGAATAGCTTTGTTCTATTTGGATTGTTTGTGCTTTGCACAATAATTATTCAGTTTCAAAATCAATTATACATCATGTGTCGAGTCCTTTGTTTTGTATATGTACATGAATTCTTTCATTCGTTTATTATGATTTGAACCTTCGAAACGGCACTGTTTTTTGAAGTGGAGAAAATATGATATGTTATGGCCCTGTAGTATGGTGGGTATAAAACCATATCTATGGCCCTGTACGATGGGTATAAAACCGTACCTATGGCCCTGTAGTACGGTGGGTATAAAATCGTACCTATGGCCCTGTACAATGGGTATAAAATTGTACCTATGACCCCCTTCGGTGGGTATAAAACCGAAACCTCGCCCCTTAGGGGAGTAACATATAAGGGACAGAAAACAAACCATGAATAATGAAATGAAGTTTCAGTGCCATCTATATTTTTTTGTTCTGTTTCTGATGCGATCTTATTCCCTACTTTGAATTATGTTGCTATCATGTTTTGACCAATGTCATGACCCGTCTTGTGACATGTCCTGAGACATGTTACGTCCAGAACCATTTTTGTGTATATATGTATTCTGTATTTTGGTGTACGTGTATCCCCCACTTGCTGAGTGTTTTCCAAAACACTCACCCCTTACTTTCCTCCCCAGATAGGAATGAAGATCAAGTCAAAGAAATCGAGAACAATTTATGTCTTGGAGATAGTGATGAAGATATTTTTGAGATTTTATAGTTATTGTTCTAATTTTTAAGTTGTAAGACGTTTCTGCAAAGTTTATTCTATTTTTGGGAATTTTGAGTTGTACATAATATTTATTTTGGATTTTATTCATGAAATAGACTGGTTTTATTTAAATTCTATACTAAGAGCCTGGTTGTTTTCGAATTTTATTTGAAAGCAACGGCAATGTCACCCGACCCCGGGATCGGGGCGTGACATTTTTCTTCGTTGATTCTCTCTTACGTTACAAAAAATTTTGCCATCCTTTATCACACTCATCTTATACGCCATCTTCCTTCCTTATTCTTCAAGCGACGGTTTGGGGTTCTCTCCACGTCTTCATCTACGGCCAATTGATTTCTGTGGGACAAAAAGGCGCGGATCTTTTGCATTGTTTATAATTCTCTCACGATCCGGAGTAAGTTTCCTATTTTCAAGATTTCAAATTCGAATTGTGTGGTGATTTTTTGTGATGTCGGTCTAGTGACATTGGAAGGGGTTAACTGTTATCTGATTACATCACTTGCGGAGTGGCACTTGCATTCGGAGTTTCTGGAGTTTTGTGTAACTTTCATTCTTGTTTGGGGGAGATAGTTTGGGTCAATTTTCATCAATTGTTGTTGTTGTAAAGAGTGCATCCTAAGTGTTTGAAGAATGGAACCTAAGAAGAAATTGAAATCCATTGCTTCTTCTTCTACTTCCGTTCCTGCTCCAGAACCCCAGCGGTTTTGGAACGATACTGCTGAAGAACATTATCAACGCTGGTTAGGAAAGAACATTTTACCCTAGCGTGGTTTTGATATGTCAATGGGATTTGAGTACGATAATTTCATGAGTACTATTGGCCAGGCTGTGGTCGCTCGTTAGTGGAAAAAATTTGCTAAGCCACCACGGGATGCAGTTGTACCGTTGGTCCGTGAATTCTATTCGAACTTGAAGGTCAAACATATGCAGTTCAAGGTGCTAGTTCGTGGGAAATTAGTCCTCTTTGATGCTCATACTATCAATATCATGTATAACCTTCCGCCGGTGTTAAATTACAAGTATATGGAGTACAAAACCAATGAAGTGGATTATGCGATGATTCTGAGCCGCATTTGTAGTCCAGGAGCTGAGTGGCGATTGGGCCGTGATCACTTGCCCTCAAAATTGAAGAAAACCGAGTTTATTGCAGACGCTAATCTCTGGTACAATTTGTCTGTGCTCGACTCAAACCGACAGATCACGAGCATGAGGTTACCAAGAAAAGAGCTGTTCTAGTCTATTGTATCTTGGAGGGAAAAACTATTGATTTGGGGCAAATTTGCCAAGAAACAATTCAAGGTATAGTGGCTGGTAAAACTACTGGCGGGTTTGCATTGCCGGCTCTTATCACCGATCTATGTGAAGAGGCGGGGATGGAGTGAAGCCCGAATGAAGAACTGCAGAAGCCTGTCGCTCCTATTGTTTGCCATGCACCATTCCGGATGGTGTCTACTTCTAAGCAGAGAGAGCGTGCTGAAAGGAGAGAGTTTAATGAGAGAGCCACGGCAAGAAGAGGCATTGCACTCCGGCCTGCGGCGCCCCCTGTCGAGCTTGACCGTGTTGCTGTTTTGGAGGAGGAGTTTCTCCAGCATCGTCAAGAGTTCCGGACTTTTCAGCAGACGACTGGTATCTTTATGGACTATATGATGGGCTTCACCGATGCTTTGAGCCATTAGTTTCCGCATGCTTCTAGTTTGGCTCACCCGTTTCCTCCGTATCCACAGTGGCCACCCATGTTTGGCCCGTCGGACCCTACCCATGATGAAGATGTTGGTGATGACGACGACCACTGACGGTCGTTGTTTGAGGTACATGTCCTTTAGTCTTTCTTGCTTTATTCATTGAGGACAATGAATGTACCAAGTTTTTTTTTTTTTTTTGGGGGGGGGGGGGGGGGGTTGAAAAATTTGAACAATTTGTTGCTAATTTTTTTTAAAGTTTTTGTTTGTTTCTTTTAGTTATTTTGGATTTTTAAGATTTATTGTGTTGTGTTGTTGTTTGGATGGCTATATTTGAAATGACTATTGGTGAATTGGCAAATGTATGTGGATGTGAGTTGGTTTTTGGTGAATGCTTCAAGAAATCAAGAACTAAATGGAAATATGGCCAATGATGTTAGAATCTTTGTTTTGTAACTGTAATCCATGACTTTCTACCTATCTGACCAAAATTTTTGAATGAATGGAACCAAGTCAACGAGTGAACTCCTATACACTCTGTGATTTATACTTGAATCTGAATTTTGAAACATACATACATGGACATGATTGAGGCATTGTTTGGATCTTTGGGCCTAATTTTTGTTGAAATTTATCCTTAGTTTTCCTTTGAGCCTTCAAAGAATTAAATGAGTACATGAGGTAAAAAAATCTGAAATTTGTTGAAAATCATCGTTTACTGCTGATGATTGTTCTTTCTGCACTGATTGAAATTTTTATGATTTAATTGTGGATTGAGACTTGTCTAAACTAGTTCGGACACCCCTCGAGGCAAAATACGGGCATAACTGTGATTAGAAATGATTTAGGCAATTTTTCTGAATTCGTTTGTGCCTTTCAAGCTACCCCATTAATGCATGTTATCCCTAGTACCTTGTTTGAGCCTTATTGAAAATCAAATGACATGCATGTAAACATGTGATAAACCCTCATTTGGCATTGTTTTAAGGTCCTATATTTACTTTCCATTAATAGCCTAAACACTATTTCTTACCTTCAAGGGAGTAATCTGAATGCTAAAATTTTATATGCTCCTCGTTTTTATGTGTGAATATGGGATGGTGTGGTGGAGGAATGTAAAAGAAATTGAAAAGAGAAAAAAAAAGGTAGTAGTTAAGAAAAGGAAAAAAATATGATGAGAAAAATAAGGAAAAGATGAAATATCAATGGGGTGAAGAAGAAGTGTGGAATTGTGAATGAAAAGGAGTGGAAATTAGATATGTAGCATACATTACTCCCTATTTTGAATTCTTACTCCTTTGTTTAAAGCCATGAGCCAGTCCTTACTTTATAAGCTGATTAAGTCCTACTGACCGAGTCACAGTTGCCCAATATACTAGTGGAGAGGGGTTGCGAGAGTCTAGCTTATGGACTGTTGATTGACATTTTTAATGAGTATGAATTCTTGATCGAAACATGCACACACTATTTTTTTTGAATTAACCTAATTGTGAGTGTGTTTTTGATGAAATTTCCTTAACTTTGATCATGTGCTACCTTGAAAAGTCCTCATGATCTGTGAATGTTTGAATTGAATTTTGAGAAGATTATTTTGAAATTTGAGTTGCGGAGTTTATAAGTTTATGAGGTTGAAATATTTTTCTTGTTAAAAAATTTGTCAAGTGTTAGTAAGTTTGATATGATTGGATTTGTTTCGTTTTTGAAATCAACGCTGAGGCCATTAATCCATAGTATTTCTTGATGGCTCTTGTTCATGCGTATGTGTTATAAGTTTTGAGTTTTGTGTTAGTTTTGCTCGGGACAAACAAAAGTTCAAGTTTAGGGATATTTGATAAGTGCATTTTATGCACTTAATTTGTATATAATTTTACTTGACTTTTGTGATTTATTGGTAGATATTGCGTGAATTGATGCTGCTTTTGTGCTTGTAGGAAAGAAACAAGTTTGATGCGTTTAAATGGAATGAAGGCTAAAAGATGGGAGTTTAAAGAAATAATCAAGAGAAGAAAAATGTCAAATTCGAACTGAAGGCGCGCCCGCGCCTATCCTTCGCACCCCGCGGTGTGAGACCTCGGTTCTAAACAACTAATCTTGGATTAAACAACAATTAAGCATACAAGATCCAAGACTAAAAGCAAATCAAGAAGAAATTTTTTTTTATTTAAAATAGGGCTGCGCTCGATCACATGTACTCGTGCGATCGAGCGCACCAAAAGTTCCTCAAGTTCTGCCGGAAAAATCAAGTCGTGCGCTCGATCCTGTGAACTCATGGGATCGAGCGCACCAAAAAAAATAAACTTCTCTGCCTCAACAATCTGAAGGGCCGCGCTCGATCCTACGTACTCATGTGATCGAGCGCGCCTTGTGCCCAGAAAATAAAAACAGAACATTTAACAAGGCTAACCAAATCCATTCAATACTTCAAAACATAAACATGCATTACAACTCAATTCTTCCAATTAGTACATGAATTTCTGGAGTTCAACAACTGCTCCAGAGTAGAGAACATGCAACAATAACATAACGACGAAGTTCGATAACTAAACATGTTCTAACATAACTAGGTTG
This sequence comes from Henckelia pumila, assembly GCF_033568475.1. Lineage (NCBI taxonomy): Eukaryota > Viridiplantae > Streptophyta > Magnoliopsida > Lamiales > Gesneriaceae > Henckelia > Henckelia pumila. Next base: position 136,862,933 of record NC_133122.1, read on the forward strand.
GCATACTGAAATCGACTTCTAAACCGAGTCCCACGACTAACTCTCCCTCTTGTTGCTAACCAGGCCTTCGCTGACTTGATCATGCCCCTCCTGTTGCCAAGTACACATACAAAACAAAGCAACAGCCGGGTAAATCGGTGAGAATGACATTTCCAGTAAAAGCAACATAACACGTAATATATCAACAACATGCTATCAAGACGACATATTCAAGTCAAAGCTAATGATATGCATGTCTTTAAAACCAGGATATCAATTCTGATAAACAAGGGGGTGCTGCTCTGCTTTTGGGATCCCGAGGATGAGATCACGCAACGACTCACCGACTCTCCCAATGGAGGTGGTGCCACGTATCCCAATCCCCTAGACTTTGGTGCGACTATGAGGAGTATGCTGACACTAGGTGAACTTCTACAACCTAGGCCACTCGCTACATAGCTCCCAAACGTCTAAACAAAAAGGGTTGTTCTACCCGCTAAAATCAAAGTTGGCTCAATATGAATGCATAACAAAACATAAAACATACGCCACATAACAAAAGTTCAATCAATCAACAAAATACAAGTTCCACATGCTAGAACAAGTATTGATGCAAGTATGTGATTTTAAGGGAAACTCGAGAACCAACTGTCCCGAGTATGCTATCCCGCTATCGATGACTGCTTTTACCTTTCAATGCAGTAGTTCCAACTCTGGATAAGCTACAACAAAAAGGTTATATCAGAAACTATACAACCTAACGACAAAAACGGCTCAAGGTAATCTCTTTATCGTTCTTCGTTCAACTCTTTGACAATCAAATGCTGCCGACACAGGACTCGACAAACTCCAAACGAATCTGTATGAAGTCAAAGAAGATCAACAACGACGATCAACATTCAATAGCCAAAGTTCTACGATTCAAATGGTTCAAAATCTCAAAACTCAAACCGACGGCATAACGGCTATAACTGTACAAATCGGAAACGTAGACAACAGTTCAATATCGATATCAACTCATATCAATGCTAATACAACAATAACAAAGCAATTCCAACACATCTCAAAATCTCATTTTCAAAAATATGCTTCCAAAAATCATAACAATTCCGAACGTCGCTCTATTTCAAAACCGACAGATAATAAACGATCAGAACTCCGCCAAGAACAACATACTCGAAACTAAAATGATTCTAACAACATCCGAAAACTAGAATGTATCCGATCGTAGAAAAACTTACAATATAACGGAGCTCTCGCTGCAGTGATCGTTAATCTGCCTTCATAAATAATTTCCAACGGACGGATCGATCTGGGATTGAAATCTGGAAGCTCGAAGGAACTTTGGGGCACCTCTAATGGAGATGGCGTGCAAGGAGGAAGAAGATGGTGACTTAGACAAGTCAAGAAAGGAGTAGATAATATATAAAATCCATTATTTGCATTTTAGTTCCTGAAATTTCCAAAATTTTGAAAATAGACCCTGATCAAAATCAAGTCGGCTCTTGAACTCTGTAATCTCCGATTAAATCAAATAAACTCATTTAAGATAAAAACGGGGCGTTACACGCGCCGTCTGGTGAATTTTGAAGAATGAATGTGCAAGAAAGAGGCGTTCCTGCGCGTGTCCACTAAGCACTCGCGCCGCCTTATTTTCAGAATTGAAGAGTCCGAGTTTTTATGGAAACTTTTGGGTTTTTCTTGGGCTTATCTTGGACGATTTTTAGGGCATATAAAAGGAATTTTTCTTAGTCATATGAGCATCGATCAGCCGTCTTAACACATCATTTGAGATTGGAGAATTTGGATCGAGATTCTGGAGCAACGAACATCAATCAGAAGAGCTTGAAGATCGATAGACCGGACACGGCATCGAATATTCGGCTTTGTCTTCTTTATTTTATATTTATTTCTGAATTGATGTTTACTCTTATCAACATGATTTTTGTTTATTTTAATTTGAGTATGAACTAAACTTTTCTAGTCTAGAGATTGACGTAGCCTGGTTGAGACATGTTTATGAATTTTTGATTTTATTGAATTGACTTTCTCTAAATTAATTTTGATTCTAGTTTTGAAAGTCTTTTCAATTTACTAGCCATAAATTGATTAGTTATATTTATTTAGAACCCGGCACTCGACAGAGGGGATTTTGAATAGGATCAATAGAATTCACACTATTAATTGTTTATTTATCTCGGGAGAGTTTATAACTTTAATAGAGGCTTGAAAGAACTTCATTTTTCACAGATCACTACAAGTAGATTCTTAATAGGGATATTAGAATTGATATGTGGTTGATACACTCTGTTTGACACTTGGGAGAGGGAAATAGAATCATCTATGTGTTCTTGGTTTTTAATTGAAAGAAATTTAGGAAAATAGATTAATTAGGAATGAATATTGTTGAGATCAGGTGAAATCAAAACCTCTAGACCATTTTTCTCTGATTCATAAACTCTTAAGAATTGCGTGTGCGTGTTCTTGATAAACTTCACTATTACTTTAATTTTTTCAACAAATCTCTAAAGTTTAATTATCTAAATAAAATTAGGACTAATTTAATTACAAGTATTGAATATTTTCAATTTACTCCTTGTGGGAACGATACTTGATTCATCACTTTATTAAAAATTGACACTCGTACGCTTGCGAGCATTTTTCACAACATCAATCCCATGTGATGATGTCGAAAATTTTCTTCGGGTTCGGTCTGGTAGAATGAATCCTCCAATTCCTCTATGGAGCAGGTCGAGTCGGGTACCAATGAATTCTGCACAAGCAATAGCTAGGTCAGGGGGCGCCGAAAGTATTTTCGGCGTGACCTCTCCGATGTCTAAGTCAGTGTCTTGAAGTCAGAGGGTATGACGAATGCGAAAACAAAAGAATATGAGTGTGTGAATGTAAAAGTGAGAGTGAATGAATAAAACCATAATAGTACCTATATTTATAGAAAAAAGAGCAAGTTACCTAGTCGAAGTAGAACTAGTCCTAACGTAGGACTCCTCATTCATTGGACCGCCCTTAAGTTTATCCATATCTCCTGAATTATCAAAAATGGCCAAACTTATCTCATATGCACCTGAGTCCTACTTGAACTAGAAAAGGGTGCATACGGCCCATCAAGCCCAGCCCAGTCGGCCCACGAAAACCAGCCCTGGTCATAACAAATTCCAACATAGTTTGGACGGGGCTAGACCTTGACATATTGGGCCATATCGCGTAGACCCATTATAAACAGGCTCGGGTAGAAATATTTTCTCGGGGTAACAATAGTACCTCCCCAGCTGGTCTAAAAGAAGAATGAATTTAGACCGAGTACAAATGGAATACCAAACCCCTTGTGTTTTTTTTTTTGACGGTGCAGATCAGGGTACACGTGATGTGTTTCTGGTGAACGACCCATATGTTTCTGATGGTATGGCTCCCAAGACAAGAATGAGCTAACTTGGCCCGTCCCGAACCATAGATAAAAATGACAATCAACGGTCTGGATTAGTTTGACCCCTCTATAAATAGACTGTAAACATTTTCATTTTTACCTTTTACCTTGGTACTGTTACGCTGCCTGCATCCCAAGAGAGCTCCCGACCCGGACTTCTTGTTTTCTCTAATCCCAATCTACATTATCACAGCTCTCCCATCTGTAAGTTCTCCCTTTCTCCCTATAGGGTTAACATGTCTTCCCCTGATGAGACATATATTAGAGATATAGTAGATTTTGTTGAAGCACCCAACTCTCCCCATAATGACCCAGAGCCCTTCGACTCTGATATTTCAGATGCAGATTTAGATTTATCTGAGACTCGAGAGGAAAAATTGAGGCGGCTTCACAATCTTAGATCGGACTAATCCCGATTAACTGCTAAGGGTAAGCAATGGTATGAGGTCCTGGCCTCCCATTTGAGCCCCGATATGGGCCCTGCCATTAGAGAGAGGTCGGGGATGCCCGAGGATTATGACCTCATAATCCCAGGTCAGAAGGACCGAGCCCACCAAGATCCCCTTGATTTTTTGAGTTTTAGCATAGATCAGGTAAAAATGGGTTTGAGGTTTCCCATCCCAGACTGTGTGCTACACTTATGTCAATATTTTTGTGTGTGCCCTAGTCAGTTTTCCCCAAACTCCTTTAGCTATGTTCTTTCTCTGGGTGTTTTATTCTGATTTTTTGGAATTCCGTTAGACATAGGAAATTTTCTAAAATTCCTCCAAATAAAAATGACCACCCCGGGCCGATTTTATATTTCCATGAGACCCGAGTATCCGTTCTTGCGAGGAAAGCCTAGCTCTCACAAGGTTTGGACCAATAGGTATTTTTTTTGTGAAGTCTAGACAGCCCTGGGAGTGACGAGGTAATTGGGACATGAACTTCACAACCCCTGTCCCCCCAGCTCTAGCATCCCATGACTTTACCAACTTTCTCAACACTATGTCCGTTAAAACTTTTGACATCGAGAACCTGATCGAGGATGATTTGCTACGGCTTCAGTGGGAAAGGAATAGAGATCCAAGGTGATGTAGGTAGTACCCCTGTACCCTTTTTACCCTTATTTAAATTGCTTCAAGCTTAGTTATTTATTGCATTTTTTATTTGTCAGACGACAAGATCAGGTCTGCCATCATGCCTGCTAATTTTAGAGCTGCTTTAAAGAATCAAAAAAGGAAAAACCTGAGGATGCGAAGGCCAGTACTCATGCCGAGCCCCATCCTGCCGAGCAATCCAAGAAGAAGGCCTCCAAGGCCAAGCATCAGAGTAGCACTAGCCTTCCTGGGCTCTAGCAACCGCCTCCTATTTTTCCAACCCGGGCCCATGGCAAGGGCCCCGTAGAGGAGTTAGAATCCCTACCTAATGATGTGCCCCGAGGAATGTCTAACCAGTCCGGAGTCCCTGATATATCCTTTTTTACAAAGCCCGACCCCCGAGGAAGCTTGGGCATAATGCAAAATTTGATTTCCCGCCCAGATTTAAGAATTTTGCAAGCGGTGTTAGACCTGGAGGCTGAGAAAAACTTTGCCTTGGCATTTATGCAGGTATGTATCTACATTAATTTACTAATAAAACTCCATTATCTCGTGCCTTAACCCCTTCCTCTATTTTTTAGGCTCTGTCTTGGGGAGGAGAAATCACCACCCGATCTTTTAAAGCCCGGGAAGATAATGCTGCCAACCAGGAGGCCTTCATAAAATGTATTTATGAGCTTACCCACAAAGCCCGCAAGATGAAGGATGAACATGATGAAGAGGTGACCGAGATGAGGGTGGAGATCAAGTCTGGACAAGATGCCCTCGAGGCTTCCAACAAAAAGATTGCAGACCTAGAGGCGGAAAAGATCGAGCTAGAGAGCAGAGCTCGGGCCCTTACCAAAGAACTAGAAATTGCCAAGGAGGTCGGGAAGAAAGAGTTCATGAATTCCTCAGAGTTGGCTGATCTAGTGGCAGTGAAGGCAACTACATTCTTCGATGAGGGTATCAAGGGGTGCCTCGCCCAATTTCGGGCTAATGGCTACTCGGAAGCCGAACACCCAGCCTCCTTCCTTGATTGTCAGAAGGCCTTAGAGGACATGCCCGAAGAGGATGAACCCGGGCGAGATGGGGCGGAGAATCCCAAGCAACTCAAGACTACCAAGCACCTCGATGGCTCCAACCCTTGCATAAAAAACTCTTTTTCCGAACCTCTTTTATACCAAGGGCCCTGTGTGGTCCATGGTTGTTTGTTGAGCCCGGTTTGTGTTAATACAATATGTTTTCACGATGTAATTTTTTGCCTCCTTTTATTACATGGCCTAGAAAGGCATGTACTACAAAATTTCCGGCTTGTCTTTCTTGAATTTTCATTGAGGCTTGTTGCCTGATAGGATTTAAAAGTACCTGAGCAAGAATTTGACCTTGTTGAAATCTGTTAATCGTGAAAATGATGCCTGATCTATATTAAAATTTTTCCTAAGTATAAACTGTCTGTCCTTAAAAATATATTCTCAGTTCGGGGTTTGAGAAAACATGTACTTAGCCCCGGGGTCACATGATCATGATCTCCCAACTATTTATGGGAAGGACATCAGTCTTGCTCCCGAACACTACTATACGTATATCCAAATTGGAGCATACTATGTTACTTAAAAGTATCCCGAACTTAAAAATATGACTAAAATTTTTGCCAAGTATCGTATGAATTTTCGGCTCGCAAATTAGGCCAAATTTCTTACCCAGAAAAAGAACTAATTTTGTAAGTATATGAACAACATTTAGTGCCAGACCTGTCTGGGCTTATGAGACCACTGATGTGGATTTTTGTGCCACTGAAGTGGACTTTGAGTGCCAGACCTGCTTGGGCTTATGAGACCACTGATGTGGAATTTTATGCCACTAATGTGGACTTTGAGTGTCATACCTTCCTGGGCTTATGAGACCACTGATGTGGATTTTTGTGCCACTAAAGTGAACTTTGAGTGGCAGGCCTGCCTGGGCTTATGATACCACTGATGTGAAATTTTGTGCCACTGAAGGGGACTTTTAGTGCCAGACCTGCTTGGGCTTATGAGACCACTGACGTGGAATTTTGTGCCACTGAAGTAAACTTTGAGTGTCAGACCTGCCTGGGCTTATGAGACCACTGATGTGGATTTTTGTGCCACTAAAGTGGACTTTGTGTACCAGACCTGCTTGGGCTTATGAGACCACTGATGTAGAATTTTGTGCCACTGAAGTGGACTTTGAGTGTCAGACCTGCCTGGACTTATGAGACCACTGATGTGGATTTTTGTTCCACTAAAGTGGACTTTGAGTGCCAGACCTGCCAGGGCTTATGAGACCACTGATGTGAAATTTTGTGTCACTGAAGTGGACTTTGAGTGCCAGACCTACCTAGGCTTATGAGACCACTGATGTGGGTTTATTGAAATGTATTCTAAGTGATAATATTTATTTAATGAAAAAGAATGCTCTCAAAAATCTTGATAAAGTACTGACTCAATACGGCATGACTGACTCTTGAAACAAAATTAAAAACCCTAAAAACGGAATACGCAAAAATAAATAACACAAAAAGATAAATAACTAGTTGGGGCCCAGCTCAGCGAGCTACGTCACAAAGGTAGGCCCGAACTGAACTGTTAGGGATAGTATCTTTTTAAGTGTTGAGCATTCCACGGATGTTTCCCTTTCTTGTCTTGGCTGTCTTTCAAGTAATAAGTTGTTACTCCGGCTTTTCCTATCACCTTGAACGGTTCTTTATAATTGGCATCTAACTTTCCTCTTTGTAACACCCCGATTTTATCTTAAATGAGTTTATTTGAGTTAATTGGAGATTGCAGAGTTCAAGAGCCGACTTGATTTTGATCAGGGTCTATTTTGCAAATTTTGGAAATTTCAGGGACTAAAATGCAAATAATGGATTTTATATATTATCTACACATTGTTTGACTTTATCCTCCACTCATCTTCCTCCCTTGGCCGCCTAGACTCCATTGAAACTCCCCATATCTTTCTCAAGCTTTCAAAATTCAGTCTGAGCTCGATCCGTCCGTTGGAATTTAATTCTGAAGGTAGATTAGCGATCACTGCAGCGAGAGCTTCGTTATATCTTAAGTTTTTCTACGATCAGATACATTCTATTTTTTGGACGTTGTTAGAATCGATTGAGTTGCGAGTATGTTGTTCTTGACAGAGTTTTGATCGTTTATTCTCAGTCAATTTTGAATTAGAGCGACGTTCGGAATTGTTATGATTTTTGGAAGCCTATTTTCGAAAATCTAAGTTTTGAGATGTGTTGGTATTGCTTTGTTATTGTTGTCTTAGCATTGATATGAGTTGATATCGATATTGTACTGCTGTCTACGTTTCTGGTTTGTTCAGTTTATAGCCGTTATGCCGCCGGTTTGAGTTTTAGAGATTTTGAACCATTTTGTGTTGTTGAACTTTGGCTTGTGATTTGATCATCATTGTTGATCTTCTTTGCCTCCATACAGATTCGTTTGGAGTTTGTCGAGCCCTGTGTTAGCAGCATTTGATCGTCGAAGATTTGGACGAAAAACGGTTGTAACGCCCCGAAATTATCTTAATTGAGTTTATTTGAGATAATCGGAGATTAAAGAATTCGAGGATCGATTTGATTTTGATCAGGGACTATTTTGCAATTTTCGGAAATTGCAGGGACTAAAATGCAAATATGGAGTTTTTTAGATATTTATACTTGGTTTTGACTTTTTGACTCCATTATCATCTTCATCAACACGCCTCTTTCCTCCATTGAAGAACCAACGTGAGCTTCCAAGCTTTTAGATTTCTTCCAGAGCTCGATCCGTCCGGTAGAAATTTATTCTGAAGGTAGATTAACGATCCCGACGACGAGGACTTCATTTTATCGTAAGTATTTCTTCGATATGTTATACTTCAATTTTTGGATGTTGTTAGAATCGAATGAAATTTGGATATGTTGTTCTTGAACTAGGAGAGATCGTATATTCGAAGTCAGCTCGGAAAAAGACCGTCGTTGAATTTGTTATGATTTTTGGAAGAATAATTCAAAAATATGAGTTTTGGGATTTATTGGAATTGAATTGAATTGAAAGAATTATTGTTGTTTAAAGTTTATTGGATTGAGGTATTGATGTTTGTATTTCCGGATAGTTGAATATTTAGCCGTTATGCCGTCGGTTTGAGATTTTCGGATTTTAGGAGTTGGAACTAAGTCTCTGAATGGACTTAAATTGGATTAATTGATATTGAATGTTCTTATATATATCCGTACAGATTTTACTGGAGATTTTGAGTTTGGAAATGACAGAATTCGAATCGACGAAGAATTGATTGGGATTTGGAGCATTATTGAATCATTTGAGTTGAAGCACGGTATTGTGTTGATTTCTAAAATTTAAGATCGATTTGAATTTGTATAGATGTTGATTATGAATTTTTGATGTTGATTTCCAGATTTGGAGCATCAATCGAATCGAAATAAGGTATAAGACGACTATGGATGAAATAGGACGATTAACTTGAATCGGGATTGATTCGAGTGTCCTAGAGAAATCACATACTTGCATGTTTATGTTAATTACTTGAATTATTGATTGAATGTTTTAGTTTTCATATACATTCATATTGAGCCGAACGTTTTGTTCCTTTTGAATTAGACGATCTGGGGGTTATAGTCGAGTGGCATTGGTAGACGATTTACTACAGTTGTAGATCAACTCTCTATTGAATGCCCTGGAGTCTGGAGGATTGGAGTATACATCGTACACCTCGAAAGGGGAAGTCGGTGTGATTGTTGTGATATTTCATCCTCGGGATCCCAAACCAGAGAATAAAGGAAATGGTTCACCTTTTGATTATCAGGATTGATAATCTAACCTTTTGAAGTCATGCATTCATTTAGTCTCATTTTGAATATTTGGAAGTTGATGTATTTCATTTCGAGATGCTTATTTGATATAGCATGTTTGTCTCTTTTACTGGGAATATTATTCTCATCGGATTATCTGGCTGTTGTCTTGTTTTGTATGTGTACTTGGCTTCAAGTGGGGCAGGACCGAGTCAGAGATCGCATGGCTAGGTGGTCGAGTGAATAGAGTGAGGGCTTGGAGTTGGTTGTTCTTTTTAGGTGTTGATTTATTTCAAGCTCTTGTTTTGGATTGTAACTAGAACCGATGCTTGTTCTATTTTGGTGTATTCGGATAACTTTAGAACTATCTTGTATCAAACTTATTGTTTTCAACTCTTGTATGTGCATCCGGATATCTTGTTATTGAAAGATGTTAGTTGGATCATCATGGAGTGTTTCCGGGTGTTAGATTACACTTTTGGAGTTTTTTTTGGAGCAGAAACAGTAGGCCATGCGCGCCCTCGCATCCTGCACTCCTCGGACAGAACGCTGTGCGCGCCCGCGCCTATTTGGGGCGCCCCCGCGTGTCGCCCCCCAAAAAAAAAAATTTGTTATCTTGTACCTCTCGATCGTCGATATCATGGATCTTATATGTTTAGATTATTAAGATCTGGGTCCTCACATTAAATGGTATCAGAGCGATAAGATCTTGGACTAAATTTATAAGCAAGCGGGGTAGATTGAGTCCGCATGAATTGAATTCTCTCATGCGATTGACTTATTTAATTGATTTATTAAATACCATGCGAGCATGATTTATTAATTGAGAATTATTTGAATTACATGATTATGTGATTTAAAATTCTAAAGCATGATTTACTTGAGATATCAATTTCTTGGATTCCTGGATCGAATTCGAATTTTCTCGAGATGGTTGAAATATTCGAGAAAGAGGTTTTGAACACCGAATGTTGGAAGATCTAGGTAATTGTGTCCTAACTCTCTTGAGCATGAGATATATGTTCTTGATGTAAATTGAACAGGAATCGAATTGCATAGAATCCCGAGTGGATAGAGTGATACTGCGATTGATTAGATAAATGTCATTCCGAAACCGATGGAATCTTTACTGATGAGGTGTCAGACTTTTAACCCACCGACTCTAAAGAGTACTGGAAATACCGTTTTTTTGTGAAAGATGGTTAGAGGAAATTGATCAATTGTTTGATTCTCTAGGATACACCGACGGCCAACGAATTCGGTTAATTGTGTACCAAATTCAGGGGATGACCAAAGATTGGTAGATTCGAGGAAGAAAGCCTTGGAGAATCAAGGTACGGTTGTTTCTTGAAGTTTATTTACAACTGAATTTCTTCGACAGATCCCGTTCTAGAAATCAAATGGATATAGAGGAAGTATACATAGGGATCATTTGAACAATCCTAGGATCGATAAAATCTTCACTTTCTCATCTATCCTACATGCTAAAGCCCTAAATCCCTAAAACCCTCCCACTATCACTCAATATTCCTCTCCAAATCATTTCATTCTTTGAGAAATTGTCTACTACATCCCACATCCCTATCACCAAATTCTTTCCCCAATTTCTCTCAACCCATCGAATACGCGTGAATTTGGGTCGAGTTGCTCATCTCGTTCTTGGGAATTATTTGGAGCTTTTCAAAGTCGGACATCGAGTTCTATCTTCTATTGGGTAAGTGTTGGCTTTCATCTCCGGGTTTGAAGCTCCTCTTCAATCCGAAATTAATATTGTGAAGTTGTGAAGTGTGGATTTTGTTGAAGTTTGGGGGAAATATTATTTGTGAATTCTTTGGTTGGTGATTGTGGTGAAGTTATATTGGTGTGTATTGTTGAAGTTTAGAGGGAAGAATAGAGTGGTATATTGGCATATTTGAATACGTTTACAAGAGTGCACCCCAAGTGTTTGATAGATGGCGCCCAAGAAGAAAACTAAGTTTGGTGCTTCTTCTTCTTCTGCTCCTGCTCCTACCGAAGCTAATAGGCGTTTTTGGAACGCCCAGGCTGCTGCATTTTATCAAGAATGGCTTGGGAAGAACGTCCTAGCCGAGCGAGGATTTGATGCATCTGTTGGTTTTGAGCCAAGTGCTTTTACGACGAGTATTGGTCGGGAAATTGTTGCCCGACAATGGTAGGAGTTTGCGAAGCAACCTCAGGACGCAGTTGTTCCTTTGGTTAGAGAGTTCTACGCCAACCTAAAAGTGAAACATGTTCAGTTGAAGGGACTCATGCGTGGGAAGATGGTCTCATTTGACTCTCACTCCATCAATACTCTTTTTAAGATTCCCTCGGTGTATCACGATGAATATCTGGAATTCAAAAACAGTGACATTGATTACGAAGCTGTTATTCGTCGCATCTGTCGACCGGGGGCTGAGTGGCGCTATGGGCGTGATGGTATGCCATAAAAGTTAAAGAAGACTGAACTGGAATATGAGGTCAATCTGTGGTATAACTTTATTTGCGCTCGCCTGAAGCCGACCGACCATGAGCACGAGGTTACACGGGATCGAGCTCTATTGCTCTATTGCATTGTGGAGGGGAAGTCCATTGATTTGGGACTAGTTTGTCAGGAGACTATTCTGCATGTGGTGCAAGGAAAGACGAGTGGTGGTCTTGCCTTGCCTGTTATTATTTCTGATCTTTGTGAGGAGGCCGGGGTGGACTGGAGCCCCACGCAGGAGATTTTGAAGCCCATCGCCGCCATTGCATTTGAATGCAACACCCGCTTGGTAACTCCAGTGCAGCAGCAGCAGCAGAGAGAAGAGAGAGCTGCAGCACGTAGAGCACAGGCACCCCAGCATCAGTCGGCTCCTTCTGCGACTGATCGATTGACTAGACTAGAGGAGGAGGTGCGACTGTCACGACAGGAGCAGCAGCAGCAGAGAGAGGAGATTCGAGCTATGCAGCAGACGTCTGGCGTCTTTATGAACTATATGATGGACCTCTCTGTAGCTGTTCTCCCGCACCACTTTCTTGATGGTGCCAGCTTCCTACCTCCGCGACCACAGTGGCCTCCGATGTTTGGCCCGACTGACCCTCCTATTGATCCACATCCTCATGGTGATGGTGGTGACCACTGACGGTCATCACCCGAGGTACATGTCCTATTTCTGTTCTTTTATACTGTCATATCATTGAGGACAATGTATGTACCTAAGTTTGGGGGGAGTTCAGTAGGTTGTTGGATTTTATTGTGTTTTGTCTTGTTAATTTGAGTGTCAGTGTGGTTGTTTTTTATGTGTCGAGTTAGTTTGTTTGTTTGTTTGCTTGAGTTGTAAGAGTTGCATAACTTTTGAGAAAAAAATTAAGAAGTGAAAATATAGCCGATGATGATTTTTAGTTGTGTTAATTGAAAAAAAAAAAAATTGACTCCTTGAATATCTGCCTCCCTACGAAATTTTTTTTTTAAACTTTGACCAAGTGGACTTCAAACTCCTATATACTCTGTGAATTTTGTTTGATCCTGAGTTTGAAACAGACAGATATAGATAGGATTGAGGCGTTGTTTGGATCATTTGGGCCTTTACTGATTAATTCATGCAATATCCTTAGTTGCCCTTTGAGCTTTCACATATACATGAGCACATGAGGTGCATTTGCTGAGTATTTGTTGTGCAAAATCACCGTTTACTGTTGGTGATTCTTTTTTTTTCTGCACTGGTTGCATTCATGTGAGTTAATTATGGAGAGAGATTAATCTAGAACTATCTTGAACATCCCTCGAGGCGCAATACGGGTATACTGTGACTTAGGAATGAGATAGGCAATTTTTCTGAATTAGATTGAGCCTTTCAAGCCACCCTTAATACATTGTGTCCCTAGTATCTCTTTTGAGCCTAATTGAAAACGAATGGCATGCGTGAAAACGTGTGATAAACCCCCATTCAACATTATTTCAAGGTCATACAACTACTACCTGCAGCTTAAACACTATTTCCTACCTTTAGGGAGTAATTGCATGTTTGATTTTTATACTCTTGATTTGAATGCTAATAAATGGATAGTGTGTTGAGAAGTGCAACGAAAAAAATCGAAAGAAGTGTAGTAGTGGAGGGGATGAGAAATAAAAGAAAGAAATAGATTGGGTGGAAGGAAGAAATCTAAAAAAAAAAAAAAAAAAAAGAGAGAAAACTGAAAAAAAAAATTGGAGTTGAAAGAATGAAAAAAGTTTGCCATGTGAATGAAAAGGAGTAGATTTAAGGGATAAGATCATATTTTACTCCCTCTTTGAATTCTTTCCTTCGTTTGTAGCCATAAGCCCAGCCTTACATTATAAGCCGAATAAGACCTATGGACCGAGTCACAGTCGCCTAATATACTAGTGGAGAGGGGTTGTGAGAGTTTAGCTTATGGATTGTCGATTGACATTTTTGATGAATATGAATTTTGATCAAAACACACACACACACTATATTATTTCTTGAGCTAATTTCATTGTGAGCGTTTTTGATTGAATATCCTTCATGTTGATTCCGAGTTACCTTGAAAGTCCTCATGATCTATAGATGTTTGAATTGAGTTTGGGGGAGAATGTTGTGAACGTGAGTTGCGGAGTCTAAAGGTCTATGAGGTTGAGCTATGTTTCTTGCTTAAACAATTTTCCAATGTTAGGAGGATGTGATGTGATTGGAGTTGAAAAATTGTGATTTCGTTGTTGAGGCTATTGATACACGATAATTATTGATGATTCTCTTATATTGTGTATACTTATTTTTATTAGGTGTTTTGTTTTGTTCAGGACGAACAAGAGTTCAAGTTTGGGGGAATTTGATAAGTGTATTTTATGCGCTTATATTGCTTAGTATTTAGCTTGAATCTTGTGTTTGATTGGTAGGTATTATGTGATGTTATGTTGTTTTTGTTGGATGAAGGCAAGAAGAGCCTTGGATTTGATTTGATGGATTTAAGCTAGAAAGAATGGAAGAAAAATCAAAGATCAAGACTTGAAAGATGAAGATAAGAAGAAAATACGAAGCGAAGGCGCGCCCGCGCATGAATATCGCGCGCCCGCGCCGCTCTGAATATTGTGAAAAGCGTACATCAGGCGCGCCCGTGCAGTAATATCGAGCGCCCGCGCGATGGTCTGTAGCAAACAAGGAATTTATGCGTGGGAGTGGAGCGCCCGCGCAGGAATATGGCGCGCCCGCGCCACTCTGAAAAATGCGAGATGCGAAGAAGCTGCGCGCCCGCGCCATCCCATTGAGCGCCCACGCCATCGTGCGCAGACTTATTTTTGGAAGAGTTTTATGTTTTGGAAACTCTTGTTTTAATTCCTAGGCCTATCTTTGGACGATTTGTTGCCAAGATATAAGTCTTTTATGAAGTTTAGGAGAAGAAAAACGGAGACTTTCAGTTGGAGTTGAAGATTTATCTCTTGCAATGTAAGGCCCTGAAATTAATCATTTTGGGATTAGTGGAATTTATTAATTATTAGAATTGAATTGATGGGAATTAGTTGAGCCGAGATGGAATTGATTTTAATTTGGAAATTCAGGGACCGAGTTGCAAGATGAGGAGTTGGACCAAGTCAAGACATTGACTTGTTATTATTATTATCTCCATCACCATCACTCCCCATCATTCTCTCCTCTCTCCTCCTCCTTCTCCCTCACGCCATAGAGAGACCGAGACGCCATGGCTTTCTTTTCCAAGCTTTTGCTCCATCCAATTCGCTCAATCCGACCGTCAGATTTCAGATTCGAGTTGAGATTCACGATCACCGCAACGAGGGCTTCGTTTAGACGTAAGTTTTGCTACGATCCATAGACTTTGATTTTTGTTGGGTTGTCAGGATTTGATAATCTTCGAGTATGTTGTTCTTGAGCTAGCATAGATCGTGTATTCGAAGTTGGTTCGGAAAAAGAACGAAGTTTGGATTTTATATGATTTTTGGAGGTTAATTTCGAAAATGGGTCTTTAGATTTTGGTTGGATTTTGATTGTTTGGTTGGTTTAGAAGATGATATGGATTGGTTTGAGTGGTTTGATGATGTTGTTGATTTTTGGATTGACCGTTTATAGCCGTTATGCCGTCGAAATCGAGTTTTGGATATCGGTTGTTTATTCGGTTTGATTTCCGGGTTTTATTTGAGTTAGAAGATTTATATCGAATCCGTATGTTCAACTGTTTCAGAGTTTGATTAAAGGATTCGGGGTTGGAACGAACTGGTAGTTGAATCGTTTCGAGGATTGAAGACAGTATAGTATTTAACTTCTTGTTTGGCTTGTTTTGATTCAATTCGATATTAATTAAGTTCGTTGTTATTTTCAAATTTGAATCCTCGACGAACTTAGAAAGGTAAGAAGATGACAATTGAATGAATGGGACGATTAGCTCGAATTTGAATTAATTCGAGTGCCCAAAAGAAATCACATACTTGCACGCTACTTGAATTATATGATATTTGTTTTACTTGAATGAGTTTTGAATTGCATTGCATTCATATTGAGCCAATTACCTTGTTTTAACGGGCAAGAGAGGCCCAGAAGAGTTAGACGTTCTGTGGACTATAGTTGAGTGACATTAGTTAGCAGATTTTTACCAATTGTCGAGAAACACTCTCTATAGGTGCCCAGAGTCTAGAGGAGTAAAATATTCACCGTCCACCTCGATCGGAAGAGTCGGTGAGTTGGTGATATTTTATCCTCGGGATCCCAAATAAGAGAATAGAACCTTTACCTCGTGATTATCCAGACTTGATAATCCCAGAGTTTTAAAGACATGCATTGCATTGTATGCATTTGAATTGAGTTTAGACATGCTTTTGGAATTGCTTGTCTTGTATGTATATATATCTTGTTTCGATATATTATTTGATATGCATGTTTTGTCTCTTTTACTGGAAATTGTATTCTCACCGAATTATCCGGCTGTCGTTTTGTTTGTATGTGTACTTGACGGCAGGTGGGGCAGGATTGTGTCAGAAGATACATGACTAGATCGAGTTGGAAGTGATAGAGTGAGACACCGTCTAGAAGTTTGTTCTTTTAGCAATCTTGTATTTTATGGTTGATGAAATTTCATGTCTTGATTCTTGTTTAGGGAACTCGAATTTATTCGATTTGTCGAATGATTATATCGTCAAATTTGTATGGTTAAATCGTTTTTGATGGTATTTCGAATCCCTTATTTCATGTATGAGCTATGGATTGAACCTTGGTGGCTTGGATTGTTGATTTTGAGTTTGTAGAGATTGCTCTTGCCCTGGTTTTTCTGCAGCTCGAATGGACGGCGCGGGCGCGCCGTGGTTCTGCAAGGCGTGAGTGCGGGCGCGCTGTTCCTGGCGCGGGCGCGCTAGCTCTTGCAAAGCTAGGGCGCGGGCGCGCCTGATTTAGGCGCGGGCGCGCGACCCCCTTTAAAAAAAAAATTGATTCGATTTTTCCGTGGCTCTTCGTGATTTATTGTGTTTAATTATTTGAGATTAGACGATTAGAAACGGGGTCTCACATTAAGTGGTATCAGAGCGATAAGATTCTTGGATTTGAATTAGAGTGAGCGGGGTAGATCGAGTCCGCGTGAATTGAATTATCGCATGTGATTGATTTATTTAAATGATTATTTAAATACGTGCGAGCATGATTTATTGATTCTTGAATGAATTGAATTACATGAGTTGTGATTTAATTTTCGAAGCACGATTACTTGATTTGATTGAAAACATGCTTTATTATTTATGAGTTACTTTGAATTACGTGGCTATGTGATTTAAATTTTAAAGCATGAAGTACTTGGAATATGAATTGTATTTTAAGTTCGGATCCAAGTTCCACCATCTTCTTGAGCTAGCAGATCAGAGATTGTTGTGAGGTGAATTAGAATCCGATTGAGATCCGAAATTCAGTAATCTGTAGTTGATTAAACCTATCGAACAGAGATGTGGAACACGGAATTTTGAGATGGAGATTTGGTACTCCTTTTCTTACTGAATATCAGAATTGTCTCCTGAAGAATTTTAGCAGACGAAAACCAGCAGTAACTCCTTCGACTGATCTAGATTGTACCACTACTTCACTGATAGATGTCACCCTCACACCGATGGGAGTTCTACCGAGAAGGTTTTGGTCGTTTAGGTTACCGATTTTGTAGAGTACCGAGAATGCTGTTGGAAGCGGGAGTCGAATAGAAGAGATCGATCAGTTGGGTGATTCTCCGAACTACACAGATGACCGAAGAATTCGGTTAGTGTGGTTCCAACTTAGAGGATTGTTAAAGGTTGGTAGTATTTGAAGAAGAGAGCATTAGGGAATCAAGGTTCGATCACTTTTTGGAATCCGCTTTCATCCAAATTTCTTCGACATATTCCTTTTCACCGTTTGATCAGAGTTAGAGGGACTTGGAGATCATCTTTCATCGAAGAGAAAGCAGTTTATGAAATCAGTGAGCAGTGCTTTGATATCAGAAGACGCTGTCAGGTCTGTCATCAGCCCGAACACTATGCCAGAGTTCGTCATCATGATATTATCGAAAGATCTCCGAAGGGAATTTTCTTGTGTCTTTAACTCCGACAAAGATACTAGCCGTTTCAATTACTCCTATCAGCCGCAATGACAGAATCTATGAGAACTTAATCATTTGGCGAATCAATCTTCGAGGCAACAGATTCTGGTTGTACTCTTATAGAGGATCAGCCTTAGATTTCACCGATGACGACCGCAGGAATCAGTAGAGTATGGCTTCTTTTCTTATTCTAATATGATCGGTTTCGCATCTCATCTTCCTTCTTATTGATATCTATCGTTGCATCTCGTTTGTTGAATTTTGATTATCAGTACTCGCAATTCTTTGAATTGATGGGATGAGTTGGAACCGAACAGTATTGTACTTCAGATTCTGATTTGATTGAGGTTTTGATTTGATTGTAACTGAGCAGTATCGTACTTCAGTTATCAGATTTAGATTTGATTTTTTGTTAACTGCTTTTTCCAGTACAGGATTACTGTGGATTGTTTCAGGAAGTTGACAGATTCAGATCCGAGTCAAGAGACGAACGGAAATCATCCGGTAAGGATTCTCGATTCCAGGATTCTTTGTTAGTTGATCTGTCGAATGACCTTCTGATTTAGAATTTCGCGGAGGAATTCTCTCGTTCTCAGTTTATGTCCTATAATCTAGCCTGAATTGGTTGATAATCCAGTGGTTAGAGATTTGCTAATATCATCCGGATGAGGTTTCTGGATTACCTCTGAGTCATGAGGTTAGATTCAGCAATGACTTGAGATCAGACATCATCAGTTGAGAGTTTGACTGGAAGAAGTATTTCAGATTGGACTTGGATCGACGTATGACTGCCTTGGAGTATAGTCGTACCATTTGAAGTGAAAACTCATCTACTGTATCGTAGATCTTTTGAACTGAATCTATCAGAGGTATTTAGATGGAATTATAATTCGTATCGATCTTTTCGGTTCTATTCGAAGTATAGTACTGATCATACAGAGTTTGGAGATTGGTCTTACAGAACTGCATGCCGAGACGTTGCATGCTATGCTATTGAAGTCTGAATTTGGATTGTATCGAGATTTCCTTTTTTTCGATCATGTAATTCTAGAGCTGGAATTTATGTGATTATTGCAAGATCAAAGCTGCGTTGATTGAAGCCAATTCGACGTCTGTATCTGAGAATTGAAGGTTTTTGAGTTCTATAGCAGATTTTCGAGAGATTCTTATCGTTGTGGAGCCGATTTCTCAGCTAACTCCAGAGAATGCACTTGTACCTGAACCGAATCTTATGAGATCAGTTTGTTTGACGCGAAGAAGAGATCCCTCAGAGCTCCAGTAATTTTTATTTCTTTTGTACTGATGATCTTCAGTGCATTGCATCTTCTTATCCAGATTCTGGAGGTATTCTTATTCAGAGGAAGTCTGTGTTAGCGCAGTCATAGTAGCAGTTGGGCCAGTTCGAGACTCAACATCCGATTCGTGTTATTGAATTGGCAGTGGTCTTATTGCTTGTTGGATCGGGCATCACTATTTTCAGTGAAATTTTTTAGGTCTTTTCTGAACTGAGAAGTCAGAGTATGAGTTTTGCAACCAAATAGATTTTGAGATTGAGGAACAGATTGGATATGGTGAAGAATCTGATGGTGAATTCCAGTATGATCCGAAGTAATACGAGGCAGCAACGGAGGTTTGAACAGAACGATCTATTATTATTTTATCTACTACCATTATTCTCTTTGAGCCGATGAATCTGTTCTTATTTTATCTACTATCCTTGACTTTGCCGACCGATGGGTGTAGCACTTCTGATTTAGAGTCTGGAACAGATATGGAGTTATCAGAATTCTTTTATCCGAACTGAGCCAAAATTGATTTAAAAGATAGAGATAGCGTAGAAAATAGATTCGTTTTGGAGAATTTAATGAAGAAGAGTCAGAACTGGGTGCAGTCTGAGTTCAAGACAGTGACGATACCTCAGTTGTGAGTAATTTTTTTGTTATGCCAGAGATTTTGTTTGAGACAGAGTATATTGAGATTGGCACTTTGCAGTTATTCTTTAATATTTCAGATGACCGAACGATATTCAGAGGATTGAGGAATCGATCAGTCTGGAAATTAGAAGCTATCTGAGCTTTATTAGACCGATTGCAGAAATCTGCTGCGGTATTCTGTACGGAATGAATTCCAGATTCGACCCGATGTTGAGTATTGGTCCGAAATAATTTCATATTGTTTTGCCTTGTCACAGTTTATCCGTGCAGAATCGAATTGGAGAGCGTTAGACTCGTGGTCACGGAGGTATAGAACTGTTTGAATTGGAGATGTTATCTGAGTATAATCGAGATATCGTTGTAGTCTATTTCTGTTTCCGTGCATAATGGACTTCAGACACGACAGTATGACTGGGATTATTGTCAAGAGGATTTTTTCAGATAGTTGATTTGTCAAAGTATGTCCCCTCAGAATGAAATTTTGACTTAACTCTCACCTTGAACTCAGTCCTCGAGAGACTTTGTTATTGGATTATTATCGGGTTCAGTTTATTATCCTCAGAATGACGGACAGCCAAGAATAAGCGATATAGATTTTAAGAGGATATGCTGAGCTGTAGTGCAAGATTTTGGCACTAGCTGGATGGATTTATCATCTTTTGTGAAATCTCTGTACAACAGCTATCAGACGAGTACCTTGATAGTATTATTATTATTATTATTATTATTATTTGTAAATGAGTTGTACGAGAAGAAATGGGGATCCAAATTGAATTGGGATGATTTTCTGAGTTCCCGGCCTTGGGATTAGATTTGATTTGAGTTTTGATAGACGGATGAAGTTTTCTGTCTAAGAAGGAGACGACGTGAGAAGAAGGATGAACAAAGTATTCGGACTCCGACGCAGATCTCTGCACTTACGTTCACGGAGGCCGAGTAATTCAAAAGATTCCTCTTTTTCGAGGCTGTGGCGGTTATGATAAGGGAGAGAACTGTCTCGATGAACTCACGGGTTCCTTTGAGATTCTAGAGGAGATAGGCGAGCTCGCCTACCGACTTTTACTCCTTCAGTTCTCCTTGTTTCCATCACTTTGTTCTTCCGTATTCTTCGGGTATTCTCGACGTGCTTCACGTCTTTTGTTGCCAAGTTCGCAGATTTTCTTGATGTTGGGACGGAAATTGATGTGTCGCCAGTTTTGTTTTGGGCAACCGATTCAGAGTTGATCGTATATAGCTGCAGTTTCTTAGCGGAACTATTTCAGATGAGTTTGTGCCATTGAGCCGATACAGATTTAAAGAAACGGTGCAAGAAGTGGAGTTTGATTAGAACCGCGATTTCAAAGTTGTTTTGAGAGAAGAATTATTATAGCAGTCTTCGAACTGTATCTTGTTTTGAGAGATGGAACTGCTTTGATTTTGAGGAAGAAATCGATTCTTAGAGGGGGAGAATTGTAAGGCCCTGAAATTAATCATTTTGGGATTAGTGGAATTTACTAATTATTAGAATTGAATTGATGGGAATTAGTTGAGCCGAGATGGAATTGATTTTAATTTGGAAATTCAGGGACCGAGTTGCAAGATGAGGAGTTGGACCAAGTCAAGACATTGACTTGTTATTATTATTATCTCCATCACCATCACTCCCCATCATTCTCTCCTCTATCCTCCTCCTTCTCCCTCACGCCATAGAGAGACCGAGACGCCATGGCTTTCTTTTCCAAGCTTTTTCTCCGTCCAATTCGCTCAATCCGACCGTCAGATTTCAGATTCGAGTTGAGATTCATGATCACCGCAACGAGGGCTTCGTTTAGACGTAAGTTTTGCTACGATCCATAGACGTTGATTTTTGTTGGGTTGTCAAAATTTGATAATCTTCGAGTATGTTGTTCTTGAGCTAGCATAGATCGTGTATTCGAAGTTGGTTCGGAAAAAGAACAAAGTTTGGATTTTATATGATTTTTGGAGGTTAATTTCGAAAATGGGTCTTTAGATTTTGGTTGGATTTTGATTGTTTGGTTGGTTTAGAAGATGATATGGATTGGTTTGAGTGGTTTGATGATGTTGTTGATTTTTGGATTGACCGTTTATAGCCGTTATGCCGTCGAAATCGAGTTTTGGATTATCGGTTGTTTATTCGGTTTGATTTCCGGGTTTTATTTGAGTTAGAAGATTTATATCGAATCCGTATTTTCAACTTTTTCAGAGTTTGATTAAAGGATTCGGGGTTGGAATGAACTGGTAGTTGAATCGTTTCGAGGATTGAAGACGGTATAGTATTTAACTTTTTGTTTGGCTTGTTTTGATTCAATTCGATATTAATTAAGTTCGTTGTTATTTTCAGATTTGAATCCTCGACGAACTTGGAAAGGTAAGAAGACGACAATTGAATGAATGGGACGATTAGCTCGAATTTGAATTAATTCGAGTGCCCAAAAGAAATCACATACTTGCACGCTACTTGAATTATATGATATTTGTTTTACTTGAATGAGTTTTGACTTGCATTGCATTCATATTGAGCCAATTACCTTGGTTTTACGGGCAAGAGAGGCCCAGAAGAGTTAGACGTTCTGTGGACTATAGTTGAGTGACATTGGTTAGCAGATTTTTATCAATTGTCGAGAAACACTCTCTATAGGTGCCCAGAGTCTAGAGGAGTAAAATATTCACCGTCCACCTTGATTGGGAGAGTCGGTGAGTTGGTGATATTTTATCCTCGGGATCCCAAATAAGAGAAGAGAACCTTTACCTCGTGATTATCCAGACTTGATAATCCCAGAGTTTTAAAGACATGCATTGCATTGTATGCATTTGAATTGAGTTTAGACATGCTTTTGGAATTGCTTGTCTTGTATGTATATATATCTTGTTTTGATATATTATTTGATATGCATGTTTTGTCTCTTTTACTGGGAATTGTATTCTCATCGGATTATCCGGCTGTCGTTTTGTTTGTATGTGTACTTGATGGCAGGTGGGGCAGGATCGTGTCAGAAGATACATGACTAGATCGAGTTGGAAGTGATAGAGTGAGACACCGTCTAGAAGTTTGTTCTTTTAGAAATCTTGTATTTTATGGTTGATGAAATTTCATGTCTTGATTCTTGTTTAGGGAACTCGAATTTATTCGATTTGTCGAATGATTATATCGTCAAATTTGTATGGTTAAATCATTTTTGATGGTATTTCGAATCCCTTATTTCATGTATGAGCTATGGATTGAACCTTGGTATCTTGGATTATTGATTTTGAGTTTGTAGAGATTGCTCTTGCCCTGGTTTTTCTGCAGCTCAAATGGACGGCGCGGGCGCGCCGTGGTTCTACGAGGCGTGAGTGCGGGCGCGCAACTTCCTGGCGCGGGCGCGCTGGTTTTGCGAGGTCTCGGCGCGGGCGCGCGACCCCCTTTTAAAAAAAAAAAAATTGATTCGATTTTTCCGTGGCTCTTCGTGATTTATTGTGTTTAATTATTCGAGATTAAACGATTAGAAACGGGGTCTCACATGCAAAGACTAGGTTTTTTCTAAGAATTCTAGAATTCTGCCTTTTATTATTATTTTTATTTTGTTCTTCATGAATTGTGTTGGCTAGTTCTTAATACTTGGTTAAGGAAGACGAAGCCCTTGATTAATTTATTCGTGAGATTTATGTTTTATAGAGCTTGATTATTGTTGAGTATCAATAATTATTCTGATTTATTTCATGATTGTATATTTGATTATTAGCTTGATCACCTGATAATTCTTATATAAAATCTATTGCTAAATTGGAGTTTGAATCCATAATTGTTTGAATTATCTGATTTGCGAAGCAACTGCAATTAATAATCGTCCGCTTGTGAGATTAGGAATTGTAGGGATAATAATTGACTAGGCTAAATTCATCCGCTTGTGTATGGGTTGTCTAGATTTATCAGTTTTACTAGTTTGCATGTTATCGTGGGTTTAAATCTAATCGCTTGTATTAGGTTAATTCATTGGTAAGGGTTATCTTAGAACGCTTGTGTCTAGTTAACTACAATTAAGGTGAAACATGAATTTAATTTCCAATGATGAATATTCAACAGGATTAAATATTTTTAGATAATCGATGATCGAATGAATGAAATCAAGGGTGTAGTTGACCAAAACCAAGGCTTATCTCTTATTGAATTTTTCGTTGTGATTTAATTGTGCTTGGTAATTGATAGAATTGCATTCATAATTGTTTTTAAATTTTAGTGGATAAATTTCAAACCAAAAACCCCCTTTTTACTATTTTCGTATTTTTAAAGAACACGAAATTTTACCTTTCCTCGTGGGAACGATCCCTACTTACACTACTACATGTTTTTATTTACCTGAGTGAGTCGGGTAATTTGGGCGTACACGATAAGCGCTACCAAATTTTGGCGCCGTTGCCGGGGATCGGTGTTAAATTTTTTTGTGTTCTTTTTAGTTTTTTTTTTTATCTCACTCTCTGTCTTTTCTTTATCTCTAGTACCTCTCCCATCGTTCATGCTTTCAGGTGATTCTTCGTCTGAAGAAAAAGTCCCCTACGACCCGGAAATTGAAAGAACTTTGTACAGGCGTAGGCGAGAAGCTCGTAGAAGACAAGAAGAAGAAGAGATGGCTGCTAATGCGAACCTGAGCCTCAGACAATTGGGCACTCCAGATTTGAATCAGCAACCCTTATGCATTACTTTTCCCCCCTTAGAAAATAATGCTACATTCGAATTGAAATCTGGATTAATTCACTTGTTGCCTTCTTTTCATGGTCTTGCAGGTGAAGATCCTCATAAGCATCTGATGGAGTTCCATGTAGTGTGCACTAGCATGAAGCCACATGGAGTAACAGAGGAGCAGATCCAACTTCGAGCCTTTCCTTTCTCTTTGAAGAGTGCTGCTAAGGATTGGTTATACTACTTGCCCTCTGGATCGATCACAGCCTGGACTTACATGAAAAGAATTTTTCTCGAAAAATATTTTCCAGCGTCGAGAGCAGCAAACATCAGGAAAGAGATTTATGGAATCAAGTAGATGACGGGGGAATCACTTCACGAGTATTGGGAGCGGTTCAAAAAGCTATGCGCTAGTTGCCCGCAACATTAGATAAGTGAAAACCTCTTAATTCAATATTGCTATGAAGGTTTGCTACCTCATGACAGGAGTATGCTGGATGCGGCTAGTGGAGGAGTTTTTGTGGACAAAACTCCAGTGCAAGCAAGGAACTTAATAGAAAATATGGCTGCCAATTCTCAGCAATTTTGCACCAACAAAATTGATCATGCACCCAGGAGAAACAACGAGGTAAATGTCTCTTCTCTTGAGCAGCAATTAATTTAATTAACGGCTCTTGTGCGTCAAATGGCTGTAGGGAATGGAAAGACTGCGAAGGCATGTGGCATCTGCGCTGCAATAGGACACACCACTGATATGTGTCCTACACTTCAAGAGGAATCAGTTGAACAGGTAAACGCTACTGGCAGATTTCCTGGACCACCACAACGGAAGTATGATCCGTATTCCAACACGTACAATCCTGGTTGGAAGGATCATCCCAATCTTAGATACGGGAATCAACAAGCAAATCAACCTGGACCTCAGGCTCCACCACAAAATCCAGCTTTTAGGCCACCCTTTCAACCACAATAGCAGCGCCCTCAAATTCCTACACCAGGTGAGTTTCTTGAAAATATAGTTAAGGATCTTGCAACTAACACTTTGGCTTTCCAACAGGACACCCGGGCAAGTATCCAAAACTTAACTACTCAAATGGGACAGCTCGCTACAGCAATCAACAAGCTGGAAGCATAAAATTCCAGCAGTCTGCCATCTCAAACTGTGGTGAACCCAAGAGAGAACGCAAGTGCAATAACTCTAAGAACTGGGAAGGAATTGAAGGTGAAGGAGAAAGAAGTTGAGGTTGAGCCCAAAGAAAAGCAAAAATAAGAAGAAGAGAAAAAGGTAAGTGAAGAAAAAGCATCCAAGGATGAAGCGCCAAGAGGTAAGTTTCCTCTTTTATCTGAATATAAGCATGTTGCCCCTTTTCCCTTAGCACTTAAGGACTCTAGGAAAGGTGAGGGGATTAAGGAGCTCTATGAAACTTTTCGTAGATGTGAGGTTAATATTCCATTGCTAGATTCTATTAAACAGGTACCTCGATACGCAAAGTTTTTGAAGGAGTTGTGCACAGCAAAGAGGAAACAGACATTGAAGGGTTGTCAGAAAGTGGAATTAGGTGAGAATGTATCTGCAGTGATCCAAAGAAAATTACCCGCCAAATGCAAGGATCCAGGTATGTTCTCCATCCCATGTACTATAGGACATATTAGACTTGAAAAAGCCATGTTAGATCTAGGAGCATCAATTAATGTTATGCCATACTCTATTTATGCATCCTTGAAACTTGGCCCATTGAATAAGACTGGAATTGTCATACAATTAGCTGATAGGTCTAATGCATATCCTAGGGGAGTAGTCGAAGATGTGTTAGTGCAAGTGAATGAGTTGGTTTTTCCTGCCGATTTTTATGTGCTAGACATGGAAAATGGTGATAATAATAGTCCTATTTTGTTAGGCAGGACGTTTTTGAAAACTTCCATGACAAAAATTGATGTTCACAGTGGCACACTCACTATGGAATTTGATGGCGAGGTTGTGAAATTTAATATTTATGATGCCATGAAATTTCCTGATAGTGATGATTGTGTGTTTTCTATTGACATTGTGGATTTTTTGGCACAAGATTTTTGTGAGCATGCAGGAAAAGATGATTTATAGGTGGCTATTACAGCACCCATTATGCAGACGGAAGATGGGATTCGATGCAGTCAAGAAGTGGAAGAGATTGAGAAAATTCTGAATAGTTCACCTGAGCTACCTCAGTCAGGTAATGTCTCTTACATATCTTTACCAATCTCTAATACTAGGCGTCTTCCATCTGTTTTGCAGGCGCCAGTGATCTAGCTAAAGACGCTTCCAAACCACCTTAAGTATGTTTTCCTTGGAGAAGGAGAAACACTACCTGTCATCATCTCCAACAGCTTGGAAGCCGAGCAAGAAGAAAAACTGGTCAAGGTTCTGAAGGAGAATAAAACTGCTATTGGGTGGACCATAGCAGATATCAAGGGAATTAGCCCGTCTACATGCATGCACCGAATTCTGATGGAGGATGGGGCGAATCCCTCACGTCAACCGCAGAGGAAATTGAATCCACCAATGATGGAGGTGGTCAAAGAGGAAATTCTGAAGTTACTTGAAGTTGGGGTCATCTACCCAATTTTTGACAGTCAGTGGGTCAGTCCGGTTCAAGTGGTACCCAAGAAAACCGGAATTACTGTGGTGAAAAATAAGGATGACGAGTTGGTTCCCACCCGTATTCAAAATGGGTGGAGAGTGTGTATTGATTATAGGAAGCTGAATGCAGGAACCCGAAAGGACCACTTCCCTCTTCCCTTTATTGATCAAATGATTGAAAGGTTAGCATGTCATCCTTACTATTGCTTTCTTGATGGTTATTTTGGTTATTTTCAGATTGCGATTACACCGGAAGATCAGGAGAAGACGACATTCACATGTCCATTTGGAACTTTTGCATACCGACGCATGCCCTTTGGTCTATGCAATGCACCGGCTACTTTCCAACGGTGTATGGTTAGTATATTTTCTGATTTTGTAGAGCACATATTAGAAGTCTTCATGGATGATTTTACTGTCTATGGTGACTCTTTCGAAGATTGTCTGTCTAATCTTGCTCTAGTTCTTAAGAGGTGTGTCGAAACCAACCTGGTTCTTAATTCTGAAAAATGTCATTTTATGGTTGGGCAAGGTATAGTGTTGGGTCATGTCGTCTCATCTAAGAGGATGGAGGTAGATAAAGCTAAAATTGATATTATTCAGTCTCTACCTTACCCCGTAAGTGTGCGGGAGGTGCGCTCTTTTCTTGGCCATGCAGATTTTTACAGGAGATATATTCAGGATTTTGCCAAGATTGCATCCCTTATGTGCAAACTGCTGCAGAAGGATGTGTCGTTTGAATTCAATGAGCCATGCAAAACTGCTTTTGATAAACTCAAAGACTCATTGACTTCAGCGCCAATCATCCAACCACCGGACTGGACCAAGCCATTTGAAATCATGTGTGACGCCAGTGACTATGCCGTAGGAGCGGTATTGGGACAAAAAGTTGGGAAGACATCGCACGCTATCTACTACGCTTCGCGCATTCTGAACGATGCCCAACGAAACTACTCCACTACTGAAAAGGAGCTTTTAGCAGTAGTTTTTGCTTTAGAGAAATTTCGTTCATATTTACTTGGTGCTAAAGTTATTTTTTATTCTGATCATGCAGCTCTTCGTTTTCTGATGGCGAAGAAGGAGGCAAAGCCAAGACTGATAAGATGGATACTACTGCTGAGCGAATTTGATGTGGAGATGAAGGACAAGAGAGGGACCGAAAATCGAGTGGCTGACCACTTGAGTCGACTAGTTCATGTTGAAAAAGAGCTGAAGTTACGAGAAGAATTTCCTGATGAGCAGTTATTTTCAGTCAGCACGGAATTTCCATGGTACGCAAATATTGTGAATTATTTAGTTACTAATGGATTCCCTTCTGAATTCTCTAAGGCACAGAAAGATAAGGTCCGAAGTGATGCTAAATATTATGTGTGAGATGATCCATACTTGTGGAAGCACTGCGCTGATCAAGTCATACGACGATGTGTATCTGCAAGCGAAGTAATCCCAATTCTCACATTTTGTCACTCATATGCTTGTGGTGGCCATTTTGGAGCAAAAAGAACAGCTAGGAAGGTATTGGACTGTGGATTTTTTTGGCCATCCATATTTCGAGATGCTTACATGTTTTGTAAGTCATGCGCTCAATGACAAAAGATAGGTAATATATCCCAGCGTAAGGAGATGCCTCAGCAACCCATTTTAATATGTGAAATCTTTGATGTATGGGGCATCGACTTCATGGGGCCTTTTCCTAGTTCATATGGATTTATTTATATATTACTTGCTGTGGATTATGTCTCAAAATGGGTGGAAGACAAGGCCACCCGTACTGACGATTCTAAAGTGGTTGCAGAATTCATTCAGCATAATATTTTCTCTAGGTTTGGAATTCCAAGAGCCCTCATTAGTGATAGAGGAACGCACTTCTGCAACCGGACTGTGGCTAGTTTATTGAAGAAATATCATGTGACGCACAAACTCTCCACTGCGTATCACCCGCAATTGAATGGCCAAGCCGAGGTCTCAAATCGAGAAATCAAATCCATTTTGGAGAAGACAGTGAATCCTACTAGGAAAGACTGGAGTTTGCGCTTGGATGATGCACTGTGGGCATACAGAACCGCGTTCAAGACACCGATTGGGATGTCCCCATATCGATTGATTTTTGGGAAACCATGTCATCTGCCTGTCGAATTGGAGCATCGAGCCTACTGGGCTATTAAAAATTTCAATATGTAGACAGATGAGAGTGGAGCGCATAGAAAGCTGCAGTTGCAAGAACTAGAAGAGATACGCAATGATGCATATGCGAGCTCAAAGATTTACAAGGAAAAGACAAAGGCGTTCCACGACAAGATGATCTTTAGAAGGGTGTTTGAAGTCGGTCAAAAAGTTTTGCTCTATCACTCACGACTTCGATTATTCCCAGGTAAGTTGTGTTCTAGATGGATTGGCCTGTTTGTTATCACTGATGTCTTTCCTCATGGTGCATTGGAAATAAAAAGCTTGGAAACGGCGAAAACATTCAAGGTGAATGGCCAACGATTGAAGCATTATTTTGAATGGATCCAAGCGAATGCGGAAGAGGATGAGCATGATCTCACACTCGATGATCCGCCACATATTGATTAAATTCACAGCATCCAGTCGGGCTGACAACTATAAACCAAGCAATGTTTGGGAGGCAACCCAAATTTTTATTTTTTTTCGTCTTTGCACCTCTGTTTCTTTCGTTTCTTTTGTCATTTGTTTTTAGTTTTTACTGTACTAATATTGCGTGACTTGAGAATTGATTTGGTTTTACTTTTCCACAGGTTTTGTCACACAAAATTGGGCAGATTCGAAGCCCAAGCGTGCGCGCCCCACTACACTGGGCGCCCGCGCTGCTTCAAAGTCAGGAAACATACTTTTTGCGAAGGCCAGGAGCGGGCGCCCTACAAAACCGCGCGCCCGCGCGATTTCTCATTTCCTGAAAATATAAAAAACGTCAAGAAGGAGCGCGCGCACCATTATACCGAGCGCCCGCGCGAGTCCTGGGCACCAATTTGTGGAAACTCGATGCACCAGCGCGCGTGCCCCAATACACTGAGCGCCCGCGCGATCCCACCTTTCGGAATAAAAAAATTTTTGCGATGCGTAGGCGCGCGCGCCCCACTACACGGAGTGCCCGCGCGACGGGTTTTTAAACAATCCTAGGATCGATACAATCTTCACTTTCTCATCTATCATACATGCTAAAGCCCTAAATCCCTAAAACCCTCCCACTCTCACTCAATATTCCTCTCCAAATCGTTTCATTCTTTGAGAAATTGTCTACTACATCCCACATCCCTATCACCAAATTCTTTCCCCAATTTCTCTCAACCCATTGAAGACGCGTGAATTTGGGTCGAGTTGCTCATCTCGTTCTTGGGAATTATTTGGAGCTTTTCAAAGTCGGACATCGAGTTCTATCTTCTATTGGGTAAGTATTGGCTTTCATCTCCGGGTTTGAAGCTCCTCTTCAATCCAAAATTAATATTGTAAAGTTGTGAAGTGTGGATTTTGTTGAAGTTTGGGGGAAATATTATTTGTGAATTATTTGGTTGGTGATTGTGGTGAAGTTATATTGGTGTGTATTGTTGAAGTTTAGAGGAAAGAATAGAGTGGTATATTGGCATATTTGAATACGTTTACAAGAGTGCACCCCAAGTGTTTGATAGATGGCGCCCAAGAAGAAAACTAAGTTTGGTGCTTCTTCTTCTTCTGCTCCCGCTCCTACCGAAGCTAATAGGCGTTTCTGGAACGCCCAGGCTGCTGCATTTTATCAAGAATGGCTTGGGAAGAACGTCCTAGCCGAGCGAGGATTCGACGCATCTGTTGGTTTTGAGCCAAGTGCTTTTACGACGAGTATTGGTCGGGAAATTGTTGCCCGACAATGGTAGGAGTTTGCGAAGCAACCTCAGGACGCAGTTGTTCCTTTGGTTAGAGAGTTCTACGCCAACCTAAAAGTGAAACATGTTCAGTTGAAGGGACTCGTGCGTGGGAAGATGGTCCCATTTGACTCTCACTCCATCAATACTCTTTTTAAGATTCCCCCAGTGTATCATGATGAATATCTGGAATTCAAAAATAGTGACATTGATTACGAAGCTGTTATTCGTCACATCTGTCGACCGGGGGCTGAGTGGCGCTATGGGCGTGATGGTATGCCATCAAAGTTGAAGAAGACTGAACTGCAATATGAGGTCAATCTGTGGTATAACTTTATTTGCGCTTGCCTGAAGCCGACCGACCATGAGCACGAGGTTACACGGGATCGAGCTCTATTGCTCTATTGCATTGTGGAGGGGAAGTCCATATTTGGGACTAGTTTGTCAGGAGACTATTCTGCATGTGGTGCAAGGAAAGACGAGTGGTGGTCTTGCCTTGCCTGTTATTATTTCTGACCTTTGTGAGGAGGCCGGGGTGGACTGGAGCCCCACGCAGGAGATTTTGAAGCCCATCGCCGCCATTGCATTTGAATGCAACACCCGCTTGGTAACTTTAGCGCAGCAGCAGCAGCAGAGAGAAGAGAGAGCTGCAGCACGTAAAGCACAGGCACCCCAGCATCAGTCGGCTCCTTCTGCGACTGATCGATTGACTAGACTAGAGGAGGAGGTACGACAGGAGCAGCAGCAGCAGAGAGAGGAGATTCGAGCTATGCAGCAGACGTCTGGCATCTTTATGAACTATATGATGGACCTCTCTGAAGTTGTTCTCCCGCACTACTTTCCTGATGGTGCCAGCTTCCTACCTCCGCGACCACAGTGGCCTCCGATGTTTGGCCCGACTGACCCTCCTATTGATCCGCATCCTCATGGTGATGGTGGTGACCACTGACGGTCATCACCCGAGGTACATGTCCTGTTTCTGTTCTTTTATACTGTCATATCATTGAGGACAATGTATGTACCTAAGTTTGGGGGGAGTTCAGTAGGTTGTTGGATTTTATTGTGTTTTGTCTTGTTTATTTGAGTGTTAGTGTGGTTGTTTTTTATGTGTCGAGTTAGTTAGTTAGTTTGTTTGCTTGAGTTGTAAGAGTTGCATAACTTTTGAGAAAAAAATTAAGAAGTGGAAATATAGCCGATGATGATTTTTAGTTGTGTTAATTGAAAAAAAAAAATTGACTCCTTGAATATCTGCCTCCCTACGAAATTTTTTTTTTAAACTTTGACCAAATGGACTTCAAACTCCTATATACTCTGTGAATTTTGTTTGATCCTGAGTTTGAAACAGACAGATATAGATAGGATTGAGGTGTTGTTTGGATCATTTGGGCCTTTACTGATTAATTCATGCAATATCCTTAGTTGCCCTTTGAGCTTTCACATATACATGAGCACATGAGGTGCATTTGCTGAGTATTTGTTGTGCAAAATCACCGTTTATTGTTGGTAATTCTTCTTTTTCTGCACTAGTTGAATTCATGTGAGTTAATTGTGGAGAGAGATTAATCTAGAACTATCTTGAACATCCCTCGAGGTGCAATACGGGTATACTATGACTTAGGAATGAGATAGGCAATTTTTCTGAATTAGATTGAGCCTTTCAAGCCACCCTTAATACATTGTGTCCCTAGTATCTCTTTTGATCCTAATTGAAAACGAATGGCATGCGTGAAAACGTGTGATAAATCCTCATTCGACATTATTTCAAGGTCATACAACTACTACCTGCAGCTTAAACACTATTTCCTACCTTTAGGGAGTAATTGCATGTTTGATTTTTATACTCTTGATTTGAATGCTAATAAATGGATAGTGTGTTGAGAAGTGCAACAAAAAAAATCGAAAGAAGTGTAGTAGTGGAGGGGATGAGAAATAAAAGAAAGAAATAGATTGGGTGGAAGGAAGAAATCTGGAAAAAAAAAAAAAAAAAGAAGAGATATGAGAAAAAAAATGGAGTTGAAAGAATGAAAAAAGTTTGCCATGTGAATGAAAAGGAGTGGATTTAAGGGATAAGATCATATTTTACTCCCTCTTTGAATTCTTTCTTTCGTTTGTAGACATAAGCCCAGCCTTACATTATAAGCCGAATAAGACCTATGGACCGAGTCACAGTCGCCTAATATACTAGTGGAGAGGGGTTGTGAGAGTTTAGCTTATGGATTGTCGATTGACATTTTTGATGAATATGAATTTTGATCAAAAAACGCACACACTATATTCTTTCTTGAGCTAATTTCATTGTGAGCGTTTTTGATTGAATATCCTTCATGTTGATTCCGAGTAACCTTGAAAGTCCTCATGATATATAGATGTTTGAATTGAGTTTGGGGGAGAATGTTGTGAACGTGAGTTGCGAAGTCTAAAGGTCTATGAGGTTGAGCTATGTTTCTTGCTTAAACAATTTTCCAATGTTAGGAGGATGTGATGTGATTGGAGTTGAAAATTTGTGATTTCGTTGCTGAGGCTATTGATACACGATAATTATTGATGATTCTCTTATATTGTGTATACTTATTTTTATTAGGTGTTTTGTTTTGTTCGGGACGAACAAGAGTTCAAGTTTGGGGGAATTTGATAAGTGCATTTTATGCGCTTATATTGCTTAGTATTTAGCTTGAATCTTGTGTTTGATTGGTAGGTATTATGTGATGTTATGTTGTTTTTGTTGGATGAAGGCAAGAAGAGCCTTGGATTTGATTTGATGGATTTAAGCTAGAAAGAATGGAAGAAAAATCAAAGATCAAGACTTGAAAGATGAAGATAAGAAGAAAATACGAAGCGAAGGCGCGCCTGCGCATGAATATCGCCCGCCCGCGCCGCTCTGAATATTGTGAAAAGCGTACATTAGGCGCGCCCGCGCAGTAATACCGAGCGCCCGCGCGATGGTCTGTAGCAAACAAGGAATTTATGCATGGGAGTGGAGCGCCCGCGCAGGAATGTGGCGCGCCCGCGCCACTCTGAAAAATGCGAGATGCGAAGAAGCTGCGCGCCCGCGCCATCCCATTGAGCGCCCGCACCGTCGTGCGCAGACTTATTTTTGGAAGAGTTTTATGTTTTGCAAACTCTTATTTTAATTCCTAGGCCTATCTTTGGATGATTTGTTGCCAAGATATAAGTCTTTTATGAAGTTTAGGAGAAGAAAAACGGAGACTTTCAGTTGGAGTTGAAGATTTATCTCTTGCAAAGACTCGGTTTTTTCTGAGAATTCTAGAATTCCGCCTTTTATTATTATTTTTATTTTGTTCTTCATGAATTGTGTTGGCTAGTTCTTAATACTTGGTTAAGGAAGACGAAGCCCTTGATTAATTTATTCGTGAGATTTATGTTTTATAGAGCTTGATTATTGTTGAGTATCAATAATTATTCTGATTTATTTCATGATTGTATATTTGATTATTAGCTTGATCACCTGATAATTCTAATATAAAATCTATTGCTAAATTGGAGTTTGAATCCGTAATTGTTTGAATTATCTGATTTGCGAAGCAACTGCAATTAATAATCGTCCGCTTGTGAGATTAGGAATTGTAGGGATAATAATTGACTAGGCTAAATTCATCCGCTTGTGTATGGGTTGTCTAGATTTATCAGTTTTACTAGTTTGCATGCTATCGTGGGTTTAAATCTAATCGCTTGTATTAGGTTAATTCATTGGTAAGGGTTATCTTAAAACGCTTGTGTTTAGTTAACTACAATTAAGGTGAAACAGGAATTTAATTTCCAATGATGAATATTCAACAGGATTAAATATTTTTAGATAATCGATGATCGAACGAATGAAATCAAGGGTGTAGTTGACCAAAACCAAGGCTTGTCTCTTATTGAATTTTCCGTTGTGATTTAATTGTGCTTGGTAATTGATAGAATTGCATTCATAATTGTTTTTAAATTTTAGTGGATAAATTTCAAACCAAAAACCCCTTTTTTACTATTTTTGTATTTTTAAAGAACACGGAATTTTACCTTTCGTCGTGGGAACGATCTCTACTCACACTACTGCATGTTTTTATTTATCTGAGTGAGTCAGGTAATTTGGGCGTACACGATAAGCGCTATCAAAATGACGTGAATATGAATGTAACATATGCATGGCTAAGTCAAACATGAACAATGAAACTTAATATACTGTACTGAACATGTATATAAATGACTTGAACTGAAACTGTGAACTTAGATCCTTGGATTGTGACTCTGTGGGTTTCGATCATGATCATGGCTGCAGTGTACTATGCCGCAAGGAAGTCAGGATTACACCCAACCCGTCTTGCCCTATGGTTGGTATGGGAAGCCAAGATTTCTTCTAGCCCGTCCATACACATAAATTTTGGTAAGGAAAGCTAAGACGTCTCCCAGCCCGTCCAAACACATGAATTTTACTGTAGTCACAATCATCTCACTTCGTTCGTAAAATAATTTCTTTCATTCATAAATATGAGACTTAGCATGCATATGTAAATATGATGTACATGTAAATGTTGATTGATAATCATGCATATGACTCACACAAGAATGACCGGGATGGTGATTTAGGAGACGAACCAAAGGATGAAAATTTAACCCATAACTTGCGCTTAAGACAAATTCGAGCGGTTTGCCCGTAAAATTTGTATCTTGCTCGATTCTAAATAAAAAGGGATTCCGCTTGAAACCACGACTCCATGAAACTTAGAACTAAGTAGGAAAATCATCCACTTAATTTTATTCCTAAGCAATCATTTTACAAAACTCAAAATTCCGGGCAGAAGCCCTTTGGCTTCAAAAATATTCTGCACCTTATTAAATCAAAAATCTAAAACTCGACCAAAACTTAACCGAATTAATTCTCGCTTGAACCGACATATTCCTAACATCTTAGACTAATTCCAGACCCGAGCCCTTGACCAAAACCCGAGTTTAACCCCTGTTTTAAAACAAGTTTCCGGGCAGCCCACTCTCTTTCAAAAATTCTGCTCATGCCTCAGTCTCAAACTCAATCAAAAACTTAGCCACAAGACCCCAAAGTTCCAAGCCACTAGTCTAGGTTCAATACCATCATTTAAGCTCATCTTAATCCCTTAGAAACTCCCATAAACCATCTCAAATTCCACTCAACAAAGCAACCAAACCGAGCCCCAAAAATCTGAAAAAAATCCGAAGTTCCTCCAAACCAATTCACCATCTAACTTCAACCCATCCTAACCCTACCATGTGAACTACATTTCATCCATGGTAGCCCCTAAATTCACCATCCACTCAACACAGTACAACACCAATTTTTGAACTAAAATGATGAACAAAACTGAACTTGTTCGAACCAAAATACTAAGGAAATAATCTGGAAATTTCGAACCAACATGATAAGGAAATAAACTAAAAATTTTGAACCAACAAGCATGAAGAAAACTGGAAAAATTCGAACATCAAGGCATCAAGAAAAACTGCAAAATGCTCGGACCAACATGCTAGGAACGACCAAATCTGAAATTTCGAAATCCTCATGGCATTCAAGACAACAACAATAAAATGCACAACCTCGTTTTATTCCTCACAAGAAAATATTATAGTATCAAATATCTCAAACGTGAAGAAATTGAAAAGAAATCTGCTCAAACATTTCGTATAGAAAAAAAAATAAAATAGGGCATTATGTATTTCGAAATTTTAAATGGAATGCAACACCCAAGATATGTTAATCTATTATAGGGAGGAAAGAACCACATCCTTGCCTAAGTTGGAATCTAAAAGCAGGAACAGCTCAAATGAGCTAAAACCGACGTCCATAGGGCTGCTATAAGCTGGAATCCGAGCTCCCAAAAGGAAGAGGAACAGCTCGCTCCACTGTCCAAGAAGATGCTTCGCCGGAGAGGAGGATGGCTGCGGCGACGGGAAGCTTTGAAGAAGAAGGGGCATGGGGAAACCGATGGAAGAAGAAGAAAATGGGAGAAGTAGATGCATTTGAGAGAGTGAGAGAAAAGGGGCGTGAGTTGTGTGTGAAATGATTGAGATTTGAGTGTGAAATTTAGGGATTAGGGTTATATATTAAATTGAGTGTGGGAGGGTTTATTAAATAAAAAGAAAATGCTACACACTATTAAAAATACTACCTAAACTTAGGAACTTGGATTTAAGGAATTTAATTTGCACTATTTAAAATAAAAGCTTAAAATTCTAATTTAAAATATTAAATTGGGTTTTGCTAGTCCGGGAATTAAAGTGCTTAATTTTTCGCAAGAATTTAAAAATAAGCTCTAGAATGCGAAACTGGAAGCAACTGAATCTAAGAATTAAAAATCAATACTTTAAATATTTTGATGTCGCGGCGTTAAATAAAATTTTTAAACAACAGACAGAGCGATTAAAATAATTTTACACAAACTATTCAAACGTTTAAAAACAATTTAAATAAATACTCAAGTGGAAATAAAAACCTTTAAAATAATTTGGACAAATAAAAAGAAATATTTGAATAAACAAGTCTAAAACCTTTAAAATTATTTAGACAATTAGAAAGGATTTAAATAAATAAGCTAGACATTTAAAATAATTTAAAATAATTAATCGCTAAACTTAGGTTATTTTAAAATAAATAAGTCGGACACTCGAAAATATTTAAATAAATAAACTAAACAGTTAAAATCATTTAAAATAATAAACTAAACAATTAAAATCATTTAAAAAATTAAACTTAAACAATTAAAATTAAAATCATTTAAATATGCAAGCTTAAACTTTTAAAATATGTAAAACAATTGAAATTGCACAATAAAATAAATTAGACAAATAAATTTAAACAATTAAAAACATTAATTAAATAGTCAGTAACATAAAAATCATTTGAATAAATAATAAAATATTTTATTAACACATAATTCACATAAATAATTTAAATCAATTAAACTTAAACTTACAAAAATAATAATCATGATATTTATTTAATTTAATGAATGCGATTTAGTAAATAAGATTTTTGGTGCTACATGTTTAACCAAGACAGGGAAACCGAGGAATATTATTTTAGAAAGTTGCCAGATTCAGAACTGAATCGTAAGACGAGTGGAAATCCTCCGGTAAGAATTCTTGATTCGAAGATTTTGTTGATACTTGTTATATAGAATGACCGTTTATCACAGAAATGTGCGGAGGAATGCTAGATGTTTTCAGTCGATGTACTGAATTTAACCGATCTGGCTGATACACCAGTGGTTATAGAATTTACAGACGAATATATAGCAGGATGAACTTCTAGTTTTGATTCTGATTTGTCAAATTGATTTCAACTTGGAATTGATTTCAGAATATCACATTCCTTAGACCGGACTCGGAATGAAGTATGGTCTCTTGAATTTAATCTTTCCGTTTGAATTAACAAACGCTCCTGGAGTGTTTATGATTTTAGGAACCGAATCTTTTGGATATATTAAGATGAATTCGTGATTTTCTTATCGATGAAGTTCTTATCCATTTGAATAGCGGTACTGATCTTTCAGATTCTTGGAAGATGATTGCTGATTTGCATGTCGAGCAGTGATATGCTATTCTATCGACGTCAAAATTTTGTTTGGATTGAGTTGTTCTTCTCAATCATGTTATCTGGAGGTGGAATTTTCTGTTGATCACCTCAAGATCGAAGCTGATATGAATTGATCTAGATCGACGTCATTACCTAAATTGGATGATTCTTGGATTTATCTAGTTCTATCGCGGATTCTTTGAGGAATTTTTATCGTTCGTGAAGCCGATTACAAAGCAATATAAGTTTTTTTGTCAGAACTAGATTTTTTTATGAGATTAGTTCTTATTGCTTGAAAAAAGAGATTGATCGGCGCTTCAGGATTCTTTATTCTTCTGTATTGACTACCTTACGGTGCTTTGCACTTTTTCTTATTGAGATATGAGGCATATTCTTGTTCATAAGGATCACTTATTGCTTGAGCATCGAGACAGCTGAAGACGCTCGAGACTCATTGTCTGGTTCTGGATTTTGAGCTCGCAACGATCTTATTGATTTGAAGATCTGACATCTATTTTCTTATGAGGAGATTTCAGTAATCTTCTCAGATCTTGGAATATTGTGGAACTTGTTTCGCCGTATGAACTGACTACGAGAAAGAGGAGATGATTAGAAGTATTGAGAAACTTCTGATTTTAAATCCATTTTATCCGGAGAGATTGTATGCAGCAGCTGATGCTCTGAGCAGAAATATATGTTCTTATTTTATCTACTATCGGTATTTTTTTTTTTTATCAATGATTGATGCACTTATGATCAGAGTTTGAAGCAAATAGGAGGTCCATCAGGATTTTGCTTTTGAGCCAAATTAGAATTGTTGAGAAGATCGAGAATGTACAGGAATTGGAGTTGATTATCAGTATTCGATGGAGAAAAGACAAACTGAACCAGTCTGGGATTCAGGTTGGTGTTGAGACTTATTTGTGATTAAGCATATGGTTGTGCCAGATGTCTGGATTTAGAGATAGCTTATCTTGAGATTGGCACATTGAAGTCTTTCAGTATTTTTTCAGATGACCGATAGATGTCTGATGATTGAGGAATCAGATGGGATAGAAGCATACGTAGAATGATGTTTGAGATATGTTCCCGATGTTCTG
Source organism: Henckelia pumila (assembly GCF_033568475.1). Lineage (NCBI taxonomy): Eukaryota > Viridiplantae > Streptophyta > Magnoliopsida > Lamiales > Gesneriaceae > Henckelia > Henckelia pumila. Next base: position 136,902,480 of record NC_133122.1, read on the forward strand.
AACTGTATGCAGTTGATAGCAGAGAGAGAATGACCTATGATCTGTTTTACAGTTTATTCTGGTTCATATTGGGATAGATATCATATTTCGATGGATTCATCACGAGACTACTATGATCAGTCTGAGTTTGAGTTGATATCCGAGTATGATTGGCCGATTGATGAAATCTGCTACTGTATTCTATACAGAATGATTCGCAGTCATAATCAGATGATAGATATTTTGTCAAAAAATTTTGTCAGAGTGTTTGAATACCAAATTTGGTCATTTCAGACAGAGATCTTTGATATACCCTTTCTTTTGGTATAGTCTTAGAAGAGGCTTTTGTTATTCGATTACATCTAAGTACAGTTGTTACCCTCAGAACGACGGATAGCCAGAACAGACGATTTGGAATTAGAGGCCTTGCCAAGCTGTAGTGCTGGGCTGACCCAACATCTGAATAGCCTGAGTGGGCTAGGTAAGGGTGAACGGTACATTCCATCTCTTAAGCTCAATTATTACAAAACTTGGTAAAAACATGGTACCAATCCTGAAGGTCCATGGTTCGAGTTAGAGGAAGATATGAAACTCCTTGATCCAAGGAGGAGAAGATTAGGAGTGTGGTGCTTGACTCTTGTACTAGCTGACGAGAGTTGCTAACTCCTATGAAGTTTTTGTACAACAACATCTAGCAGATGATTATCTGGATGGCGTCTTTCGATGAGTTGTACGAGCAGAATTGAAAATCTCATTGATTTGAGAAGATGAATTCTCTGAGTCACCTGATTTGGGACCAGATTTGTTTCGAGGTTGGATGACAGATGAAGATTTTTTGTCGAGAATGAAGGCGACTTGGATTAGACAGTCGTAGTAAGAATGTTTAGATGCAGACTTTCGTATTTTAATCAGTGAGACCGGTGTTTCCGGAAGATTTTGACTTTCAGTGGAGAGTCAAATATGAGAAGAGAGAGAGAAATCATCTCGGAGATGGTTTGAATCTCACTAGAGTCTGGAGATGATAGGCGATCTCGCCTACAGACTTGTTTTGTCCCGTTTTCTTATAGTTTTCATGAAATGATTTTCCGTCTTTGATGTGGATTATCACCAGATTCTCGTTTTTGAATTACCATACCAGAAATTCTTTTTTTCTTTAGCTATTGAGACCGGATTTGTTAATATGACGAATTGCTTGAGACGACTGATTCAGGGTTTTGACCTGAATTAGAAGCAGCTCTGAGACAAACTGATTCAGTGTGGGATAACACAGCGAAGCCGTGACAGTTTTGGAAGAAGATATTTGAGGAGACAGAGTCCGTTTTGAAACATCATTTTCAGGACTTAATTTTGAGAGATGAATTCTTTTTCCCTTTTGGATATTATCTCTTACCGTTTTAGATTGAACCGTATTCGATTTCGAGGACGAAATCTATTCTTAGAGAGGGAGAATTGTAACGTCCCAAAATTATCTTAATTGAGTTTATTTGAGATAATCGGAGATTTTAGAATTCAAGGATCGATTTGATTTTGATCAGGGAATATTTTGCAATTTTTGGAAATTTCAGGGACTAAAATGCAAATATGGAGTTTGTTAGATATTTATACTTGGTTTTGAATTTTTGAATCCATTATCATCTTCATCAACACGCCTCTTTCCTCCATTGAAGAATCAACGTGATCTTTCAAGCTTTTAGATTTCTTCCCGAGCTCGATCCGTCCGGTAGAAATTTATTCTGAAGGTAGATTAACGATCCCGGCGACGAGGGCTTTGTTTTATCGTAAGTATTTCTTTGATCTGTTATTCAATTTTTGGATGTTGTTAGAATCGAATGAAATTCGGATATGTTGTTCTTGAGCTAGGAGAGATCGTATATTCGAAGTCAGCTCGGAAAAAGAACGTCATTTGGATTTGTTATGATTTTTGGAAGAATAATTAGAAAATATGAGGTTTGGGATTTATTGGAATTGAATTGAATTGAAAGAATTATTGTTGTTTGGAGTTTATTGGATTGAGGTATTGATGTTTGTATTTCCGGATAGTTGAATATTTAGCGTTATGTCGTCGGTTTGAGATTTTCGGATTTTAGGAGTTGGAACTAAGTCTTTGAATGGACTTAAATTAGATTAATTGATATTGAATGTTCTTATATATATATCCGTACATATTTTACTGGAGTTTTTGAGTTTGGAAATGACAGAATTCGAATCGACGAAGAATTGATTGGGATTTGGAGCATTATTGAATCATTTGAGTTGAAGCACGGTATTGTGTTGATTTCTAAAATTTAAGATCGATTTGAATTTGTATAGATGTCGATTATGAATTTTTTATGTTGATTTCCAGATTTGGAGCATCAATAGAATCGAAAGAAGGTATAAGACGACTATGGATGGAATAGGACAATTAACTTAAATCAGGATTGATTCGAGTGTCCTAGAGAAATCACATATTTTCATGTTTATGTTAATTACTTGAATTATTGATTGAATGTTTTAGTTTTCATATACATTCATACAGAGCCGAACGTTTTGTTCCTTTTGAATTAGACAATCTGGGGGTTATAGTCGAGTGGCACTGGTAGACGATTTACTACAGTTGTCGATCAACTCTCTATTGAATGCCCTGGAGTCTGGAGGATTGGAGTATACATCGTCCACCTCGAAAGGGGAAGTCGGTGTGATTGTTGTGATATTTCATCCTCGGGATCCCAAACCAGAGAATGGAGGAAATGATTCGCCTTTTGATTATCAGGATTGATAATCTAACCTTTTGAAATCATGCATTCATTTAGTCTCATTTTGAATATTTGGAAGTTGATTATTCTGCATCTTTTCAAAATCCCACATTGACCACTTAATCAACAACTTATATACCATATCCTACCCTAAAGGGAGTAAGCATTCAAGAATCAAAATTTCAGAAAAGCTCTCCAAAAAAGAAGAAGAATCGGTGTGAAATCAAAAAGGAAAAGAAAAGTAGTTGGGACGAGGTGAATGAAAAAAAATGATGAGTCAAATGAAGTGGAGTTGGAAAGCGAAAGGAAGAATGCAAAATAAAAATGAAAATAAACTTACTCCCTTTCTTGAATTTTTATCCTTCGTTTGTATCCGTGAGCCAAGGCTTTTCATTACAAGCTTAAAAGTCATTTCGGGATGCTTATTTGATATAGCATGTTTGTCTCTTTTACTGGGAATATTATTCTCATCGGATTATCCGGTTGTTTTCTTGTTTTGTATGTGTACTTGGTTTCAGGTGGGGCAGGACCGAGTCAGAGAACGCATGGCTAGGTGGTCGAGTGGATAGATTGAGAGATTGGAGTTGGTTGTTCATTTTAGGAGTTGAATTATTTCAAACTCTTGTTTTGGATTGTAACTAGAACCGATTCTTGTTCTATTTTGGTGTATTCGGATAACTTTAGAACTATCTTGTATCGAACTTCTTGTTTTCGACTCTTGTATGTGCATCCGGATATCTTGTTATTGAAAGATGTTAGTTGGATCATCATGGAGTGTTTTCGGGTGTTAGATTACACTTTTGGAGTCTTTTTTGGAGCAGAAACAGCAGGCCATGCGCGCCCGCGCAGCCCGGAAGGCACGCCCGCGCGTCCTGCACTCCTCGAACAGAACATTGTGCGTGCCCGCGCCTATTTGGGGCACCCCTGCGCGTCGCCCCAAAAAAAAATTTGTTGTTTATCTTGTACCTCTCGATCGTCGATAACATGGCTCTTATATGTTTAGATTATTAAGATCCGGGTCCTCACAAAGGTAAAGAGATTACCTTGAGCAGTGGTTGTTGTTAGGTTGTATAGTTTTTGATATAACCTTTTGTTGTAGCTTATCCAGAGTTGAAGCTACTTGCATTGAAAGGTAAAAGCAGTCATTGTATAGCGGGATAGCATACTCGAGATAGATTGGTCCTTGATTTTCCATTAAATCATATACTTGCATTGCATCAATACTTGTTCTTGCATGTGAAACTTGTATTTTGTTGTTGTTTGAGATTTTTTTATATGTCTTATGTTTTATGTTTTCTTATGCATTCATCTTGAGCCAATCCTTTGATATTAGCGGGCAGTTGATGTACTGAAGTCTAGCCCTGAATTGGTTGATATACCAATGGTTAGAGAATTTGCTGATGTGTTTCTGGAAGATATTCCTGGATTGCCGCCTATTCGAGAGATCCAATTCAGCATCGATTTGGTGTCAGGTACTCAACCTATTTCCAAAGCTCCGTATCATATGGCACCGGTTGAATTGAGAGAGTTGAAGGAGCAGCTTGAGGATTTGATTGCCAAGGCATACATCAGACCTATTGTATTGCCTTGGGGTGCTCCTGTTCTGTTTGTTCGGAAGAAGGATGGTTCTATGCGGCTCTGTATCGACTACCGTCAACTGAATCAGGCTACAGTAAAGAACAGGTATCCTTTACCTCGTATAGATGACTTTTTTTATCAGTTGCAGAGTTCTTCTGTCTTCGAATATTGATCTGAGGTCAGGTTATCATCAGCTAAGAGTGCGTGAGGAAGATGTTCCTAAGACTGCATTCAGAACGAGGTATGGTCATTTTGAGTTTATAGTCATGTCGTTCAGTTTGACTAACGCTCCAGCAGTTTTTATGGGTTTAATGAACCGTATATTTCAGCGTTATTTGGATGAGTTTGTTATTATCTTCATCGATGATATTCTTATCTACTCGAAGAACCGTACTGAACATGTAGAGCATTTGAGGATCGTCTTGCAGATTTTGCGAGTTGAACAGTTGTTTGCCAAGCTGTCTATGTGTGAGTTCTGGTTGGACCGAGTTGTCTTACTCGGTAATATCATTTCTGGAGATGGGATTTCTGTCGATCCCAGCAAGATCGAAGCGGTCATGAATTGGCCTAGACCGACATCAGTGCTTGAGATCCGAAACTTTATGGGTTTAGCTGGTTATTATCGCCGTTTCATCAAGGGATTTTCGTCTATTGCCAAGCCGATTACCCATCTAACTTAGAAGAATGAGCCTTTTATCTGGACTGCAGATTGCGAGGCTAGATTTGTTGATCTGAAGAGGAGACTGACCAGTACTCTAATTCTTTCTATTCCAAAAGGTACTGGAGGTTTTACCGTGTATTGTGATGCTTCTAATAGAGGCTTGGGATGCGTTCTTATGCAGCACAAGCACGTGATAGCGTATACGTCAAGGAAGCTGAAACCGCACGAGAATCGTTATCCGGTTCATGATCTTGAATTTGCTGCTATTGTCTTTGCCTTGAAGATATGACATCACCATCTTTATGGTGAGTCTTTTGAGATATTTTCTGATCATAAGAGTCTTAAGTACTTGTTTTCACAGGCAGAGCTAAATATGAGACAGAGAAGATGGTTAGATCTATTGAAGGATTTCGACTTTGAAATCAAGTACTACCCAGGGAAGTCGAATGCAGTTGAAGATGCATTGAGCCGAAAGCTTTGTTCTTTATCTCTTTCTACTATCGGTGTTTCTCAGTTGATCGATGATTGTTGCACTTCTGGTTTGGAGTTCGAAACAGATTGGAGGACTATCAGAGTATTTGCTATTCAAGACGAGCCAGAGTAATTCATTTTGATCAAAGAAGCACAAAAGTCTGATCCGAGCATTCAGGTTTCAGTAGAGAAAGTCAGATCTGGGCATCATTCTGAATTCCAGGTTAGAGATGATGTTTTGTTTGTGAATAACCGTATTGTTGTGCCTAATATTTCGGAGTTGAGACAGCATATTATCCGAGAGGCTCATTGCAGTCGGTTCAGTGTTCATCCTGGAGGTCGTAAGATGTACAAAAATCTGAAGAACCAGTTCTGATGTAAGAGAATGAAGAGAGACATTGCGAGGTTTGAATCTCGATGTTTGAACTGTCAGCAAGTGAAAGCAGATATGAAGCAACCAGGAGGTCTGTTGCACGGTCTATCTGTTCCTGAATGGAAATGGGATCACATTTCTATGGATTTCGTCATGAAGCTACCGTGATCTGTTCGAGGATACGATTCTATCTGGGTAGTGATCGACAGATTGACGAAGTCTGCTTGTTTTATTCCATACAGGATGACGTATCGTCACGATCAGATGGCTGAGTTGTATGTTAGCAGCGTTGTGAGATTGCATGGTGTGCCGAAGTCAATCCTTTCAGAACGAGACCCTAGATTCACTTCGCATTTTTGGCACAGTCTTCAGGAGGCACTTGGTACTCGATTGCATCTGAGTACAGCTTATCATCCTCAGACCGATGGACAGTCAGAGTGGACTATCCAGACGTTAGAGGATATGCTTCGAGAAGTAGTGCTAGACTTTGGCACTAGTTGGCAAGATTCTTTGCCTCTTATCGAGTTTTCTTACAACAACAGCTTCCAAGCAAGTATCGGTATGGCGCCTTTTGAGGCTTTGTACGGCAAGAAGTGCCGATATCCTTTGTTTTGGGATGATTTGTCCGAGTCACCTGATTTGGGACCGGATATGCTTCGAGATATGGCAGAGCAAGTAAAGATCATTCAGTCGAGAATGAAGTCAGCTCAAGATAGGCAGGCAAAGTATGCGAATGTCAGACGCAGACCTCTGAGTTTCGATCAGGGAGATCGAGTCTTTTTGAAGATTTCACCTTTCAGAGGCACCGTTAGATTTGGGAAGAGAGGAAAGTTGTCTCCGAGATTCATCGGACCGTATGAGATTCTCGAGAAGCTAGGCGATCTTGCCTATAGACTTGCACTTCCTCCGTTTTTATCTAGTATTCACGACGTTTTTCACATCTCTATGCTGCGAAAGTATCATCGAGATCCTTCTCATATTCTTCAGCCTGACGAAGCCGAGCTTGAGGAGACTCTAAGATATTTTGAACGACCGATTTAGATCCTTGATCGGAAGGAGAAACAGCTCAGAACCAAGTTGATTCCTTTGGTGAAAGTGCAGTGGAGCCGTCACGGGTTCGAGGAAGCTACTTGGGAGACAGAATCTGACATGAGACAGCGATTTTCGGAGTTGGTCGGATGACGTGAGTTCTTCTTACTGCCTTTAGTTCTTTATTCTATCTTTTGAATTGTGATTCTTACTGATTTCGAGGACGAAATCTCTTCTTAGAGGGGGAGAATTGTAACGCCCCGATTTTATCTTAAATGAGAGCCGAATTGATTTTGATCAGAGTCTATATTGCAAATTTTAGAAATTTCAGGGACTAAAATGCAAGTAATGGATTTTATATATTATCTACACATTGTTTGACTTTCTCCTACACTCATCTTCCTCCCTTGGCCGCCTAGACTCCTTTGAAACTCCCCATAGCTTTCTCAAGCTTTCAGAATTCAGTCCGAGTTCGATCCGTCCGTTGGAATTTATTTCTGAAGTCAGATTAGCGATCACTGCAGCAAGAGCTTCGTTATATCGTAAGTTTTTCTACGATCAGATTTATTCTAATTTTTTGATGTTGTTAGAATCTATTGAGTTGCGAGTATGTTGTTCTTGACAAAGTTCTGATCGTTTATTCTTAGTCGATTTTGAATTAGAGCAACGTTCGGAATTGTTAAAATTTTTTGAAGCCTATTTTCGAAAATCTAAGTTCTGAGATGTGTTGGTATTGCTTTGTTATTGTTGTCTTAGCATTGATATGAGTTGATATCGCTATTGTACTGTTGTCTGCGTTTCTGATTTGTTCAGTTTATAGCCGTTATGCCGCCGGTTTGAGTTTTAGAGATTTTGAACTATTTTGTGTTGTTGAACTTTGGCTTGTGAGTTGAATGTCGTTGTTGATCTCCTTTGCCTCCGTAAATATTCGTTTAGAGTTTGTCGAGCCCTGTGTTAGCAGCATTTGATCGTCGAAGAGTTGTACGAAGAACGGTAAAGAGATTACCTTGAGCAGTTGTTGTTGTTAGGTTGTATAGTTTTTTATATAACCTTTTGTTGTAGCTTATCCAGAGTTGGAGCTACTTGCATTGAAAGGTAAAAGCAGTCATTGAGTTTCCCTTAAATCACATACTTGCATCAATACTTGTTCTAGCATGTTGAACTTTTATTTTGTTGTTGTTTGAGATTTTGTTATATGGTTTATGTTTTATGTTTTCTTATGCATTCATCTTGAGTCAATCCTTTGATTTCAGCGGGCAGAACGACCTTTTTTAATTAGACATTTTGGGGTTATGTTGTGAGTGGCCTGGGTTGTAGAAGTTCACCTAGTGTCAACATACTCCTCATAGTCGCACCAAAGTCTAGGGGATTGGGATACGTGGCACCACCTCGATTGGGAGAGTCGGTGAGTCGTTATGTGATCTCATCCTCGGGATCCCAAAAGCAGAGCAGCACTCCCTTGTTTATCAGAGTTGATATCCCGATTTTTAAAGACATTCATATCATTAGCTTTGATTTGATTATGTTGTCTTGAAGGCATGTTGTTGATACATTACTTGTATTGCTTGTTATTTTGTTTTTACTAGGAAAATCATTCTCACCGGAGTTATCCGGCTGTTGCTTTGTTTTGTATGTGTACTTGGCAACAGGAGGGGCAGGATCAAGTCAGCGAAGACCTGGTTAGCATCAAGAGGGAGAGTTAGTAGTGGGACTCGGTTTAGAAGTCGAATTCGGCATGTCTACCTAGTTATGTTAGAACATGTTTATTTATCGAACTTCATTGTTTTGTTGTATTGATTATGCGAGCCTTATGGTAGAATGTTGTCGTTGCATGTTCTATCTTTCTGAACAACTGATAGACTCTATAACCTCATGTAATATTTGGAGAATTGCGTTTGTAATGCATGTTTATGATTTGGAAGCATTGGACATGATTTTTGATTGAGAGCTTGAACTATTGTTCTGTTGGTAACTTCCACATGTCCATTCCCTTGTGGGTATGCCAAAGATGTGAAAACTTGCTCGATCTTCATCTCTTTACACCATGCTCGGACTTTAGCTCCACAAAACTGTCTCCCATTGTCTGACACCAACCTGCACGGGATCCCAAAACGGCACACTATATTTTTCCATAGAAAACTGAGCAATTTTTTCTTTGTAATTTTAGCTAAAGGCTCGGCCTCTACCCATTTAGAAAAATAATCAACTGCAACCAACAAGAATTTCCTTGGCCCCGTGCTAACAGGGAATGTCCCTACAATATCCATCCCACATTGATCAAAAGGACAAGCAGTCACAACTGCCTTCAGGTATTCTGAAGGTCTCCACTGTTGGTTAGCATGTCTCTGGCAATTATAACATATCTGATGAGTCTTTTTGCATAGTGGGCCAAAAGAAACCAGCTAAAAGAGCTTTCCGATCTAGGGCAAGATTGCCTAGGTGACTTCCGCAAGAACCGTCATGAATTTTTTGCAATACATAATTTGTCTCGTCAGGACCCAAACACTTTAACAATGGTTTGGAAAAATATCATTTGAAAAGAATTTGATCGATCATGACAAAACGCAAGGCCCTTATTTTTACCCCCTTAGCTTTCTTATTATCACTCGATAATTCTTTCTTGGTCAGATATTTGTGTATATCATATCTCCAATCCTCTTCTGGTACCTGGGCTATAATATCATCAAGAGTTTCCAACTGAGAAACGAGTTCCCGACTTGGGACAATGGTATCAGGCCGGTCGCTCAAGGCACTGGCCAAACGAGCCAAGGGATCGGCCTTAATATTTTCAGCTCGTGGGATGAGCTCCAAGTTCAACTCGGTGAATCCTTCTTTGGCTTTGTCTAATGCTTTGGGATACTTCAGCATCTTCTCATCTTTGATCTCGAACTTCCCATTACTCTATTGAATGGTCAATTGGGAATCCGAGTACAGCACAGCTCGGGAAACACCCAAATTCCGTGCAGCTTTGAGTCCTAGTAAAAAGGCTTCATATTCTGCTTCATTATTAGAGGCTCGGATGTAACACCCGGTATTTTAAATACGTAAATCCGCATGCATAATTATGGCATTTAATTATTTAAATTTGTGATTTATGGGTTAAATAATTATGTGAACTATTTGTGCATGATTTAATTTATTTTTAAGCATTTAACCCATAATTAATGATTTTTATGATTTTTAGTATTTTAATTATTTTATCGCGTAGACGGGACCGTGGACGGACGAGATGACAACTTTCTAGCCAATTAATTTCATGAGCCTCTTTAGAGCCCTAAAATATTATTTTGAGTTTTATTACCTCAAAATTTTTAGTATTTAATTTTATGTAATTTTAGGAGTCCATTTTATTCAAAATAAGCCAAAATATTGACTTTTTAGTATTTTTAAAATTCCATTAAATTGATATTTCGAGATTTTAATATATTTAAGTTATTTATCAGATTTCTTTTCTTAATTAGATTTTTTTTAAGTTATATATTTTATATATTAAAATCCTTAGTAATATATTTAATTTCCTAAAAACCTATTTTATTAAAAACTTAACCTAATCTACCCCAAACCCATCGACCCTAAGCCCCAGCCGACACCCCACTCTCCTCCATCACCCTCTTCATCGTTCCAGACATCCCCAAGACTCCATAGCTCGATTTTCTTTAAGCTTCGAAGGTGTGTTCGTCGTTCGTCATCCCGGAATCATCCCATGCGCCTGTTTCTCTTCAAACTTCGGTGATAGGCATGATTTCCTTCTATAATTTTCGTACCTTTCAGTTATTATGGTGTGTGTATGATGTATGCATCTAAATTTTTAAATATTTTTCAGAACACATTCGGCTTTCATGGAGTTGAGAATTTTCGTGTGGTTTGATTGATCCATGTTCATGTTTCTTAGCCATGGTTGCGTCTAGGCTGCTGGTCAGGGTTCCTAGGAGGTGTGGGGATGGCCTGGACTCGAATGGCTCGAGTGGCTCGAGCCAAACGAGCCCAGGAAGCCAACTGATGCGGATTGGGTTCCTTTGTGGTGCAGTTTAGGGTTTGGGGGAAGAGGGGTCGGCTGGGGCATGCAGGGCCGTGAACCAGCCAACCCATGGTCAGGTTAGGACCGGCAAGACCTTGGGAAGTCCTGCCGGCGGTGACCGGCCAGGGGTGGCCGGGCTAGAGCGGCAGCAACCCTGGAAGGGCTGCTGCACGCAGCCGAGAACAGCTGAAGGGGGGGGAGGGTTCGGGTTGGGCTGGGGTGGGGGTGCTGGGTCGGGTCTTGGGGTCCGGGTCGGGTTGGTGGTCCGGGTCAAGTCCGTGGGTCAGTGGGTTAAGTTAGTTAGGTCCGAGTCCGGGTTAAGTTAGTTGGGCTCGGGTATTTTTATTTCTTAAGTTTTTAGTTTAATTAAAGGTTTAATGGGCCTAATTAAATCTCAAAAATTTATTTGGGCTCCATTTAATTATTTTGGGTTGAACTTAATTATTTGGGCTTAATTAATTTAATTAAGTGAGCCCACTAATTTTTATGGGCTTTAGGGCCCATGAAAGTTATTGGGCCAGTCTATGGGCTTTTGGGCCCATTGGGCCAGAATTGGTTGTTAATGGGCTTGAATTAATTAATTGGGCTTAGAAATGTAATGTTGGGCTTAAGTATGTTAATGGGTCAGTCTCAGTGTTAATGGGCCAGATTTAAGTAATTGGACTTTAGTGTTAGGGCCAGCAGTCAGGTACAATCCAGGAGAAATTTGCATGTGTCCTGATTATATATTTAATTATTTTTATGCATTGAAGTTATTTTAATATTTATATGTTAGCAAGAAATTAAATTAAATATATATGAAGGACACACATTTTATTTAAGTACATGTATTCATGAAATAATTTTATGCATAATTAAATGTTTAAGGTTGAGCAATAATAAGAAAATATTTTATGTTGGAAGTTGAAGTAGTGTGACAATTTAAGGGGGGCTCGTCCCCATATGTGAAATATTTAAGGGCAGTTTACTGCCAATTTAAGAGGTGATTCGTCACCGCCACGTACGTTGGTTTCCACGCTGATCAGTATTTGATGTATGATTTAAGGTTACACTACGGATACAACCATGCGATGTTAGAAAATTAATTGCTCAACAATATTTAGGTATTATGTTATTTAAGTTAATTTAAGTTATGATATGTTATGATATTTCTAAGCATGTTCATTCATGTATATGTTATGTATTAATATTTAATTGTTTTAAATTATTTTAAACCCTTGTTATGTTAGCATGTTGGGCCTCTAGGCTCACTATACTGGTATGGTGCAGGTGAGTTCGTAGAGGAGGATGTAGCTCCTACCGGCGGCGAGGACATATGAGCGGACATGCAGTGACCCCGTGACCGTGATAGATGTCTGAGTCACATTGCATGTTTTAATTATGTCAGCATGTTACACTTTTTAATTATTATTCAGTGGTTGTGGTTTTGAATATTTTATTTGAATATTTTCAGTGCATGCAAATTTTAAATTATTTTTTTTTCTTATGCAGTATTTTTAACTAAATATTTGACTCAGATATTTATTTTATTTAGAGAATGCAATTTTTATTTAAGTTATTTATTTATTTATTTTAAATCTTTTTATTCTGTGCATGTATGTATGGGCATATATGTGCATATTTTATTTAGTAAGTATATAAAAAAAAAAAAATTTCCGCATATTTATTTATTAATTATAGAGTTAGGGTCGTTTCAGTTGGTATCAGAGCACGGTCCTTGGAGGGGTCATTACTGCTATGCGAGCTCAGAAATCCACGCTACCGGTCTGTAAGTTTTAAGTGTTTATAGCATGATTTAATTTTTAGAATTTAAGTTAGCATTAATTTTAAACAACTTAGTTATGCATGGCGATTTACGTAAAAAAATATGTGGTGGTGCAGAATGCCTCCCAGACCGATGAACAGACGTGGGGGATCTCCACCTACACCTCCACCTCCACCTCCGCAGAACCCTCTAGCAGCATTGGAGCAGGCCAATGCGAATATGATGGCAGGGATTACTGCTCTGTTAGAGCAGCAGGCTACTCGTCCTAGGTTGTCCCATGAGGAGGACGTTGCTGAGAGGTTCCAGAAGAAGGGACCCAAGGAGTTTGTTGGTACCACCGATCCTTTGGTGGCTGAGGGATGGATTCGATCTCTGGAGTCCATCTTTGCTTATATGGGGATCACAGACACCGACAGGGTGAACTGTGCGACGTACATGCTGAGGGGTGACGCAGCTCTTTGGTGGGAGGGTGCTGCTAGGGGAGTTCACCTTCCTACACTGACATGGACAGAGTTTAGGCGTATCTTCTACGCCAAGTACTTCACTGAGGATGTGCGCAGTCGCATGATCCGGGAGTTTATGAGTCTCCGTCAGGGGGACAAGACAGTGGTCGAGTATGTGAGACAGTTCGAGAGGGGCTGTCACTTTGTGCCTCTGATTTCAGATAGTCCACCAGAGAAGTTGAGGCAGTTTGTGGAGGGTTTGAAGGCGGATATCAAGCATGATGTTTGCATGGCAGACGTCCTTACTTATGAGTCTGCAGTCAGTAGAGCCTTGCGTTCCGAGGAGGGTCGGAGAGAGATCCAGAGGGAGCAGCAGGGGAAGAGGCAGTTTCAGGCTGGGTATCAGCGACCATCTTCGCAGCCTCCTGCGAAGAAGCAGTTTACAGGGCCGGTTAAGGGCCCGAATCCACAGCAGAGGCCACAGCAGCAGAGGGGCGGGGCCCCTAATGCCATAGGATATCCTACTTGTCCGAAGTGTCAGAAGATGCATTCGGGACCTTGTCTATTGGGAGCAGGAGTTTGCTACCACTGTAGGGAGCCAGGGCATCAGATAGCTAACTGCCCGAGGAAGAAGAACACTGCTGGTAGAGTGTTTGTGATGCAGGCCGAGGAGGTAGATCCAGACACCTCCTTGATCACCGGTATATCTTACCCCTAACATTTTAATAATTTTCCTTTGGTTAAAATTTCGTCTTTATTTTGGAATTGTTGTTATTTGGGTTATTTAACTGCATGTTAGAATAGGAAGCATGTTTTACTTGTGATTAGAATTAAGAATTATTAGTAACTCGTTGGGGAAAATTTGGTAGTGGTATGAAATTGTTGGGAATTTTCTGCGTGCAGGGAGAATTCTAGTTGAAGGCAACTCCACGTTTGCATTGCTAGTTTCAGGGGCTACGCATTCGTTTATCTCCCTGGAGTTTATCAGGCGGGTAGACATCACACCTGAGAGTATTGACAGTGGGTATGATGTTACTATGCCGTCAGGGCAGATTATTTCTACCTCGAAGGTTATTCGAGGACTGGAGTTGGAGCTGCAGGGACACTCCATTCGAGCAGATGTGGTGGTTTTGCCATTGAGTGGATTCGATTTGATTTTGGGTATGGACTGGTTGACAGTCAATGGAGCTTCGATTGATTTTCGTTGGAGATCAGTGTCAGTGAGACCTACAGTAGGCGACCCGTTCACTTTTCATGCATCTCAGAGCAGTGATATTCCTCAGGTGATATCTCTTATTCAGGCGAGGAAGCTGTTGAGACGGGGTTGCCAGGGGTTTCTAGCGAGTATCGTCACGACTTCAGCGCCATCTAGCAGATCATTATCAGAGATAGAGGTGGTTCGTGATTTTCCGGATGTCTTTCCGGAGGATGTTGCAGGAATTCCACCAGTGAGAGATGTGGAGTTCAGCATCGACTTAGTGTCAGACACCGTGCCTATCTCTAAGGCACCGTACAGACTTGCTCCTACCGAGATGAAAGAGTTGAAGGAGCAGATTCAGGAGTTTTTAGAGAAAGGCTTTGTTCGTCCTAGCTTTTCTCCGTGGGGAGCTCCGGTGTTATTTGTGAAGAAGAAGGATGGCAGTATGAGACTGTGCATCGATTACCGAGAGCTCAACAGGGTCACAGTGAAGAACAAGTATCCACTGCCAAGGATAGAGGATTTATTTGACCAGTTACAGGGAGCTTCAGTGTTCTCCAAGATCGACCTGCGATATGGTTATCATCAGTTGCGTGTTAGAGATGCAGATGTGTCCAAGACTGCTTTCAGGACACGATATGGGCATTACGAGTTCTTAGTGATGCCATTTGGGATGACCAATGCTCCAGCGGTTTTCATGGATCTCATGAACCGAGTTTTTCAACCGTATCTAGATCAGTTCATCATAGTCTTTATTGATGATATCTTGATCTATTCTAGGAGCATCGAGGAGCATAGACAGCATCTGCAGACAGCCTTGCAGACTTTGAGGGAGCATCGTTTGTATGCCAAGTTCAGCAAGTGCGAGTTTTGGCTTGAGCAGGTGGCATTTCTTGGCCACATTATTTCGAGAGATGGGATTGTAGTTGATCAGTCGAAGGTTGAGGCAGTGCAGAATTGGGGTATTCCGAAGAATGCTTCGGAGATTCGCAGTTTCTTGGATTTGGCAGGATATTATAGGAAGTTCATCAAGGGTTTTTCCTCTATTGCAGTACCCTTGACTTCCTTGACCAAGAAGAATGCGAAGTTTATCTGGAGTTCAGACTGTCAGAGGAGCTTCGATCAGCTGAAGGAAGCACTCACTATTGCACCAGTGTTAGCAGTGACAGTACCACACGAGAAGTTAGTGGTGTACACCGATGCGTCTAAGCTGGGTTTAGGCGTAGTACTTATGTAGTGTGGCAAGGTTATTGCGTATGCGTCGAGGCAGCTGAAGGTTCATGAGCAGAATTACCCGACGCATGACTTGGAGTTAGCAGCAGTGTTTTTCGCTTTGAAAATCTGGAGGCATTATCTGTATGGAGAGAAGTGCAAGATTTTCACAGACCACAAGAGTCTCAAGTACTTCTTCACACAGAAGGAGTTGAACATGAGACAGCGCCGATGGTTGGAGTTGGTGAAAGATTATGACTGTGACATTAGCTACCATCCGGGTAAAGCTAATGTAGTAGCAGATGCTTTGAGTCGGAAGTCGTCAGTGGTCTCATGTTTGACCGTACAGTTACCACTACAGAGCGAGATTCAGAGATTTGACTTGGAGTGTTATTCGAGTGGTCATGCACCGAGCTTGTCAGTGTTGACGGTGCAGCCAGTTCTGCGAGATCGGATTAGGGATGGACAGTCTACTGATGAGGAGTTGCAGCGATGGAGACAGAGAGATGAGGCCAGGGGTAACCTCTTGTATACAGTGGTGGATGGTATCGTTCAGTACCGTGGTAGGATGTGGGTACCGAACGTCGATCAGTTGAGAGCTGAGATTTTAGCAGAGGCTCACACATCTCCGTACTCCATTCACCCTGGAAGTACGAAGATGTACAAAGATTTGCAGCTATTGTATTGGTGGTCCGGGTCAAGTCCGTGGGTCAGTGGGTTAAGTTAGTTGGGTCCGGGTCCGGGTTAAGTTAGTTGGAGTCGGGTATTTTTATTTCTTAAGTTTTTAGATTAATTAAAGGTTTAATGGGCCTAATTAAATCTCAAAATTTATTTGGGCTCCATTTAATTATTTTGGGTTGAACTTAATTATTTGGGCTTAATTAATTTAATTAAGTGAGCCCACTAATTTTTATGGGCTTTAGGGCCCATGAAAGTTATTTGGCCAGTCTTTGGGCTTTTGGGCCCATTGGGCCAAAATTGGTTGTTAATGGGCTTGAATTATTTAATTGGGCTTAGAATAATTTTATTGGTCTTAAGTATGTTAATGGGCCAGTCTCAGTGTTAATGGGTCAGATTTAAGTAAATGGGCTTGAGTGTTTAGGGCCAGCAGTCCAGTACAATCCATGAGAAATTGCATGTGTCCTGAATATATATTTAATTATTTTTATGCATTGAAGTTATTTTAATATTTATATGATAATAAGAAATTAAATTAAATATATATGAAGGACACACATTTTATTTAAGTACATGCATTCATGAAATAATTTTATGTATGATTAAATGTTTAAGGTTGAGCAATAAGAAAATATTTTATGTTGGAAGTTGAAGTAGTGTGACAATTTAAGGGGGACTCGTCCCCATATGTGAACTATTGAAGGGCAGTTTACTGCCAATTTAAGAGGTGATTCGTCACCGCCACGTACGTTGGTTTCCACGCTGATCAGTATTTGATGTATGATTTAAGGTTACACTACGGATACAACCATGCGATGTTAGAAAATTAATTGCTCAACAATATTTAGGTATTATGTTATTTAAGTTAATTTAAGTTATGATATGTTATGATATTTCTAAGCATGTTCATTCATGTATATGTTATGTATTAATATTTAATTGTTTTAAATTATTTTAAACCCTTGTTATGTTAGCATGTTGGGCCTCTAGGCTCACTACACTGGTATGGTGCAGGTGAGTTCGTAGAGGAGGATGTAGCTCCTACCGGTGGCAAGGACATATAAGCGGACATGCAGTGACCCCGTGACCGTGATAGATGTCTGAGTCACATTGCATGTTTTAATTATGTCAGCATGTTACACTTTTTAATTATTATTCAGTGGTTGTGGTTTTGAATATTTTATTTGAATATTTTCAGTGCATGCAAATTTTAAATTATTTTTTTTTCTTATGCAATATTTTTAATTAAATGTTTGACTCAGATATTTATTTTATTTAGAGAATGCAATTTTTATTTAAGTTATTTATTTATTTATTTTAAATCTTTTTATTCTGTGCATGTATGTATGGGCATATATGTGCATATTTTATTTAGTAAGTATATAAAAAAAAAAATTCCGCATATTTATTTATTAATTATAGAGTTAGGGTCGTTTCAGTTGGTATCAGAGCATCAGCGTCCAGCAGGACTTCTTAGACCTCTTCCTATTCCGGAATGGAAATGGGAGAATATTACGATGGACTTTGTGGTTGGCTTACCGAGGAGTGCCAGAGGTTGCACAGCGATTTGGGTGATTGTGGATAGACTCACCAAGTCAGCTCATTTCTTGCCGGTGAGGACTACTTATTCTTTGACACAGTATGCAGAGCTTTACATCAGAGAGATTGTTAGACTGCATGGCATACCAGTGTCTATTGTGTCAGACAGGGATCCGAGATTCACATCTGCGTTTTGGAAGAGTCTGCACACAGCTTTGGGGACTAGGCTTTTGTTCAGCACAGCATTCCATCCCCAGACAGATGGTCAGTCTGAGAGGGTGATCCAGGTTCTCGAGGATCTTCTGAGAGCTTGTGTCATTGATTTTCGGGGCTCTTGGGAGACTAGACTGTCATTAGTGGAGTTTACCTATAACAACAGTTTTCAGTCGTCTATAGGTATGGCTCCTTATGCAGCATTGTATGGGAGGAGATGCAGATCTCCTGTGCATTGGGATGAGGTTGGTGAGCGGATTTTACTGGGTCCTGAGATTGTGCAGCAGACAGCTGACATTGTGACTCAGATTCGAGATCGGATGAGGACTGCTCAGAGTCGGCAGAAGAGTTATGTAGATGCCAGACGACGAGATTTGGAGTTCACTGTAGGTGATCACGTATTCCTGAAGGTGTCACCTATGAAGGGAGTAGTGCGTTTTGGCCGGAGAGGCAAGCTTAATCCGAGGTATATAGGGCCATTCGAGATCTTGGAGAGAGTGAGCACGTTGGCCTACCGTTTAGCTCTACCACCAGGGCTAGCGGCAGTGCACAACGTTTTCCATGTATCCATGCTTCGGAGATATGTCTCTAACCCGTCGCATGTGTTGGATTTCGAGCCCTTTCAGTTGCCACCAGATCTAGTTTATGAGGAGAGGCCAGTGCGGATCTTGGCTAGGGAGGAGCGGAGGCTTAGGACGCGGGTCATACCGATGGTCAGAGTCCAGTGGCTGAATCACTCGGAGGAGGAAGCTACCTGGGAGACCGAGGCAGACATGAGGACTCGCTACCCGGAGTTGTTCGGGTAAGTACTTTAAATTTCGAGGACGAAATTCAATTTAAGGGGGGGAGAATTGTAACACCCGGTATTTTAAATACGTAAATCCACATGCATAATTAGGGTATTTAATTATTTAAATTTGTGATTTATGGGTTAAATAATTATGTGAATTATTTGTGCATGATTTAATTTATTTTTAAGCATTTAACCCATAATTAATGATTTTTATGATTTTTAGTATTTTAATTATTTTATCGCGTAGATGGCACCGTGGACGGACGAGATGACAACTTTCTAGCCAATTAATTTCATGAGCCTTTTTAGAGCCCTAAAATATTATTTTGAGTTTTATTACCTCAAAATTTTTAGTATTTAATTTTATGTAATTTTAGGAGTCCATTTTATTCAAAATAAGCCAAAATATTGACTTTTTAGTATTTTTAAAATTCCATTAAATTGATATTTCGAGATTTTAATATATTTAAGTTATTTATCAGATTTATTTTCTTAATTAGATTTTTTTTAAGTTATATATTTTATATATTAAAATCCTTAGTAATATATTTAATTTCCTAAAAACCTATTTTATTAAAAACTTAACCTAATCTACCCCAAACCCATCGACCCTAAGCCCCAGCCGACACCCCACTCTCCTCCATCACCCTCTTCATCGTTCCAGACATCCCCAAGACTCCATAGCTCGATTTTCTTTAAGCTTCGAAGGTGTGTTCGTCGTTCGTCGTCCCGGAATCGTCCCACGCGCCTGTTTCTCTTCAAACTTCGGTGATAGGCATGATTTCCTTCTATAATTTTCGTACCTATCAGTTATTATGGTGTGTGTATGATGTATGCATCTAAATTTTTAAAGATTTTTCATAACACATTCGGCTTTCATGGAGTTGAGAATTTTCGTGTGGTTTGATTGATCCATGTTCATGTTTCTTAGCCATGGTTGCGTCTAGGCTGCTGGTCAGGGTTCCTAAGAGGTGTGGGGACGGCCTGGACTCGAATGGCTTGAGTGGCTCGAGCCAAACGAGCCCAGGAAGCCAACTGATGCGGATTGGGTTCCTTTGTGGTGCAGTTTAGGGTTTGGGGGAAGAGGGGTCGACTGGGGCATGCAGGGCCGTGAACCAGCCGACCCATGGTCAGGTTAGGACCGACAGGACCTTGGGAAGGTCCTGCCGGCGGCGACCGGCCAGGGGTGGCCGGGCTGGAGTCCAGGGCTGCTGCACGCAGCCGAGAACAGCTGAAGGGGGGGAGGGTTCGGGTTGGGCTGGGGTGGGGGTGCTGGGTCGGGTCTTGGGGTTCGGGTCGGGTTGGTGGTCCGGGTCAAGTCCGTGGGTCAGTGGGTTAAGTTAGTTGGGTCCGGGTTCGGGTTAAGTTAGTTAGGCTCGGGTATTTTTATTTCTTAAGTTTTTAGTTTAATTAAAGGTTTAATGGGCCTAATTAAATCTCAAAAATTTATTTGGGCTCCATTTAATTATTTTGGGCTGAACTTAATTATTTGCGCTTAATTAATTTAATTAAGTGAGCCCACTAATTTTTATGGGCTTTAGGGCCCATGAAAGTTATTGGGCCAGTCTTTGGGCTTTTGGGCCCATTGGGCCAGAATTGGTTGTTAATGGGCTTGAATTAATTAATTGGGCTTAAAAATGTAATGTTGGGCTTAAGTATGTTAATGAGCCAGTCTCAGTGTTAATGGGCCAGATTTAAGTAATTGGGCTTGAGTGTTAGGGCCAGCAGTCCGGTACAATCCAGGAGAAATTTGCATGTGTCCTGATTATATATTTAATTATTTTTATGCATTGAAGTTATTTTAATATTTATATGTTAGCAAGAAATTAAATTAAATATATATGAAGGACACACATTTTATTTAAGTACATGCATTCATGAAATAATTTTATGCATAATTACATGTTTAAGGTTGAGCAATAATAAGAAAATATTTTATGTTGGAAGTTGAAGTAGTGTGACAATTTAAGGGGGGCTCGTCCCCATATGTGAACTATTGAAGGGCAGTTTACTGCCAATTTAAGAGGTGATTCGTCACCGCCACGTACGTTGGTTTCCACGCTGATCAGTATTTGATGTATGATTTAAGGTTACACTACGGATACAACCATGCGATGTTAGAAAATTAATTTCTCAACAATATTTAGGTATTATGTTATTTAAGTTAATTTAAGTTATGATATGTTATGATATTTCTAAGCATGTTCATTCATGTATATGTTATGTATTAATATTTAATTATTTTAAATTATTTTATACCCTTGTTATGTTAGCATGTTGGGCCTCTAGGCTCACTACACTGGTATGGTGCAGGTGAGTTCGTAGAGGAGGATGTAGCTCCTACCGGTGGCGAGGACATATGAGCGGACATGCAGTGACCCCGTGACCGTGATAGATGTCTGAGTCACATTGCATGTTTTAATTATGTCAGCATGTTACACTTTTTAATTATTATTCAGTGGTTGTGGTTTTGAATATTTTATTTGAATATTTTCAGTGCATGCAAATTTTAAATTATTTTTTTTCTTATGCAGTATTTTTAATTAAATGTTTGACTCAGATATTTATTTTATTTAGAGAATGCAATTTTTATTTAAGTTATTTATTTATTTATTTTAAATTTTTTTATTCTGTGCATGTATGTATGGGCATATATGTGCATATTTTATTTAGTAAGTATATAAAAAAAAAAAATTCCGCATATTTATTTATTAATTATAGAGTTAGGGTCGTTTCATCGGAAGTCCAACCTAATGGAGATATTAGTTTCTTCACCCCCAAGGCGATATGATAACAATTCCAGCCCCAATGACCCGTCTACAAAAATCCTCCATAGCTCTTCTTCATCTAACTGAACTGTTTCTGCCAAGAAGTCGGATAGGGCTTGAGCTTTTATGGCTGTTCGGGGTTCAAATTTAATATCGTATTTGCTCGACTCTGTAATCCACCGGACCAGTCTATCTGATGCATCTGGGTTAGCTGAAATTTTTCCCAAAGCGTTATTAGTGAGTACAGTGATTGGATGTGAGAGGAAGTAAGGCCTTAACTTTCGTGTTGTGATGACCAAAGCTAAGGCAAGTTTTCCTGAGTTAAGTAATTGAGCTTGGCTCCCTTCAAGGCATTACTCACAAAGTAAACGGGCTGATGATTTATTCTGTCCTTCCTGACCAGGACCGAGCTGGCTGCTCGAGGAGTGACAGCCAAATAGAGGAATAACTCTTCCCTCCGAATAGACTTATTCAGCACAGGAAGTTGCTTTAAATAAGCTTTTAAATCCTGAAAGGCTTTCTCACTGTCCTCATTCCATTAAATTTTTTTTGCATTTCGCAGTAATTTAAAGAAAGATAGGCTTTTATCTGCAGATCTTCTTATAAATCGAGCTAACTCTGTAATTCTTCCTGTTAATCTTTGCACCTCCTGTATATTTTGGGGCGAGCTCATGGAGATGATAGCTTGAACTTTCTCAGGATTAGCCTCAATTCCCTTTCTTGTAACCATGTAACCCAGGAACTTACCAGCCCAAACTCCAAAAGTGCACTTGTTAGGGTTTAACTCAGTTGATAATTTTTCAGTGTCTGAAAAGTTTGAGTTAGGTCGGTAATGAATTGGTCGGCAGTTCGGGTCTTGACCAGGATATCATCCACATAGACCTCGATGTTTTTGCCAATTTGCTGCTTGAATACTTTATCCATCAATTTTTGATATGTAGCCCCGACATTTTTGAGCCCAAACGGCATGAACACATAACAAAAAGTTCATGTGGAAGTCACAAAACTCACCTTGTCCTTGTCCTCTCTAGCTAAAGGGATCTGATGATATCCCTGATAAGCGTCCAAGAAACTGAGCAGTTCATGACCTGCTGTTGAATCGACAAGTTGATCAATTCTGGGTAAAGGATAACAGTCCTTCGAACATGCCTTGTTCAAATCCGAAAATCCACACACATGCGCCATTTACCTGAAGATTTTGGAACCAGAACTATATTAGACAACCAGGTCGGGAAGTGGATTTCCTTGATGTGTCCAGCCCTTAATAGTTCCTCTACCTGTTCCTATATTACTGCATCCTTTTTGGGGCCTAATTATTGCTTCTTTTGAATAATAGGACGACCGTCCCTTATTAAGTTGAGCTTATGTTCTGCTACCTCCCGACGTACCCCTACCAAATCTGCAACTGACCACGCAAAAGCATATTTGTTTATTTTCAAGCATTCCAGTAAGGGTTTCTTCAACTGTGCTTCAAGGGTGCGAGCAACCTTTACCATCCCAGAAGGAGGGGAGATCATGATTTCCTCGATTTATTCTTCCGCGGTGACAGATGTGTCTTCTATTAAGTTGACTCGTTCCATACCAGAGAGTCCAAGTCGGTCAAAATTATCAGTCCTGGCCACTTTTTGTTCTATTCTGACTTCCTCCACATAACATTTGCGAGCAATAACCTGATCACATTGTACTTCACCGACTTCATTATCCACCGGAAACTTTATTTTCTGATGTAGAGCTGATGCAACATCCATGAAAGTGGTCATGGAAGGTCTGCCTAGTATGGCATTATAGGCCGATGGAGCATCTACTATAATGAAACTCACAATCCTGGTCTTGCGAGAGTTATTTTTTCCCAAAGTTAGTGGTAAGTGCACTAACCCAACAGGTCAGATTGCGTGACCTATGAAACCAAAGAGCGATGTCGCGACGGGCTCCATCTTATACTGCCCCAAGTCCATTTGATTTATTGCTTCTTGGAATAGAAAGTTGACAGAACTGCCTGAATCCACAAATATCCAGGCCACATCATAATTTGCGACCATGGCCCTTATCACCAGCGCATCATTACGGTTGCTAGAAACCCCTTTCAAATCTTCCGGCCCAAAAGAGAGGGTCAGGCCAGTATGGACGATCTGATTTTCAATCTCCATATTTGATAATTTTCTGCTGCTAGTTTTCCTGGATCTGTTGGAATCTCCATCAGTTGGCCCTCCAGAAATCATGTTAATAATTCCTCGAGCAGGCGAAGCTAGTCTTTGGTCATTCCTGGCCTGGTCCTGATTTGGGCGATTGGAATCCCCTTGGGGAGGATCAGTCATGGCTTTTTTTTTAGATCTTCCTCGATGTCTTCTATTCGGGAGATATCCCTCTTGACGGGTCAATATATTCTTTATTTCCGAATTTTGCTGCATTATCCTTTCAATTTCTTGATCTAATTGACGACAATCCTCCGTAGTATGCCCATACTCCTTGTGAAAGTGACAATATTTATCTGATTCTCGATTTCAAGGCCCTTGCTCGGTCCATGAAGGCCTATCTGTGAGTTTCGATCATCACAAATTCGTAAGGCTCGGGCCTTGCTCATGCGTAAAGGAGTGAAAGACGTGAATTCACCAAACAACGCGGGTCGGGATGATTGTCCCATCCCTAGAATACTGCTCGGAACTCTATTGCTCTTTGTAATTTTGGGTCGCTCCCTCTTTATAGTTGCTCGCGAAACCTGTATTTCTTCCATGTTGACATATTTCTCAGCTCGGGCGAGTAATTCCTCATATGTTTCAGGCGGCCTCTTTATTAAAGATTTGAGAAAATCTTTTGTATCCAGCCCTTGCATGAAGGCACTGATGAGCAGGTTTGGCGTAGCCATGGCACTAAACCTGCGAATATATGCCCTCAAATTTTCATGTTCACGTTGCTTGATTGGAAAGAGGCTGAAATTAGTGGTAGGATATTTTTTGCTACTAGCAAAGTGATGCAAAAAAGATTTACTAAAATCTTTGAATTCCTTGATCTCCCCAGGGCGAGCAGATTAAACCATTGTTGGGCCGGTCCTACGAGAGTAGTGAGGAAAACCCTACACTTGATCTGGTCAGAGTATTTATGCAACAGTGCTGCATTTTCAAAGCGTGCCAAATGCTCCTTGGGGTCTCCTTTACCATCATATTCCCCTATGTGAGGCAATTTGAAGTGGTTTGGGAGATCGATTTCCAATATCTCAGTAGTGAAAGAGATGTTTCTGGTTGTGGTAGCTAGGTACCCGACCTGCTTCTTCTTGAGTTGCTCCATCTCTTCTTTAAATCTTTTGATTTCGTCCAGATGAGCGTTCTGATCGGGGTGCACAGGATTAGCCTCATCCCTTTCTGCCAAAGCTCTTTGGATAGTTTGCGCCACTAATTGCTCCATGTTTGGATTTTCTCTATTCTGATTAGCCATCTTAACCCTTTTTCTTAAATTTCCCACAGACGGCGCCAATTGATGATGTCGAAAATTTTCTTCGGGTTCGATATGGTAAAATGGATCCTCCAATTCCTCTATGGAGCAGGTCGGGTCGGGTACCGATGAATTCTGCACAAGCAACAGCTAGGTCAGGGGGCGCCTAAAGTGTTTTCGGTGTGACCCCTCCGATGCCTAAGTCAGTTTCTTGAAGGTAGAGGGTATGACGAATGCGAGAACAAAAGAATATGAGTGTGTGAATGTAAAAGTGAGAGTGAATGAATAAAATCATAATAGTACCTGCATTTATAGGAAAAAAGGAGTAGGTTACCTAGTCGAAGTAGAATTAGTCCCGAGGTAGGTATACATGTCAAAACGGGCCGGCGGGGAGGGCCAGCCTGCAACCCGCCGTAACCCGCCATTAGGCTGGCCCGCCATACAGGCGGGCTGGGAATTTCCCAAACCAACCCAACCCACTATGGGCCGCGGGTTAGGCGGGCCAACCCGCCAAAATATTAAAAAAATAAAAAAATTCCAAAAATTCAAAAAACTAAATTATTATTTAATATTGAAAAATATATATTAACAATGTAACACAATAAAAAATAAAAAATGTCATAATTAAATAAAGAATATAATTTTTTTTATGTTAAATGTTATATTTTGAATAAAAAAATTTATTTTTAAATAACATTAATAATATAAATATATATTTAATCATAAAAAATAATAATTTAAGATATTAATAATATTACAAATATTAGTTTTAAAATTTTAAAATCATATGTTTAATAATAAGTGTTTTTATGTCTATAATTTTAAAAAACAAAAATTTTATTTTTTAAAAAAAATCTGGCGGGCTGGCCCGCCGGCCCGCCCCGCCTCAACCCGTGGCCTGTTTGGGTTGGCCCGTTTAGGCCCGCCTCCAAACGGGCCTGTAAAATGGTAACCCAACCCGCCAATTTTTCATGGCGGGGCGGGCTGGCCCGGCGGGCTCAGCCCATTTTGACATGTCTAGAGGCAGGACTCCTGATTCATTGGACCTCCCTTAAGTTTATCCATATCTCCTGAATTATCAAAAATGGCCAAGATTATCTCATATGAACGTGGTTCCTACTTGAACTAGAAAATGATGCATACGGCCAATCAAGCCCAGCCCTGGTCATAACAAAGTCCAACATATTTTGGACGGGGCTAGACCTTGACATATAGGGCCATATCGGGTAGACCCATTATAAACGGGCTCGGGTTAAAATATTTTCTCACGATAACACCATGCATAATAAATATCATGATAATTAAACTATAAGGCTGTGTTTGGTACTAGTTATTGAGTGGGTTTATGAGTTGTTTTTTAGGCCAAACCTTTGTTTGGTATGATTTTTAATAAACCAATTCAATCAATTATGAAAAGGATAAAGTTAGATAAAGTGGGAGAAGATAACTCACGTCTCACCCCAATATTAACAATCAATTTGTTAGTCCTGACCTGTAATTCCAGAAATACCCTTTGTCCCTTCTTTAAAATATTTTTATAACTTTTTTTTAAAAAAAATATAAATGATATTTTGGTCATAATATTAAAATCTCATTTCTTAAACCTTTTCATAAATATCAAACCAAACATATCGAGTTTTATCACCACATATTACACATCCTTATCTATCATTTTTTAATCATTTATTTAGTCATCATTCAATAATCTCATCATTCGAACCAAACCTAGCTTTTATAGGGCTTAGTTTGGTACACTTGATAAAAAGAGTGATTAATAAATTATCTTTTTTCATTCAATATTTGGTACATTTTTAAAAAGTCCAGGATTATGTAATTGCCCTTGATAAATCCCTTCTACATATGAACTATGCATACTTTCAAATTGATATGATAAATTTGATACTGATAAAAAAAATACTACAAAAAGACATGAATACCCTCCTTATATAAATGCATCCAAACCCTAAAACACACCTCATTCTCGTCACATTTATGCAATGTTTGGTTTAATTGATAGAATTATTGAATGATTAGTAGACGAATGATAAAAAATATGATAAGTAAGGATTGGTAATTTGTGTTGAAAATAATATTCTGTTTGGTTTGATTCTTAGGAATGAAATTAAATAAGAAATTATATTTGATGTACCAAAAATACCCTTTGATATTCTTTTATAATATGTATATCTATATATCTATATATATATATATATATATATATATATATATAAAACAGAATAGTCTTCCAAAAAAAGTAACTACCAATTTTCCCACCTAAAAATCAATATTAAAAATAGAAAGATAATTAATGATAAAAAAATAATAAATTATTGTGAAAAATAATAATTACTAACAATTATTTGACACATATTCCAAAACAAAGATGAATAAATGTCTTCTTAAATTTTGCATAGATGTTCAAACTATTTATTTTTAAATAATAATAATATTAACAGAGTTTAAATAATATATAAATTAAATTTCATAATTTAATATTAATTAAATAATTCAAATATTCTTATGTTAAAAAATCTATTAATAATATATAAAAGCACATTTTTTGCCAAATTTGAAAAGTTCTCGCCGAAAAATTCTGATAAAAATGGAAACATCAGTTTTAGAGTGTATATTATTTTACTAACATATAATGTATTAAATAAGCTGACAACTTGATAGACAACCTGACAAAAGCCCACATTTCAAGAATTGATAATTAGATTGTCATCCATAAATAACCACAACTAATTGCATGCTTCCGAGATTAAGAATACAAATCTGACAAAAACCCACTATTCTAGAATCCATAAAAAAATATGCTAATTAGATTTTATCGAGGACATAAATACAACATTTCAGTCTTTTGCTTAGTCTTATTATAATTTGAATTCAAATGTAGAATTCGAAAAGATTGAAATTAAATACTTTTCCGCCCAAAAAGTGATATAAATAATCCAGCAATGTACAATTCATTACGCTTAAATCAGATTCCATCTCTCAAATCTCAAATCCCATCACCAAAATGCTTTCACAGTTTAGCACTATCAGTCAGCTGGATCTTCTCAATACACATTGGGCCATCAATTATTGCGGAGAAACTTTTGAAAGTCAGGTGAATGTTATTTCTTTAAAATATGTCATGACTTTATATTTTGTATACTGCATATAAGATCCTATAATAATGCAGGAACCGGACTTTTTTCCAAAAATAATTGCTGATATTGGAGACACAAAGGAGGTAAATGCAAAAGTTTAAAACAATTATTATTATATAATAATATTATAATATTATATAAAAGCCTATATATATTTCCCTAATATTTAAGTACGTATATATAAATATAATAATAATAATATTTAAAAGTCCTATATTTTGTATTTATTCGATTAATTAATTAATAAGTTAAAGCAAATATATATTTAAGTACAAAAATAATTATATTTTGAATACTTGCAAAAACGTCATTAAAATAATCATACTTTCAATAAGTATTTACTAATTACTGGAATTACGTCAATCGAAACATGTCTGTTTCATGAATTATTTATAGTACTAAAACCATTAATTTTCTTTAGACTTTAAATAACTAAAAGCAGAGAAAAAACACAACTCGCTGTCTATTGTATTTACACAACCCAACCATATTTGCAAAACCAAAGCAAAATTTCAGAACCAATCATATTTACACCACCCCAAGAATATTTATACAACGTAATAATTTAGATAATTTTCAAAAGTAATAAATTTTGTATTTGTTCCATTACTTATTAATATTAATTAATTAATATTAATATTATATAAAAGCATATATATATTTTCCTAATATTTAAATTGCGTCAATCGAAACATGTCTGTTTGATAAATTATTTATAATAAAACCATTAATTTTCTTTAGACTTTCAATAACTAAAAGCAGAGCCCAACAATATTTGCAAAACCAAAGCAAAATTTCAGAACCCAAGCATATTTACACCACCCAATAATATTTTATCCAACAAATGCTCAAAAAATATTCAAATCTACTTTATACCGTAATAAATATTTGCTACAAATAATGAACCAACCAATAATTATGAATTGTAGTTGCATAAGAATTTTTAAAAATGCCACGAAAGTTCTAAGTTCAGATCTAAATGACAACGAAAATCAATCCAACAAAATTAAATAAATTTCACTGTTTTCCAGATCTTATGGATTACATATTTTT
Source organism: Henckelia pumila (assembly GCF_033568475.1). Classification (NCBI taxonomy): domain Eukaryota; kingdom Viridiplantae; phylum Streptophyta; class Magnoliopsida; order Lamiales; family Gesneriaceae; genus Henckelia; species Henckelia pumila. The sequence continues at coordinate 136,931,564 of NC_133122.1, forward strand.
AAAAAAAATATCGAGATTATTCCATATACAAACGTTTAAATACTAAAAAAAATTTAATATAAAAACTTATCAATTCTTACAGAACACCATAAATACCTCTACTTCTCCGTCGTAGATCTGCATGAGAAAAACAAAAACAAACGGGGGTAAAAAAAACGAGTCTATCCAACAACATAAATCTAAAAGGTCTAGGTTTAGATCTCATAGATCTGCTCGAGAACAACACAAAACAGGTAGATCTGCCTAAAAATAATAAAAACCAACAGTGACCAAAACTGATATTTGAAAAAATCGATTTCAGCAATATAAAATTGAAAGGATGTGATTTAGATCTCATATATATGCCCGAGAATTAAAAAAAAACCGCATATATTTTTTTGAAATCTATCCAACAACAAAAGTTGCGCTAAAACATTGGATTGAAAGAAAGATTGTAAACCCAAAATCGAAATAAAGAAAAACACATAATAAGATTTGCTAACTCCCAGGAAAAATTTGGGTCTAGGCATTCAAAAAGATTGGGAAACCCATAAATCGAAAGGAACAAGTAAATAATGAAATATAGATCAAATGCTTCCTACATGCCGACCGACTAGAGAAAGAGATATCTTTATATGTGAACAATTAGGTCTAACTATTTGTTTGGGATCAAATTCATAATGTCGATCGAATTTATTTTGTAGGTCTATTGGGCCATTTTTGGACATAAAATTTGTTATGAACATTTCCACAGCATGCACGCAGCAACAGAGACGACAGCGGGCCGAGAGTTTGACTTTCTATCTTTAAGACAAATTTGTCCGCCTAGGTGCTTACGGGTTGATCAAAGTGTCTCCCAAGATAGAACGCTATCTATCAACTTCGATTAGTAGCACTACAAAATCGAAGCACTACGAACACTTTAAAGTGTTTAAAAAACTCAAACTCGAAATGTTTGAGTATGCAAAAGAGAAAGAGAGAATCAGAAAATGAGCGAGTTGGAATGAATGGGGAGAGGTCTATTTATAGACATTGGAAGGCTACCTCGATAGGTTGCATCACTTCAGACGCACTGGTTCAGTCGAAGTGGTGCACTGGTTCAGTCGAAGAGACGCACTGATTCAGGCTGAAGTGTTGCACTGATTCGGAAGAAAAAAATAAAATATTTAATTAATTTTTGTCCAAAAAAATTATATCATGTCAAAGCCCAGCCCATGCCCCGGTCCGTGCCGTGCTGAGCCGGCCGGCCGGTCGGACAGACGGCTACGGCGGCGCGCGCGCGCGTGTGGCTAATGGTTCGAACCTAGCCTAGACTAGGTCCGCTCCCCTTAACAAACATGGGTACCCCTTGGGGCCCCAAACCATTGTCTCAATTTAGGCTATATATTTAGACATCTATTCCCATATTTTACCAATGTGGAACAATGGGCATTTATCTCATTCACCACCAATTTTCCAACATTTGTCCAAACAAATTTTCCAACAATCCCCCACATGAATGTGATCTATGCGAATTATGTATGCATATGCTAAAAACAGAGTTTCTTGCGAAAAATTATTGCATGAGGAGAGGTAGCTTGCGGCTTTGAACCTTCCTTAGTGAAATACTATCGGATTTACTAGGCTGCCTAGTGAACGTGATGTCTTGAACTATTCAGATGTTGATGTAAACCAAGACAACAGTATTCACACAATAATTTTTCTCACACTTTATTTGTTCTCATGGTTTTGTCCATTTTGGCCCTGGACAACATCTTGGATTCTTAAGTGTTTCGTTGAAGCGGCCCGTCTTCACACTTAAATAGGTGACCTCCTATTATATGAGTATCCTGTCATACTCTATTTCTTAAATAAATATAGGAATCATTAAAAGTTTGTTAAAACTTAACCTCACTACTTGCACAGGTTGCACTTTTATCCTAGGAATGAGAATAGAACAAAGTTCTAAGTGCACATGAACATTCATAACTTGATTTTCCCATTGAACCAAGATCTTGGGATCTCCAATCTACAAGGTTGGGTTTTTGCTATGGATATTCTTTAATTTTGTAGGTTTTAATCTCATTCCTCTTGATAAGCAGTTTACTTGATCTCTCCCTAAATATTTTGTCAACGGATCCGCTAAGTTATCTTTTGATTTTACATAATCAACTGCGATAACCCCATTTGAGATCAACTGCCTAATGATATTATGCCTTCGACGTATGTGTCTTGACTTACCATTATACATGCTACTTTGTGCCCTACATATAGCCGACTGACTATCGCAATGTATCATTATTGCTGGCACTGGTTTCGTCCAACATGGAATATCTTCTAGGAAATTACGAAGTCATTCCGCTTCTTCTCCAGCTTTGTCTAGAGCTATGAATTCCGATTCCATAGTTGAACGAGCTATACACGTTTTCTTAGAAGATTTCCACGACACAGCTCCTCCACCGATGGTGAACACATATCCACTTGTGGACTTTGAGTCTTTTGTGTCTAAAATCCAATTTGCGTCACAATATCCTTCAAGTACAGAAGGATATGTTGCATAATGTAATCCATAGTCCATTGAATACTTTAAGTATTTAAATACTCTTTCCAATTCTTTCCAATGATCATGACTAGGATTACTTGTGAATCTACTCAATTTATTTATTGAGTATGCAATATCAGGACGAGTACAATTTGTAATATACACTAGACTTCCAATAATCCTTGCATATTGCTGTTGAGATACAGGTTTACCTCGATTTTTAGATAAATGTAAATTTAAATCTACGGGTGATCTTACCGGCGTAACATCATACGCATTGAATTTCCTAAGTACTTTCTCAATATTATGAGATTGTGTTAGGGTAATTCCTTCCGACTTTTTTTCAATCTTAATTCCTAAGATAACGTCTGTTTTTTCCATATCTTTCATGTCAAAATGTTTTGTCAACATTTTCTTAGTATTCATGATGATATCATGACTACTACCCATTATGAGCATGTCATCTACGTATAGACATACAATTACATATGAGTCAGGTGTGCCCTTTATATAAACACATTTATCACACTCGTTAATCTTGAATCCATTTGACATCATTGTTTTGTCAAATTTTTCATGCCATTGTTTAGGAGCTTGTTTTAGTCCATACAATGACTTAACGAGTCGGCACACTTTCTTTTCTTGATCAGGAGCAATAAAACCGTCAGGTTGTTCCATATATATTTTTTCTTCCAACTCACCATTTAAAAATGCCGTCTTTCCATCCATTTGATGAATTTCGAGATTATTTAAAGCATCAATTGCTATAAGTGCTTGAATAGACGTTATTCTCGTAACACGTGAATATGTATCAAAGAAATTCAACCCTTCTTTTTGTCTAAATCCTTTAGCCACTAACCTTGCTTTGTATTTTTCAACAGATCCATCAGTCTTGTATTTTCTTTTTAGGATCCATTTGCATCCTAAAGGTTTGCTTCCTGGTGGGAGATCCACTAATTCCTAAGTATGATTTTGCATGATGGAATCTATTTCACTGTTTATGGCCTCTTTCCAAAGCGGAGCGTTAGGACTAGATAACGCTTCGCTTAAGGTCCTTGGATCATTTTCTATAGCATAACTAAGAAAATCAGGACCAAAAGTTTTAGCTATCTTAGCTCTCTTACTACGCATTGGTTCTTCACTTTCATGAGTTTCCTCATTAGTGGATTCATGAACTCTTTTGGAAGAGCTCTTTTCTTTTCCTTCTTTACAAGGAAAGACGTTCTCAAAAAATGCAGCATTCCTTGATTCAATAATGGTATTTTCATGTATATCAGGAATCACTGACTTGTGCACTAGGAATCTATATGCACTACTGTTGTTTGCATATCCAATGAAGATGCAATCTACAGTCTTAGGTCCAATCTTCGCTTGTTTTGGCTTTGGTATTTCTACTTTCGCCAAACACCCCCACACTTTAAAGTATTTGTATGAGGGCTTATGTCCTTTCCACAATTCGTAAGGAGTTTCATTCTTCTTTTTATGTGAAATTTTGTTAAGAATATGATTTGCCGAAAGGATTGCTTCCCCCCACAAGTTTTGGGGTAATCCAGAACTTATTAGCATGACATTCATCATCTCTTTAAGAGTACGGTTTTTCCTTTCCGCAACACCATTAGATTGTGGTGAATAAGGAGCGGTTGTTTGATGAATAATGCCAGATCCATTGCAAAATTCTTCAAACGGAGAAACATATTCACCTCCTCTATTACTACGAATTTTCTTGATTCGTTTTCCAAGTTGATTTTCAACTTCATTTTTATAAGTTTTAAAAACTTCTAGAGCTTTATCTTTGCTTCTCAACAGAAACACGTAACAGAATCTAGTGCAATCATCAATGAATGTAATAAAGTACTTTTCCCACCTCTAGTTTGTACAAACTTTAAATCAAAAATGTCAGTGTGAATTAATTCTAGAGGTATCGTACTTCTTTTCACTTTGTGAAAAGGTACTTTAGTTAATTTAGCTTCAACACATACTTCACATTTGTAGTTTGAATCAATCTTAGTCTTTGGAATAAGATTTAATTTTCCGAGTTTTCTCAAAGTGTTAAAGTTTACATGTCCTAATCTAGTATGCCATAAATTAGAACATTCAACCAAATAATTCAAAGCTTTAACTTTATTATTTTCAAACTCGCGAAGTACAGTCATTACATTCATCTTGAACAGTCCTGTTTCTATATAACCTTTTCCTAGGAACTATTCATTTTTCATGATTACAACTTTGCCGGCTTCAAACACTATTCTAAATCCGGCCTTAACCAGTTTAGAGCCCGACACAAGATTCTTTCGTATGTTCGAAACATGAAGGACATCGATGAGAGTAAGCTCCTTTCTCGAAGTCATCTTGATCACCACTTTGCCTAAGCCAATGATGTTGGAAGTTGCATTGTTACCCATATAGAGTTGTCTTCCACTTATAGGAGTATACTTCGAAAATAACTTCTTGTCAGCACAAACATGTCGTGTTGCTCCAGTGTCGATATACCATTCTCTAGGATGATCAACCATGTTAGCCTCGAAGACTACTGCTGACAGATCTATTTCAGACAAGTCAATAGGCACAGATTTGTGTTGAACAACATTTGCTCGATACTGATTGTCATTCTTTGGTAAGCGACAATCCTTGGCCTTGTGGTTCGTCTTTCCACAGTTCCAACATGTTCCTTTCCATTTCTTGTTCTTCCCTTGCTTCACATCTTTCCCAAAATGTTTTCTTTTCTTCGTAGCGTTTGGCTCCACCAAGTTTGCCTTTGCTTCCATCGGCATCTTACCAGTTTTGATCTCCGCTTTGCGATTGTCTTCCTCAATTTGCAGTCTGACGATCAAGTCATCGAGCCCCATTTCCTTGCGTTTATGCTTCAGATAATTTTTGAATTCTTTCCATAAAGGTTGTAGCTTTTCAATCAGCACAACAACTTGGAAGGATTCACTGATCATCATTCCTTCAGCCATTATATCATGGAGTATGATTTAGAACTCTTGCACTTGGCTAATCACCATCTTGGTATCAACCATTTTGAACTCAAGAAACTTTCCGACTACAAATTTCTTTGTGCCAGCACCCTCGGTCTTATATTTCTTCTCCAAGGATTCCCACAGTTCCTTAGCAGTCTTGGTTGCAGAGTATACACTGTACAACGTATTATCCAACCCATTCAGTATATAGTTTCGGCACAAGAAGTCGCTGTGAGACCATGCATCGAAAGCAGACCTTGCTTGTGTGTCAGCATCCGGTGCCGGAACAGCAACAACTTCCTTCAAAAACCTCGCAAGATGAAGTGTTGTGAAATAAAACAACATCTTCTGCTGCCATGTCTTGAAGTCAGTACCAGAGAACTTCTCAGGTCTCTCGGCATGCGCATTAAAAACAGCAGGGGCCGTGACAATAGCTGGTGTAACAGGCAACGGCGTGACAGGTGGTGGTGGTGGGGGCATAACAGAGGGCGACGTGACACTGGCAGATGGATCAGTAGCCATCATACAAATTTTGTCTTAAACTTGTTATGAAATTTTCCACAGCATGCACGCAGCAACAGAGACGATAGCGGGCCGAGAGTTTGACTCTCTATCTTTAAGATAAATTTGCCCGCCTAGGTGCTTACGGGTTGATCAAAGTGTCTCCCAAGATAGAACGCTATCTATCAAATTCGATTAGTAGCACTACAAAATCGAAGCACTACAAACACTTTAAAGTGTTTAAGAAACTCAGACTCGAAATGTATGAGTATGCAAGAGAGAAAGAGTGAAACGACCCTAACTCTCTAAATATAAATAAATATGCGGAAAATTTTTTTTTTATACTTACTAAGTAATAATATGTACATACATGCCCATACATATATGCACAGAATAAATAGATTTAAAAATAAATAACTTAAATAAAAATGCAACCTTTAATAAATTAAATATCTGAGTCTAACATTTAATAAAATACTAACAAATAAAATACTGACATAAGCGAAATAAATAAAATTTGCATGCATTGAAAATATTTAAATAAAATGTATAACTCTGATAAAAATATTCATAACATGACATAGACTCAGACAACGGTCACGGGATTACTGCATGTCCGCTCATAGGTCCTCGCCGCCGGTGGGTACTACGTCCTCCTCTACGTACTCACCTGCACATATCAGTGTAGTGAGCCTAGAGGCCCAACATGCTAAAATAACAAGGGTTTAAAATAATTTAAATCACTTTAATACTAATACATAACATATACATGAATGAGCATGCTTAAAAGAATATCATGACATAACATAACTTAAATTAAACTTAAATATCATAATAATACATAAACAATGTTGAGCAAAGTATTTTCTAACATCGAAAGGTTGTATCCATAGTGTAATCATACATACATTAAATACTGATCAGCGTGGTAAACCAATGTACGTGGCGGTGACGAATCACCTCTTAAATTGGCAGTAAACTGCCCTTCAATAGTTCACATATGGGGACGAATCCCCCTCAAATTGTCACACTACTTCAACTTCCAACATAAAAATTATTTTCTTTTGCTCAACCTTAAACATCAAATCATGCATAAAAATTATTTCATGAATGCATGTACTTAAATAAAATGTGTGTCCTTCATATATATTTAATTTAATTTCATACTAACATATAAATATTAAAAATAACTTCCATGCATAAAAATAATTAAATATATATTCAGGACACATGCAATTTCTCATGGGTTGTACTGAACTGCTGGCCCTAACAATCAAGCCCAAATTCTTAAATTCTGGCCCATTAATCCTGAGACTGGCCCAATAACATTCTATTCCGGCCCAATGAGCCCAAAGACTGGCCCAATAACTTCCATGGGCCCCCAAGCCCATAAAAATTATTGGACTAACTTAACTAAATTTAAATAAGCCCAATAATAATTAAATTTAACCCAAATAATTAAATGGAACCCAATTAAATTTTTGGATTTAATTAGGCCCATTTAACACTTAATTATACTTAATACTTAAAAATAAAAATACCCGAGCCCGACTCACTTAACCCGGACCCGGACCCACTAGACTTGACCCATGATTTATTGAACCCGACCCGAACCCAACAACCCGACCCGGATCCCTCAAAACCTCTAACCCGATCCCCCCTTACCCGACTTCCCCTCGGCCATGAGCAGCAGGCCTTCATGGCCTGCTGCCGGCCAGCTCCGGCCACCCCTGGCCGGAGCGCCGCCGCCCAGACGTAGCCCACGTCTGGGCGGCCCTAACCCACCATGGCTCAGCCCGAGCCACGGTCCCTACCTCAAACCCGAAGCCCTCTTCCACTAAACCCTAAACTGCACCCCCCCCTTGGACCAAAACTGAACCAGCGCCTCAGCCCCTTTCCAGCCCCAAACCGGCCGAACCACACCAACCTAGGGACCCTAAGGAACCCCCTACAACCTCTGACCAGCAGCCATACAAGTCATGAAGCAAGAAAACATGAGCATGATGGAAGAAAACATGAACAAGGTGCATAACAACCAAACCAAACGATTTTTTTGAAATTCCTTGAATAATTCTAATGCATACACACGCACACTATTAACCACCGATATGACACAAAAATTTGAGAAAGAAACATGTCTTGCACCGTTAAAAGAAGAGATAGGAGCGTGTAGAACGAATCCGGGACGACGGGACGACGAGCAACCTTGAAACTTCGAAGAAAAATCGGCTATGGAGCCTTGGAGATTTCTGATCGATGAAGAAGATGAATGAGAGGGGGAGATGTCGGCTGAGAGCTTGGAGGCGTGAGGGTTGGGTAGGTTTAGGGTAAGGTTTTAATTTAAAAATAGGTTTTTAGGATAATAAAATATTAATATGGATTTTTAATTATGAAATATATAATAAAAGCTCTAACTAATAATTAAAATCTGATAACTAATTTAAAAATCCCGAAATAAATAATTAAGGGAATTTTAAAGAAAATAAAAAGTCATTATTTTGGCTTATTTTGAATAAAAATGGACTCCTAAAATCATATAAAATTAAATACTAAAAATTTTGAGGAAATAAAACTCAAAATAATATTTTTGGGCTCTAAAAATGCTCATGAAATAAATTGGATAGAAAGTTGTCATCTCGTCCGTCCACGGTCCCGTCTACGCGATCAAAACAATTAATTTCCATAAATCGTGAAAATCACTAATTATGGGTTAAATGCTTAAAAATAACTTAAAACATGCACAAATAATTTCACATAATTATTTAACCCATAAATCTAAAATTTTCAATAAATAAATTTCCTAATTATGCATGCGAATTTACGTATTAAAAATACCGGGTGTTACAATTCTCCCCCCCCTTAAATTGGATTTCGTCCTCGAAATTAAAGTACTTACCCGAACAACTCCGGGTAGCGAGTTCTTATGTCTGCCTCGGTCTCCCAAGTAGCTTCCTCCTCCGAGTGATTCAGCCACTGGACTCTGACCATCGATATGACCCGCGTCCTCAATCTGCGCTCCTTCCTAGCCAAGATCCGTATAGGCCTCTCCTCAAATGCTAACTCCGGTGTCAACTGAAGAGGCTCAAAATCCAACACATGTGACGGGTTCGAGATGTATCTCCGAAGCATGGATACATGGAATACATTGTGCACTGCCGCTAGCCCTGGTGGTAGAGCTAAACGGTAGGCCAACGTGCCAACTCTCTCCAAGATCTCGAATGGCCCTATATATCTCGGATTAAGCTTGCCTCTCCGGCCAAATCGCACTACTCCCTTCATAGGTGACACCTTTAGGAATACGTGATCACCTACAGCGAACTCCAAATCTCGTCGTCGAGTATCTGCATAACTCTTCTGACGACTCTGAGCAGTCCTCATGTGATCCCGAATCTGTGTCACAATATCAGCTGTCTGCTGCACAATCTCAGGACCAAGTAAAATCCTCTCACCGACCTCATCCCAATGCACAGGAGATCTGCACCTCCTCCCGTACAATGCTGCATAAGGAGCCATACCTATAGACGACTGAAAACTGTTGTTATAGGTAAACTCTACTAATGGCAGTCTAGTCTCCCACGAGCCCTGAAAGTCGATGACACAAGCTCTCAGTAGATCCTCGAGAACCTGGATCACTCTCTCAGACTGACCATCTGTCTGGGGATGGAACGCTGTATTGAACAAAAGTCTAGTCCCCAATGCAGTGTGCAAATTCTTCCAAAACGTAGACGTAAATCTCGGATCTCTGTCTGATACTATCGACACTGGTATGTCATGTAGTCTAACAATCTCCTTGATGTAAAGCTCTGCATACTGTGTCAACGAGTAAGTAGTCCTCACCGGTAAGAAATGAGCTGACTTGGTGAGTCTATCCACGATCACCCAAATGGCTGTGCAACCTCTGGCACTCCTCGGTAAGCCAACTACAAAGTCCATCGTAATATTCTCCCATTTCCATTCCGGAATAAGAAGAGGTCTAAGAAGTCCTGCTGGACGCTGATGCTCGGCCTTGACCTGCTGACAAGTCAAGCACTCTGCCACAACTCTCCCGATGTCTCTCTTCATCCCAGGCCACCAATACAATAGCTGCAAATCTCGGTACATCTTCGTACTTCCGGGGTGAATGGAGTACGGAGATGTGTGAGCCTCTGCTAGAATCTCAGCTCTCAACTGATCAACATTCGGTACCCACATCCTACCACGGTACTGAACAATGCCATCCACAACTGTATACAGAAGACCACCCTTGGTCTCATCTCTCTGTCTCCAACGCTGCAACTCCTCATCAATAGGCTGTCCCTCTCTGATCCGATCCCGTAGAATCGGCTGCACCGTCAATACTGACAAGCTCGGTGCATGACCACTCGAGTAAATCTCCAAATCAAACCACTGAATCTCACTCTGCAGTGGTAACTGCACTGACAAACACGATACCACTGACGACTTCCGACTCAAAGCATCGGCCACTACATTAGCTTTACCTGGATGGTAGCTAATGTCACAGTCATAATCCTTCACCAACTCCAACCATCTCCGTTGCCTCATGTTCAACTCCTTTTGAGTGAAGAAGTACTTGAGGCTCTTGTGATCCGTGAAAATCTTGCACTTCTCTCCATACAGATAGTGCCTCCAGATTTTCAAAGCGAAGACCACTGCCGCTAACTCCAAGTCATGTGTCGGGTAGTTCTGCTCATGAATCTTCAACTGTCTCGACGCATAAGCAATAACCTTACCACACTGCATAAGTACTGCGCCTAAACCTAGCTTAGACGCGTCGGTGTACACCACTAACTCCTCGTGTGGTACTGTCATCGCTAAAACCGGTGCAGTAGTGAGTGCTTCCTTCAGCTGATCGAAGCTCCTCTGACAGTCTGAACTCCAAATAAACTTCGCGTTCTTCTTGGTTAAGGAAGTCAAGGGTACTGCAATAGAGGAAAAACCCTTGATGAACTTCCTATAATATCCTGCCAAACCCAAGAAACTGCGAATCTCTGAAGCATTCTTCGGAATACCCCATTTCTGCACTGCCTCAACCTTCGACTGATCCACTGCAATCTCATCTCTAGAAATAATGTGGCCAAGAAATGCCACCTGCTCAAGCCAAAACTCGTACTTGCTGAACTTGGCATACAAACGATGCTCTCTCAAAGTCTGCAAGGCTGTCTGTAGATGCTGCCTATGCTCCTCAACGCTCCTAGAGTAGATCAAGATATCATCAATGAAGACTATGATGAACTGATCAAGATACGGCTGAAATACCCGGTTCATGAGTTCCATAAAAACCGCTGGAGTATTGGTCATCCCAAATGGCATCACTAAGAACTCGTAATGCCCATAACGTGTCCGGAAAGCATTCTTGGACACATCTGCCTCTCTAACTCGCAGCTGATGGTAACCAGATTGCAGGTCGATCTTGGAGAACACTAAAGCTCCCTGCAACTGATCAAATAAGTCCTCTATCCTCGGTAGTGGGTACTTATTCTTCACTGTGACCCTGTTGAGCTCTCGATAATCGATGCACAGTCTCATACTGCCATCCTTCTTCTTCACAAATAACACTGGAGCTCCCCATGGAGAAAAGCTAGGACGAACAAAGCCTTTCTCTAATAATTCATGTATCTGCTCCTTCAACTCTTTCATCTCGGTAGGAGCAAGTCTGTATGGTGCCTTAGAGATAGGCACGGTGTCTGGCACTAAGACGATGATGAACTCCACATCTCTCACTGGTGGAATTCCTGCAACATCCTCCGGGAAGACGTCCGGAAAGTCACGAACCACCTCTATCTCTGATAATGATCTGCTAGGTGATTCTGAGGCCGTGACAATACTTGTTAGAAAACCTTGGCAACCCCGTTTTAACAACTTCCTCGCCTGAATAAGAGATATCACCTGAGGAATATCACTGCTCTGAGATGCATGAAAAGTAAACGGGTCGCCTCCCGGCGGTTTCACTGACACTGTCCTCCGACGAAAATCAATCGAAGCTCCATTGACTGTCAACCAGTCCATACCCAATATCAAATCAAATTCACTCAACGGCAAAACCACCACATCTGCGCGAATAGAGTGCCCCTGAAGCTCCAACTCTAGTTCTCGAATGACACTAGAGGTAGAAATAATCTGTCCTGATGGCATAGTGACATCATAACCACTGTCAACAATCTCGGGTGTGATGCCTATCCGTCTGATAAACTCCAGGGAGATAAATGAATGCGTAGCCCCTGAATCTAGCAACGCAAACGTGGAGTTGCCTACAACTAAAATTCTCCCTGCACGCAGAAGAATCCCAACAATTTCATACCACTACTAAAGTTTCCCCCAAAGATAAGTAACTAATAACCCTTAATTCTAGTCACAAGTAAAACATGATTCTTATTCTAACATGCAGATAGGTAACCCAAATAACAACAATTTCACAAGAAAAACGAAATTCTTAACCAAAGGAAGAAATTATAAAATACTAGGGGTAAGATATACCGGTGATCAAGGAGGTGTCTGGGTCTGCCTCCTCTGCCTGCATAACGAACACTCTACCAGCAGTGTTCTTCTTCCTCGGGCAACTAGCTATCTGGTGCCTCGGCTCTCTACAATGGAAACAAACTCCTGCTCCCAAAAGACAAGGTCCCGAATGCATCTTCTGACACTTCGGGCAAGTAGGAAAACCTCCAGTATTAGGGGCCCCGCCCCTAGGCTGCTGTGGCCTCTGCTGCTGGTTCGGGCCCTTAGACGGCCCAGTATACTGCTTCTTCACAGGAGGCTGCGAAGATGGTCGTTGAAATCCAGACTGATTCTGTCTCTTCCCCTGCAGCTCTCGCTGTATCTCTCTCCTACCCTCCTCTGACCTCAGTGCTCTACTAACTGCCGTCTCATATGTAGCGACGTCCATCATACGTAGGTCATGCTTAATATCCGCCTTCAGTCCCTCCACAAACTGCCTCATCTTCTCCGGTGGACTGTCTGCAATCAGAGGCACAAAATGACAGCCCCTCTCGAACTGTCTCGCATACTCAACCACTGACCTATCCCCCTTTCGGAGACTCATAAACTCCCGGATCATGCGACTGCGCACATCCTCCGTGAAATACTTGGCGTAGAAGATACACCTAAACTCCGCCCAAGTCAATGTAGGAAGATGTACTCCCCTGGCAGCACCCTCCCACCAAAGAGCTGCATCTCCCTTCATCATATACGTCGCACAGTTCACCCTGTCGGCGTCAGTAATCCCCATGTATGCAAAGATGGAATCCAAAGAACGAATCCACCCCTCAGCCACCAATGGATTGGTGGTACCAGTGAACTCCTTCGGCCCCTTCTTCTGGAACCGCTCAGCTACGTCCTCCTCGTGGGACAGTCTAGGACGTGTAGCCTGCTGCTCCAGCAGAGCAGTAATCCCTGCCATCATATTAGCATTGGCCTGCTCCAATGCTGCAAGTGGGTTCTGCGGAGGTGGAGGTGGAGGTGGAGGTGGAGGTGGAGATTCCCCACGTCTGTTCATAGGTCTCGGAGGCATTCTGCACCACCACATATTTCTTTACGTAAATCTCCATGCATAACTAAGTGTTTTAACATTAATGCTAACTTAAATTCTTAAAAGTAAATCATGCTATAAACACTTAAAACTTACAGACCGGTAGCGTGGATTTCTGAGCTCGCATAGCAGTAATGACCCCTCCAAGGACCGTGCTTTGATACCAACTGAAACGACCCTAACTCTTTAAATATAAATAAATATGCGGAAAATTTTTATTTTATACTTACTAAGTAATAATATGTACATACATGCCCATACATATATGCACAGAATAAATAGATTTAAAAATAAATAACTTAAATAAAAATGCAACCTTTAATAAATTAAATATCTGAGTCTAACATTTAATAAAATACTGACAAATAAAATACTGACATAAGCGGAATAAATAAAATTTGCATGCACTGAAAATATTTAAATAAAATGTATAACTCTGATAAAAATATTCATAACATGACATAGACTCAGACAACGGTCACGGGATTACTGCATGTCCGCTCATAGGTCCTCGCCGCCGGTGGGTACTATGTCCTCCTCTACGTACTCACCTGCACATATCAGTGTAGTGAGCCTAGAGGCCCAACATGCTAAAATAACAAGGGTTTAAAATAATTTAAATCACTTTAATACTAATACATAACATATACATGAATGAGCATGCTTAAAAGAATATCATGACATAACATAACTTAAATTAAACTTAAATATCATAATAATACATAAACAATGTTGAGCAAAATATTTTCTAACATCGAAAGGTTGTATCCATAGTGTAACCATACATATATTAAATACTGATCAGCGTGGTAAACCAACGTACGTGGCGGTGACGAATCACCTCTTAAATTGGCAGTAAACTGCCCTTCAATAGTTCACATATGGGGACGAATCCCCCTCAAATTGTCACACTACTTCAACTTCCAACATAAAAATTATTTTCTTTTGCTCAACCTTAAACATCAAATCATGCATAAAAATTATTTCATGAATGCATGTACTTAAATAAAATGTGTGTCCTTCATATATATTTAATTTAATTTCATACTAACATATAAATATTAAAAATAACTTCCATGCATAAAAATAATTAAATATATATTCAGGACACATGCAATTTTTCATGGGTTGTACTGAACTGCTGGCCCTAACAATCAAGCCCAAATTCTTAAATTCTGGCTCATTAATCCTGAGACTGGCCCAATAACATTCTATTTCGGCCCAATGAGCCCAAAAGCCCAAAGACTGGCTCAATAACTTCCATGGGCCCCCAAGCCCATAAAAATTATTGGACTAACTTAACTAAATTTAAATAAGCCCAATAATAATTAAATTTAACCCAAATAATTAAATGGTACCCAATTAAATTTTTGGATTTAATTAGGCCCATTTAACACTTAATTATACTTAATACTTAAAAATAAAAATACCCGAGCCCGACTCACTTAACCTTGACCCGAACCCACTAGACTTGACCCATGATTTATTGAACCCGACCCGGACCCAACAACCCGACCCGGATCCCTCAAAACCTCTAACCCGATCCCCCCTTACCCGACTTCCCCTCGGCCGTGAGCAGCAGGCCTTCATGGCCTGCTGCCGGCCAGCTCCGGCCACCCCTGGCCGGAGCGCTGCCGCCCAGACGTAGCCCACGTCTGGGCGGTCCTAACCCACCATGGCTCAGCCCGAGCCATGGTCCCTACCTCAAACCCGAAGCCCTCTTCCACTAAACCCTAAACTGCACCCCCCCTTGGACCAAAACTGAACCAGCGCCTCAGCCCCTTTCCAGCCCCAAACCGGCCGAACCACACCAACCTAGGGACCCTAAGGAACCCCCTGCAACCTCTGACCAGCAGCCATACAAGTCATGAAGCAAGAAAACGTGAGCATGATGGAAGAAAACATGAACAAGGTGCATAACAACCAAACCAAACGATTTTTCTGAAATTCCTTGAATAATTCTAATGCATACACACGCACACTATTAACCACTGATATGACACAAAAATTTGAGAAAGAAACATGCCTTGCACCGTTAAAAGAAGAGATAGGAGCGTGTAGAACGAATCCGGGACGACGGGACGACGAGCAACCTTGAAACTTCGAAGAAAAATCGGCTATGGAGCCTTGGAGATTTCTGATCGATGAAGAAGATGAAGGAGAGGGGGAGATGTCGGCTGAGAGCTTGGAGGCGTGAGGGTTGGGTAGGTTTAGGGTAAGGTTTTAATTTAAAAATAGGTTTTTAGGATAATAAAATATTAATATAAATTTTTAATTATGAAATATATAATAAAATCTCTAACTAATAATTAAAATCTGATAACTAATTTAAAAATCCCGAAATAAATAATTAAGGGAATTTTAAAGAAAATAAAAAGTCATTATTTTGGCTTATTTTGAATAAAAATGGACTCCTAAAATCATATAAAATTAAATACTAAAAATTTTGAGGAAATAAAACTCAAAATAATATTTTTGGGCTCTAAAAATGCTCATGAAATAAATTGGATAGAAAGTTGTCATCTCGTCCGTCCACGGTCCCGTCTACGCGATCAAAACAATTAATTTCCATAAATCGTGAAAATCACTAATTATGGGTTAAATGCTTAAAAATAACTTAAAACATGCACAAATAATTTCACATAATTATTTAACCCATAAATCTAAAATTTTCAATAAATAAATTTCCTAATTATGCATGCGAATTTACGTATTAAAAATACCGGGTGTTACAAAGAGAGAATCAAAAAATGAGCGAGTTGAAATGAATGGGGAGAGGTCTATTTATAGACGTTGGAAGGCTGCCTCGATGGGTTGCATCACTTCAGACGCATTGGTTCAGTCGAAGTGGTGCACTGGTTCAGTCGAAGAGACGCACTGATTCAGGCTGAAGCGTTGCACTGATTCGGAAGCAAAAAATAAAATATTTAATTAATTTTTGTCCAAAAAAATTATATTATGTTTCTCAAATTTTGTGTATATTTATTTCATTATATCATTAATTGTATTGCTTTTGCAGCTGACATATCCAGTCCAATAATTGTAATTAATTGGTATTTTCGTGTTTTTATTGATTTATCATGAATTTTTTTTTATTGTTTATTCAGTTTTTTTCGAACATGAATATTCGGTTTTATAAATATATATTTTTCCTATATTATTTGTAAATTATTGGGATATAGGCGACCCGGCGTACAATGGTAAGTTCTGTGGTGCGATGTTTTGGTATGAATAAAGATAGCATCGAAATAACGAATCTCAAAGTCCTAAGTACTCTTTATGTTGGATGCAAGGAAAAATGCAACGTCCATTTTTTAAGAAACCATCGCAAATATTGGACGCTTTATTATTTGGAGTGAGCGATAAGAGCAAACATTTTTGTGAAAACATTCGATCATACAATAACATGTTTTGCTTCAGAGCTATGAGAGGAAAAATAGACTCAAGTATAAATCAATTTGTAATGTTTTTATTTTTATTTTAAATATATATAGAATTTTGAATAATAATTATTTTTTAATAATATTATTTCGTGTATAGCACGGGTGAAATATCAGTAATTAAATTAAATTAATATATCATTTTTTAGTTTTCCCCAATCTTCTTGGCGTTCTTTCGGAAACCCTAGCCAGACATTTTAGTTTTCCCAAAGCTCTCTGCGTCACTTTGAACACAGGGCACGAAGATCTCCAGATATTCGCTCGTTTTTGGGTCAATCGTTTCGATTTTTCGGGTTCAGCTTCATTCGAACAGTAAGTTTTTCTTGTTTTTTTTTACTCGGCAACTTGAATCTCTTCATCTTTGGCGGCTGCAGAAGTCGCTCGATCGCTCGCACGAAGATCTTACTCACTGATGTGAGATTTGTGACTTCAATTTCTTGTTTGTTTTGTGTTTTGAAGTTATCTTTCTATCTTTGCGACTGTTTTTCGTTGTGTGAATTTTTTGAATTTTTCTGGTGGCTTTTTCGAGAGTTTGGGTTGCTTTTCGTTTTGATCTGGTCGAGTCAATGGTTTCTCTGGGTGGAGCGGAATGCGTTGTGTTTTTTCACTGTTAAGAAAAGCTCACACCGTCGTGAGATTGACGTCTCGTCTCCCCCATCACTTCCCAGTAAAGAAAATACGCATTCGGTGTGTCACTGCTAATGACATTCTGTAGAGCAGCCCCCTCATTCATGGCTTCCTTCCCTCGTTCAGTGGTCTTCTTTTCTCCACTGCAGCTTAGATCTCTTCCTATAACTTTGTGTTTTTGTATGCTGAGTTTGTTATTCCGAGACTATTATTCTTTGGTGTAATGGGGTAACCTGTGAGACTTATTTTAGTGGGATCCCTTATTTGACAACTTTTTTGGGCTTTCTGATGTTTTTGATTTGACCTCTTTTCTTATTTAGTAGGAGTAAGATGCAATCTTCTAATGAGTTCTGGTCGTGGATATGTTCTTTGATTAATGATTCTCAATTTTTATGATGATTGTTTATGTTTGAAATTTTTATAGTTTTTCTTTTGTTGATGCTGATTGTTGCATTCTGTTTGTCTTATTGCTTTTGCATAGAAAGACTTAAATATTTCATTATGTTCCTTTATTTTTAAATATGTCCTCTCAATGTTTTTAAATGAAATAAATAGAATGATGAAAGTTGCTAGTGCTCTGATGTCAATAAATGAAAATTGCTACTGCTATTTGCGATCCATATTCTTTTATTTACATTGCACATTGGTAAGAAAATAAATAGATCTGTTCTTAAGTCCCCATTTGGAGAGTGGCTGCGATTAATTGAATGATGATAGCTCCCCACCTCCCGGGAAAAAGAAAAAGACTCAAGCCAATTTAATCTGCACTGGTTTACCTGTTCGAAAGTTATGGTTAGGCATTTTGTATAGTCATTTGATTGGAGTAGCTTGAGTTTTTCATTCAGTACTCTTTTGAGTTTTTCAGTCAGTACCTGCAAATAATAGCATTATCTTGTAAAATTTTTAATGCATCTGTGTTCAAATATTACTACGATGACTTACAGCTATGCTACTATTGTAATTTGTATACATTTGTCCTTAACATGCTGTACAATCTTTGTTATAGTGTGCAGAAATTGTTCAATCATGAATAAACATACCTTAAACCATTTCCAATCAATATTCAAAAGAACAAGCAAATTGTGCTCTGGTAAGCACCAAATTTGTAAAGTGAAACATAAAGCAGACCGCTATGTTGCATGGATACGGGTACGAGTATCGTATCGGACACGACACGTATACGGCGATACGGCAAATTTTAAAAATATAAGACACGATACTGCTAGGATATGACGAATATTAAATATATATAAATTTAGTATTAGAAATTAAAAATCATAGAGTAGAAAACCATATTTCATCAATCATAATATCAGTGTTCTAAATTTCGCCCTAGGCGGCCGCCTAGTCGCTGGGCGCGTGCTGACCGCCCCGAAAAAGGGCTAGTCGGTCACCCTAGGCGGCCCTGGCGCCTAGGCGGTCCTGCGCGCCCCTAGGCGGTCCTGGGCGCCCCTAGGCGGCGACGGCAAGAGAGGTGAACGGTGGCGGCGGAGAAAAATGGGTTCGACAGGTCGAGCTCCAAACTTAGGAAAATAGGCATTGGAAGAAAGCCTTTGCCAAGAGGATTTTTCAACCAACAAGGCGGCGTAGATTGGAGCTTGAAGTTTCGAAATGGTGATGAGATGAGGAAAAAGATAGAATCTGCCGACAAAAATATGCGAGGAGAGAGAACTGAAAAAATTCCTAGGGATTTAAGATTTTTTTTGGGCTTTTACTATGCATCTTTTATGTGCTTTTACTATGCATTTATGGGCTCTAGGATTATTTTTTTTGGGCTCATAAAAATAACAGCCCAATTGGGTAGAAAACAAAAATTAAAGATGCTACAGATTTGTATTGGGGTTTAAATCTTCCTCCAACGTTGGAATAAACCAATTTATGTTGATATCGTGGAATCCGCCTAGCGGCGTCTAGTCCCTGCCTAGGCGGCCTAGGCGCTGCCTAGCGAATTTTAGAACCTTGCATAATATCCAAAAGCAACAATTAAGAAAATACATCCCAAAATTAAAAATAATCTGGGCAGTGGGCACAACACTAATTTCAGAAGGGAAATAAGAAAAAAACGTACCAGAAACTGGAGTGCAGCAATAGGCGACGGCGAGCACAGGAGAGCGGCGGGCCGCGGCGAGGGACAGCGACTGCCGATTGGTATTGGGAATTTGGGATGACTGAACGATGATGATAGAAAGACGCACTGGAAGAAAAATAATTGAAGAAGGAAGACTACTAATTAAGGCTTTTTAGGCCCAATTAATTTTAGTATATTTATTAAATAGTCCTTATAAGTCTTGTTGCTTTTCAATTTAACCTTAGAAATTTTAGATTTTTTGAAATTGAGCCCAAACTTATCGAAAACGTGTCCTAGCCGTATCCTAACCGTGTCCTAGCCGTATCCGACTGGTCTAACTTCAAAAAAGGCAAGGACACGTTTTTTGCCGTGTTCGAAATGGGTATTTGCGTATCCGTATCCGTATCGTATCCGTATCCAATACTTCAAAACAAAATCTGCTGTATTCATGCTACATAGGCGGACCATAAGCTGAACAACATGTTATTTTTTCTTTCTTTGTTTCTTTTTCTTTCTTTTTTGAATGGATCTAGACAACAAAGCAAGATTGAAGTGCAAAAAACACTTAATCTTAAGCAAGAACATGATTTTAAAGCAATCGCACTTTGTTTACGCACTTTGTTTAAACAACTAAAAGTTTCTTGCAGTGATATCCTCGAAATGATCCAATGGAGCACAACCCATTTGGTTACACCTACTGCTTGCAATAACGTGAATTTATGTCTGAGATTCTCATCACAATCCATCGAAATATTGATATAGCAACTTTGGAAAACTTAAAAAGTTTTTATTACTATTTTCATATACTCGAGCTCCAAACTTAGGAAAATAGGCATTGGAAGAAAGCCTTTGCCAAGAGGATTTTTCAACCAACAAGGCGGCGTAGATCGGAGCTTGAAGTTTCGAAATGGTGATGAGATGAGGAAAAAGATAGAATCTGCCGACAAAAATATGCGAGGAGAGAGAACTGAAAAAATTCCTAGGGATTTAAGATTTTTTTTGGGCTTTTACTATGCATCTTTTATGTGCTTTTACTATGCATTTATGGGCTCTAGTATTATTTTTTTTGGGCTCATAAAAATAACAGCCCAATTGGGTAGAAAACAAAAATTAAAGATGCTACAGATTTGTATTGGGGTTTAAATCTTCCTCCAACGTTGGAATAAACCAATTTATGTTGATATCGTGGAATCCGCCTAGCGGCGTCTAGTCCCTGCCTAGGCGGCCTAGGCGCTGCCTAGCGAATTTTAGAACCTTGCATAATATCCAAAAGCAACAATTAAGAAAATACATCCCAAAATTAAAAATAATCTGGGCAGTGGGCACAACACTAATTTCCGAAGGGAAATAAGAAAAAAACGTACCAGAAACTGGAGTGTATCAACAAAAAGCTTCTTCATTACAATTTTGCCAAAAAAAACCCTAGTTACATGATTTGAATAAAAATTAGTTATATAAGGGTGAGAATGAGAGCAATAGCTCATATTTTAAATTTAGCCTTGACATTCACCAAAATATTGAAAAAATTTGTCTAGCTAGTTGATTTCAAAGGTTCAATATTCATGCTCCAGCTGCTGCCTTAGCCAGTAGAATTCAAACAGATAGGAAAACATATACGTCTACGGGTTATGCAAGTTAATAAATGGAAACAAAAAACTTCAAGAAGTCCTTAATTCGGTCAAGTAAAACATGCATCCTCAAGACCTAAGCACCAAGAACTGATATGTCATTTATGAAGCTTACAGTTTCACCAATGAACTAAACCAAATTGGGGGAAGAACGCGGAGTAAAATAAATGAACCCATAAAATTCTAGGGCTCTTTCATAATCGAAAGACTAGAAAGAAGAATCAAGATTTCAAAGTAAGCACATTCGCGGATTTGAGATTCATATGTTGAATATGCAAAAAAAATCGATTTTGGCGAGAACAAGATTCGATTGTTTTAGCACAATAACAACACAGACCCAAATCATATGAAATAAGAAAATTAGGGCAAAATTGGCTTCATCTAAATATAGCATATCAAGATTACAATCTTATGATTCGCCACGGGGAGAGGACGTAATCTCTCACGCGGCAGATTCGGTGGCTGCGATAGTAGTAATCCAACGCTTCGGCGAGGGCTGAGAAGGAACGAGGATCCGCACGTATATCTTGGTCACTATAAAGGTTCACAAAGTATTGTGTAGGATACATTTATCAAATTTCAGTCTAAGTCATAGTTTGGTATATAAGATAGGATAATTACATGATATATATATCAAAACACGTAGTCTAAGAAAGTTCACTATGTAGTCTAAGAAAGATGAGTTGAACTTGGGGAATGCTGATGGTGCTGCAGTGGGTGTGGTGTTGGAAAACCTGCTGGCTGGGTCTTTGTAGGCGACAAGTTAGTGGAGAATCCAGAGAAATTGGCATACTAGTGGTAAAACAACTCTTAAAAAAAGAGAGAGTTTGATTAATCTTTCCTAGACTATGTGGTGAACTTTTACTTCATACTAGTGTTTTGATATTTCTTTCTGAGACTACGTAGCCATATCCCAAGCCGGTTCACTTATATTATATATCATGTACTTATCCTATTCTATATACCAAACTATGCCTTAGAGTGAAAATTGATAAATGTATCCTACGCAATAATTTGTGAACTTTTATAGTGACCAAGGTACAGTTGTAGATCCTCGTTCCTTCTCAGCCCTCGCCGAAGCGTTGTAGTTCTACTATCGTAGCCACCGAATCTGCCGCGTGAAGAGATTACGTCCTCTCCCGGTGGCGAATGGTAAGATTGTAATCTTGATATGCTATATTTAGTTGAAGCCAATTTTGCCCTAATTTTCTTATTTCGTATGATGGCGAATGATAAGATTGTAATGCTGATATGCTATATTTAGTTGAAGCCAATTTTGCCCTAATTTTCTTATTTCGTATGATTTGGGTTTTGTGTGTTGTTATTATGCTAAAACAATCGAATCTTGTGCTCGCCAAAACCGGATTATGGAAGAGCCCTAGAATGTTATGGGTCTTGTGTGTTGTTATTATGCTAAAACTATCGAATCTTTTTGCATATTCAACGTATGAATCCCAAATCCGCGAATGTGCTTACTTTGAAATCTTGATTTTTCTTTCTAGTGTTTCGATTATGGAAGAGCCCTAGAATGTTATGGGTTTATTTATTTTACTCTGCGTTCTTCCTCCAGTTTGATTTAGTTTATTGTTGAAACTGTAAGCTTCATAAATGACATATTAGTTCTTGGTGCTTAGGTCTTGAGGATGCATGTTTTACTTGATCGAATTAAGGGCTTCTTGTAGTTTTTTGTTTTCATTTATTAACTTGCATAACCAGTAGACGTATATGTTTTCGTATCTGTTTGAATTCTACTGGCTAAGGCGGCAGCTGGAGCATGAATATTGAACTTTTGAAATCAACTAGGTGGACAAATTTTTTCAATATTAGGCTAAATGTAAAATATGAGCCATTGCTTATATATCTAATTTTTAATCAAATCATGTAACTAGGGTTTTTTTGGCAGAATTTTAATGAAGAAGCTTTATGTTGATACATGATAGCCATCACGAGTATATGCAAATAGTAATAAAAACCTTTTAAGTTTTCCAAAGTTTCTATATCAATATTTTGATGGATTGTTCTCAGACATAAATTCATGTTATTGTAAGCAGTAGGTGCAAACTTTTGTTGTTTAAACAAAGTGCGATTGCTTTAAAATCATTTTTTTGCTTGAAGGGTTTTCAGATTAAGTGTTTTTTGACCCTAAATCTTGCTTTTGCTGTCTAGATCCATTCAAAAAAGAAAAAAAAAAAGAAAAGAAAGAAAAAATAACACGTTGTTTAGCTTATGGTCTGCTTTATGCTTTACAAATTCGGTGCTTACCAGAGTACAATTTGCTTGTTCTTTTGAATATTGATTGTGACAGAGTGCTTGAGGGTTTCATGATTCAATCTCTTTATTAATGTCCTTTTCCTTTTTTTCTCTTTTTTAAAAATTCGAGTTTCTTGAAAGTCACATGATTAACTGCTGTATTAATCTGTTGCACCACTTTTTAATCTACTAAAATCTAGTTTAACGTGCAGATGCTGATGGATGACTGTTATCTGAACATATCTTGCTAACACGCAAGTCATCATCTGGCATTGTCTAAACTCCGTGGGTAAGCAAAGTTTCAAATGGCAGGCCTCTTGTCTGGTGAGCCCTCGTATCGTGGAGCACCTGAAGGACATTCTAGGATTTCTCAAGAAAAACCAGAAGACAGTGGTGGGCAATGGTATTTCTCTAGGAAAGAAATTGAAGAAAATTCCCCTTCTAGACGAGATGGAATTGATTTGAAGAAAGAAAATTACCTGCGGAAGTCGTATTGCACATTCTTACAAGATTTAGGCATGAGACTTAAAGTGTAAGTTTTTTCTTTGGAGATTGGAAGTTCTTAAATAATCTCTATCTTGTTCATTTCCTCATTTTTTGTTTGTTTTATTTTACGAAGCATATGAATTCGTGTTCATTTTGCCAGCATAAACATCACACATTGGCTTTTCGGCCGTAGTGATATTTTGAGATAGAAGTGATATGATGGTCATCTATGGCACTATGTGAAGTATTTTTACAGCATTAGATTTATGCCGATGGATTGTATATATGCATGGTGATTACTTGTTATTTGCGTGCATAAGTTTTCTTGCTATTCTTATTGTTTAAGGTTGTGAGTTTATGTCATGTAAATTTTATGGCGTACATCTAATGTAAAATATCCATGCAAGGGAACATTGCATATGCTAGTTAGGATATAGGTAAGAATTCTTGCTTCTATCTCTTTAACTATCATGAGGATAAAGGGAGAAGGAAATTTTACTTTTTAAATTCCTTTTGTGTCCACACGGCGTATGCCCTTTGAAATTGATTATGTTAGTTAGTTCAATGCTGCAAGGTGCCACTGTAACATTGCATAACTTTGCCTGAGTGGAGACTTGGGTGTGTTATAGCTATTGAGGTTAGCAAGAAAAAAAGGAAAATTCCCTGGTCCTCAAATTTATCACTTCAGTTTAGAGATAGAGTGGTTTTGTATCTTGGACTGAAGGTTTCCCTCACTGCTCCGTGGCTGGCTGCCCTAATCGACCGACTGCTGTCTCACATATCAATTGAAGGATTGGGGATTTGAAGGCATCATTTTAAGAGGTTCATTGATGTGCTGGAATTTTTTATGCTTCTCACTGTACATACTTTTGCCCACTAAGAATATGCAGGCTTGTGCCACTGCCGTTGGTCTTTAGCATCTTCTTCTTATCATTCTATATGACCATCCATTTCAGGAACTATCTTCGATTGCCAGCCTGCTCTTATCGTGTTTCAAGATATTTGCTCAAAAACTCAAACCTTATCTTTTTTCGACTTAGAAACTATACCCATGGCCTTGTGGAACTGTAGCAACTCTACAGATCCAATGGTTCTTATATCTGATAATGAAAGGAAGTTGACTTGTCTCTACAGTCTGTTTTGGGGCTACTTTTTTGAAGCGTATAATTTTCAAGTTCATTACCATAACAGTGGTTTTTCTAAGCATGACAGCCTTAACTGGCAGATGCCCCCTATTGGCGATCATTAGAATCTATTGACATACTGATTTAGTTCACTATCCCATTTTTTGGTTGTTAACTGCACTTTAGTTTTTCCGTCGAAGCGTATGAATTTATAATGCTATAAATTTTTTCTGATTTTTATGCTGGATGTTTCATGATTGCAGGCCTCAGGTCACTATTGCTACGGCAATTATATTTTGTCATCGGTTCTTCCTTCGTCAGTCCCACGTGAAGAATGATAGGAGGGTGAGTTAGTTTATGCTCCCTCCCTTTGATCTTATCGTGTTCTGGAGTCGAGGACTTCCATACTAACTTGATTCGGTTGAGAATGACTATACATAACATAATGTTTACAAGATTAACATCTCGTGAACTGATTTTGGATATGAAGTTCTTCTTTCTTCAGAATCTTTCTAAAAAATTGCTTGTTCTGTTCTGGAAGTCATGGATTCTCGAATCAGGGCTACTTTAAGTTGGGGTTGATTTTCAAGGATAAAGGAACACGATATGGTGGTTGTGTTTTTAATGGTTTTGTTTTTAGGCCTGCTTCTCATGATGGCAGTTTATAGTATGATATGGAGTTTTTAGCAACTGATTATATTTAATGTGTGCGCTATAGTTTGTATAGAAAATGGCAGTTGTATCTGGTGTGGTTTTGCCTCAATGAAATTTCATCTCCAAAAGTTTTACGGCTGCCTTATTCAAATGCTTTTCCACCGGTAATAAATTCTAAGGTGATCGGGTCAAGCTCATCAATATCTTCTAGTTAGATGGGGTGGTGTATCTTATCCTCCAGGTTACGTTGGTTTTTTTGGGAAATATGAATCATGATCTTATTATGGATTTAAAACTAAATTCTTTGGGATTATTTGGTGTGTGGTGACTTGTCTTTGTGGTGGTTGTCATGACTAGATGAATCTGGTTGTGCATGTGCCTTGTTTATTGAGTTTCTTCCATATGAAGGGAGATCTTAGATTATGATATTCGAACACGTTATTTTAAGCCAAAAGATATGTAAACAGTGAGAAAAAGGACAAAAAATGAATTTATAAAGATACACAATGTGAAAAAATTTCTGGTGGAGATGTGCGTATTCAGTTGAATCATCTGTATATTTTCACTTTCTTCAACAACATTATTGTAAAGGTGTGATAACAGATCGGGTCTTATTTCCCTTTTGCTTTACAGACCATTGCGACAGTATGCATGTTTCTGGCGGGTAAGGTTGAAGAAACTCCTCGTCCTCTAAAAGATGTAATTCTTGTGTCTTACGAGATTATTCATAAGAAGGATGCTGCAGCCATGCAAAGGATCAAACAGAAGGTGACGATACTTTGTTCCTGGAGCTACTCTATGGTTGAATTCAACTGGTTGAACCTGATTGTTTGTTTGCATCTGCTTTTGACTCATTGTTCATCAGAAGATGCTTATATTTGGAAAACTTTTTGCAAGTGTGCAATCTGCATTCTTTGGTTTTCCATATTTGTATTTTGTGATGAGGTGTTGTGTCTTTTATAAGACAGTTATTTATGTTTAATCCTGGTACAGGAGGTATATGAGCAACAAAAGGAACTTATTTTACAGGGGGAAAGGGTTGTTCTGGCAACGCTTGGTTTTGATCTTAATTTACAGCATCCATATAAACCCCTTGTCGAGGCAATTAAGAAATTTCAGGTTGCTCAAAATGCTCTAGCTCAAGTTGCATGGAACTTTGTCAACGATGGGTATGATATATTATTTAGATTAGTCATGATAATATCCTATCCATGGCAATTCTTCCTGCATTTGACCTGAGAACACGGAACGCAGGCTCCGAACATCTCTATGTTTGCAATTTAAGCCCCACCATATTGCAGCTGGTGCTATTTTCCTTGCTGCCAAGTTTCTCAAAGTAAAGCTTCCATCTGATGGCGAGAAGGTTTGGTGGCAGGAGTTTGATGTCACCCCCCGCCAATTGGAGGGTTGGTGCCTTTCCTTTGGTAGCTTGCACATCAACATCATGCTAGCATGGACTAGGTCTCACCTCTCTAGAACACAACGAATGTTCGAAAAGATGGTGCTTCTAGTTGAATTTGATTTTTTTAGGTTATAATTTGTTAAAGGGGAATCAGGGGACGATCTAGGATAATGCACTTGATTGCAATGGGATATAATATAATTCACCAAACTTTTTTCCACTTCATAAATATTTCTCTTTGACTGGATGTTTTGTTATTTGCAGAGGTTAGTAATCAGATGTTAGAACTCTATGAACAAAACAGAGTGCCACCAGCTCAGGCTTGTGAAGCCGAAGGGAGTGCTGGTGGGGCTCAAAGACCTCCATCAAAAGGCCCGCCTACTGAAGAGCATGTTACCAATTCCCATTCCCATGGTGGTGCTACTGCAAAGGCAGTTTCATCGAAGCCATCACAATCAAGATCACTTCAGGATCCGCAACCTTCTGATGATCACAGTGGGCTTTCTAGAAATACTCAAATGCAAAACAATGAATATGGACGATCCCAAAAAAATAGCAATTCAGAGTTCAGAAGAGATCATGATATTAATGATACTGAGAAGCATGAACTGGAAGCAACACCTCGTGCTTTGAACGCAGAGGATGTCCAGAATAAAACAAGGTTTGGGAGTGAAGGACATGGAAAGCATGATCAAGAAGGGAATTCTGGTCGGATTGAAACGAGGGATCCAGTAGAACCAAACGATAAATATCAGGGCAGAAATTTGTCTAACAAGGATGGTGTAGTCGTCCAGTCGCCTCAAGATGCTATAAAAAAATTTGACAGAGAGAAGGTCAAAGCAGCCTTGGAGCGGAGGAAGGCCCGTGGCGACATTACTCATAAAACGGACCAAATGGATGAGCTTGAGAGGGAACTGGAGGACGTTGAAGTTCCTGGTGAGAGTGAAAAGAGTAACTACGAAAGGAAAAAGCAAAGCTGGTCTAAACCTTCAGTTAAACCGGGCCATGAGAGCTCTCAACCCGTCAAATTACCATATGAGGCCAGAGATGGTCATTACCAATCGACTAAAGGGCAATCATCACATGGAGCTGATTTTGATCCTGTGGAGGAAGGAGAAGTCGAATCATCACAGGGAAAACAGCCACTGATCATTTATCAGGATCCCATAAACAAAATCACCAGGACTATTCGGAGGATAGAAACAGACTGAGGAGGCTTGATTATTCAGAAAGAGGCAACAAAAGGCACGCACAGGAGAACCATGTTTGACATATTCACTGATTGCTCAGGTATGTGGTGGGGAAAATCTGGTATTTTTTTTATCCCCATTGGTTTGAATAGACAGCTAACCAAAGAAGTTCTGTGACCGACTACTTGATCATGCAAACAGCTAATTGAAGAGTTTATCACTTTATATTCAGGTTGATTGTTTGAATCCATTGCTACGCATTGTTTATACTTCATTGTTGGTCATCACAAACGTTTTCATCGAGAACTCTTATGTAATAACGGGTGAGGAAGAAGAGGCGATACAAATTATAGTGTATTGGTGGATGGGGTGGTTAGCCAAGTTTATGTTCGCATTCAAAGTACAAGGAACCAAGAATGGTACAAAAATATTGAAATTTTGAGTGATTCGAGATGTTGAGTCCAGTTTGATGTCTTGTATTTTATATTCTTTCCATGACATTATTCTGGATTTGAAGCCTATTTCATGGCAAATGTTGTGTCTATCATAATTTCAAGTGCATCATCTCTAAAGTTTTAGTGACTGATGCCAAGAATTCTTGTTCAGCCCTGTTTAGTAATTTCTGAATCAACTTTGATTAAACAATGTATTTGCTGGGCAATAAGTATAATTTTACGTTGAAAGTACCGCCACAAATTTTTAAAAATAAAACTTGACAAAGGTGTCTGAAATGATGAATTTGTCTAATTGCACCAATTTTTTTTAAATTTTATTTAGTATATGAAGTTTTTTTTTGAACTAAATTAATGAAGTTATAATCAGAGAAGCATGTGTTTTTCTGGGCAGTGTTTAATATTAAATGCAATGCTTGGTAGGTTGCCGGCATTATAAATGAAGGGACCATTCCATAGAGAATAGAATTTGCATAGTTTCTTCAAAAAAAGAAAAAAAGAAAAAAAAGAAAAGAATTTGCATAGTTAAATTTTAAACAAGCAAAATAGATTTACGCCTCACAAGTGGTGCGACTAATAACTTCTGATAAATAAAATGATTACAAATAAAAATAAGTTTGACATAATAAATTTGTACATGGCAAAGTCATACTTCGCTAGAATTAAAAATTTTATGTTTAACTGGTATCTGTGAAAATAAATACCAATTTTCAAGATAAATTCACATTTACTTAATAATAATTGTATGCGACATATTTTAGATACTAGTTAGATTAGTGTTAAAAGTGTTTGAAAATGTAACTATCAAATTATCTTTTTAAAAAATAAATATAAATTTATGAATTGTTAGAGATTATTTTTTTAAAAAAAATTGTAATTTTAGTCATGTAAGAATAGTTAGTTTTGGATTTTAGTCTTATAATTTGTCAAGTTCAATTTTCGTCTTATAATTTAGGTTTCTTTTGTTTTGGTAATTTTTGTTTTGCCCGCAACCATTAACTCGATCAAAAATGATTTATTTAATACCAATAGTTTTTTACTTGACACTATGGCCAGAATAATACCTATATTATACACATTAAAATCCATATAAGCAAAAAAAAAAAAAAAAAAACAAAGTGGAAAATAATCAAAACGACCCCAATACTAAGATGATAAAAATACGTCGTTTACCTAATTTGTTTAGGTAGTTTTTAATGTGTAATATAAGTTTTATTTTTGTCATATAAGTTATGTTGAGTATTGGTGGTTTCGGTCAAGCAAAGAAACAAAAAAAAAAAAGTGAGTTATTACGTGAAAATCAAACTTCGATAAATTATACATTTAAAACCAAAAACATATTTGCTTGTAAGAATAAAATTACATGTTTTCTTTTGTGGTACCAAATACATTACCATACCATACTTAATGATCTATCGATGTTGTCTTTCGGGTGGCAGACGAATACTACCAGATTATATTGCAAATCATTTGATTTGATATGCAAATATGATCCGATCCATTGATGCTGACAGACGGGCACTACAAGTTTGTTAGCATCGACCTATCCGTATGTAATCTATAGTCATATAAATGAATGATTACGTGCGAAGATAAAATATATACAAAAATAACATATACATCCGTTTTTTTTTTGTTTTTTTGGAAACAATATACATCCATTTGCATATGGTCCAATGAATCTTACTCTCCAAAACCTACCTTTGTTTGGTAAAAATTATAAACTTTGATTGTTTCACTTGTTCGTTGTTTGACTCGTTTAATGGGAGTAAAGATTGTTTTTTTTTTTTAATTTTTAATTTATTCAGATACTGTTTGAACTTGAATAGAAGTCCCACGTCTCCCCTTAGATAATCAACAATAGCGAGATATTGATTATGAAAATTACTTAAATCTCCCTCAATGTATATCTATATATCTATACATACAGTTTTACTATGTTGCCCACCAACCGTGCCAACCTCTGTGCCCACCATGTGTAATAGTTGAGTGTTTTATACATGGTGGACACAGAGGTTGGCACGGTTGGTGGGCAGCATAGCAAAACTGTCTATACATACATATATATATATAATATGTATATAAATATAAATATAAATATAAATATAAATATGAAAAAAGCCCACACCTAAAATCCCCTTCATCCTCGGCAAAAGAAAATGGAAAGAGAAATTGCTCTTGAATTGTTGGCTTCAAATTGAAAGTGGAACCGACGAAAAACATTATGGAGTGAACGAAATTTTCAGTCGGGAATTTCAAATGGGCTAAATGTCAAATCTCATGTATTCTACAGTTGATTTTCATGGTGTACATATATTTTGCATCCATTAAAAATAAATTTATTTACATCAAATACTTCGTAAAATATTGAAAATACACGCTTCTCTCATGTAAAATTTTAATGTCTTCAACCCTGAAATTTTATAAAATCAGACACGTGCCCATTCATATGAGTTATTGTTGCGCACGTGCCATTCATGTGACTGGACAAATATTTTGATTTTTTTTGCACAAAATACCCTTGTGAAATATTAAAAATACATATTTGACTTATTGAGAGTATCATTTTTAAATCTATTCAAATCATTATATACAATTTCAGTAAGATCCAATTATAAAATATTATCTTTCAAACATTTTTCATTTTATTAATTTTTATTTTTAATTTATTCTTATTAATTAATTTGTTTCTTAAAAAAATATCATTACTTTATATTGTTATAATTATTTTATTAAATTCACTTCGTGTTTTAAAATTTTGCATTAAATATGCATTCATAAACAAAGATTTAAATACGTAAAAGTACCAAAATATTAAACTAATTAAAATGATGAGTTCAAACATATCATTTTTTTTTATTTAGGACTATATAATATTGAATTAAAATCTGAATTATTGAGAAGATGCATTGCACAATTTGTAATAAATAATAAAAAATAAAATATTTATATAATGATAAAATTTACTATTAATTTTAATTGAATAAAATAATATTTTAATTAAATAACTATGAAAAATAAAATTTATTTTATCTGAAAAATATATTTTAATAGTAAATTTTATTATTATATAACAACTTTAGTTTTTTTTATTATTTACTGCAAATTTGACAATACATATTTTCGAAAAATTTATATTTTGGTTCAATACTATATAGTCCTAAATTAAAAAAGTAATATTCATAACTTATCATTTTGGTTCAATACTTTGGCACTTTTAGGTGTTTAAATACTTTTTTATCAATGCATTTTTAATGAAAAAATTGAAAACACTAAGCGAGTTTAATAAAATAATGATAACAACATAAAATAGTAATATGTTTTGTAGAAATTAATTAAGAATAATACATTTGAAATAAATTAAAAATTAATTAAATTAAAAATATTTGATAAATATTTGATAATTTATTTTTATTAAAATTGTGCATTATGATTTGAATATGTTAAAAGTTATATTCTTAAGGGGTCAAATATATTTTTTTAATATTTCACAGGGTATTTGATGTAAAAAAAAACCAAAATATTTGCCTAGTGGCATGAATGACGCGTTCGCAACAATCACTTATATGAAGTGGCACGTGTGCTAATTTATAAAGGTCAGGGTTGAAGATGCTATTACAATTTTACAGAGGAAGAATACGCATTTACAATATTTTACATGGTATTTGGTGCAAATAACTCTTAAAAAATAAAAAATATAACCGGCGAACAAAGATCAGAACAGAAAAAACCAACGAAAACATTAATTCCACGATTGATGATGCTTATTTCTACTGATGTGCACCAAAGCTTCAGATCACTTTTGTGATTTTCTACTGTGAAAAGTGACGGGAGCCATGAAAAATATATTTTGTCGTCTAGTACATATATAGTGGGCTTTGGATTTTGGGTAAGGGTACTTTGGTACATAGGTAGATACACAATAATCTATTTATCCTACAAATAAAAATCATACTACACACCATATAATTTATCTCAACATATATCTATCTATATATATGTCTTGATTGATATATGTCTTTATCAATCAGTATCAATCAAAATATTAATCATTCAATTATCACATTACACGAACCAAGTTGACCCTTTGAGTGTCAAGATGATCAAGTTCAGTACTTGTATAACATTTTGATTTTGTGGCTTTTGAACTCCTCTTTCAATTATATGATTTAGTGATTATGTGTTGGGGATGGGATATGTGTAGGGGGAGGTTGAATACACACTCTTAAAAATCTTGGCTTTTTATCCTTTAAACAGTTAATTAAATGTTAATCTACTTAACCTGAATACTCCTACCCTACGCATGCTTAAGGGTCCCGGAACCGGTCGGAACCGGTACAAAACCGGTCCGGTTCCGGTTACGGTTCCAAGCTAAAAGCTTGTAACCAATTCGACCCCGGAACCAGTTACGGTTCCAAGCTTCAATTCGAACCGGAACCCTTTTCTTTGGGTTCCGGGCCGGTTTCGGCCCGTTTTGTATTTTTTTTTAAAAAAAAATTCCCAAAGTTTAAATTTTTATTTAAGAATATTTGTTTTATATTTGAAAAAAAAAATTGAATTAAAAATTTGATTTAATTAAAAAAAATCGAATGTTATATACGCGTTTTGAATTTTCAAACACAAATTTATTCATTTTCAAAGTAATTTAAGCTTCGATTGAAAAAACTTTTATTTGCATTAATTTTGAACTCAAATAGTACTTGATAATATAAAATTTCTATAACATAATAACTTGTAACATTTATTTTCACAATTGTACATCTAAAATTCATCACAATTTACCAAAATATACTTCGAATACTCCGGATCTTCGTCGAAGCTCAAACAATTTTTTTTTGGAAATTTGGCCCTATATTAAATGCCAAATTGCAATTAATATTTAATAATAATTTTTAATAAATACATGCAGTAGCCTTTTGTGCCAACGGCTTGGCCCAATTGCTTTGTAATTTTTTTTATTATTTTTTTTCCCGTTTTTTTGTTTATTTTTTTTACCGGTTTTTGGTCCGAATCCGGGTCGGATCCGGTCCAGGAACCGGAACCGGATGAACCGGTTCAGAAAATCCTGAACCGGTTCAATCCATAATTAATGGATTGGTCCCGGGTCCGGTTCTTCCATACCGGGTTCGGTTCCGGGTTTTTAGGGTCGGGTCCGGTTCGGTTCCGGGCCGAACCGAACCATTAAGCATGCCTATCCTATCCTACCCTTTCTAAATGAATAAGAGCCACAATATAATAGTGTGGAAGATAGCTCTCACTCAATTAGTTGATACTTATGGAACTATAAAATGATGCAGTAAGAGTAAAGACAAAAAATTATTTATGGATGTTTGGAGCTCAATCTCCTACGTCATTCCTTCTTTCACGAAGGAATGATATACTAAAAGACTTTGGTTATTACAATGTCTCGTAATAAACCCACTCCAAATTAGGACTTATCATTTGCTTAAGGTGAAACTCCTAGATTCACGCTGATAAGATACATAGTTCTTAGAGCACCCACAATGGGTGTTCATTGGGTGTTATTAACACTCAATGAACACCCATGTGGGTGTTCATAGTATTGTGGGTGGGTGTTATTAACACCCACCCACAAGAGAGAGAAGATGGGCGTTCACAGTTGTGAACGCCCATCTTTCTTTTCTCTTTTTTTTTTACAAAATGGGGCGTGCTTGCACGCCCCATCACTTTCTTTTGCGCCAGGAAGAGAGTGTGCATGTGCAGACGCGTGGGGCCCGCGTCTGCACCTGCATTATTTTATTTTTTTAAAATTTTTTTTAACTTTTTAATTTAAATAATAATAAATAACGATAATATATTCAATTATTTGTCAGATTGTGTTAAACTACTGCATTTTTTAACGAAATTTTTTTATTGTTATTTATTTTATTTTATTTTTTAATAATAAAAAAAAATAAATAAATTCTAACGGCTAGTTAACGGCTAGTTAGAATTTTCATCTATAAATACTCACCAATGCTAACACCAAAACTCATTCCACTTCCAATACTCTTCAATTCTACTTTCATTCTCTCCTATATCTTTTTTACTCTTTTCTGAAATCTTATTTTCTATCCGAAATGGATGAAAATACGAGGGCATATCTTAGATATTTGTTGAATTCTACACAAAACTCGCAAGAAAATTCATCTTCCCAAAATCCACAAATTCCACCAACTCATCAATATCCACAGCCATTTCCAAATATGTAGTTTCCTCCACAAAACCTTCAAAATTTCCAAGGCTTTGGAAATTTTATGAGCCATACGAATTATACCCCCAGAGGTCCACAACAACCGCTTTCAGCCGACTATTGGCAAAACACGAGTCATCCACAATTCACGCCGCCCGGTTCTTCAAGGCTTTGGTTTCCCACACATAACTGGTATGCATTTTTCATCTTCGATGCCGACTGAACCTGCATCTCCGACTTTTGTCCCAGAGACTCAACTTTCCGATCGTGAATCCCCAATCGAGGTGGTGAATTTAGAAAAAACGGTTTCGGATGCTGAGGGTACGAGAAAGCGTTCGACTTGGACAAAGGTTGAAGATGAGGTCTTGGCGAGAAGTTTTGTCACAATCAGTGATGATCCAATAATCGGCAATGACCAGTAGGCCGATGCATTTTGGGGACGTGTCGCAAGCTACTACAATGACAATCGTCCTGCAGGTTCAAACAGCAGAAAAGCTAATGTTATACGGTCACATTGGCACAACACAATCCAGAAGAAGGTAAATCGATTCAACGCAAATTACAATAGTATATACAGTTTATATCGCAGTGGTCACAGTGATGAAGACATATTGAGGTTTGCGTATGAAAAATATTGCGAAGAAAACAATGGTGTTGCGTTCAACCTCGAGCATGTGTGGAGAATTGTTAAAGATCATCCAATGTTTACTCCACAATCCGATGATCACTTTGTGGCCACAAAAAAGACGAGGACCTCTGAGTCAGGAGCAAGCAACACATCTTTCAACCAAAATGTGAGCATAGACATAGATGACGAAGATACTCATCCAATGGGTAGGAAGGCAGCAAAAAGAAAGGGAAAAGACAAAGTCAAATCGACTATGGAGGATCTGACAGTAAACTATGACAGTATTTTTTCAAAGTTCAACGAGTATACAAACGTAAAGAAGTCTGAAGTCGATCTGAAACAAAAACAACTTGAAGTTGAGGAGATTAAGGCAAAAGCTTCTTTGTCCAATGCAGAAGCTAAGAATCGTCGATTGAAGTTGAAGGAGTACGAGATCTTGAACAAAGACACCTCACAAATGACTACTGAGCAACTTATCATACATGAATGTTTGTGCAAGGATATCAGGTCGAGTTGGAATATCTAAACTGTTTGCGCATTTCGATTGATTGTATTGTTTAATTATTGTATTTCGGAGTGTTTGTATTGTTTAGTTATTGTATTTTCGAGTGATTGTAATGTAGAAGTACTATATTTCCGAGTGATTGTAATTTTAAATTATTGTGGTTTCGAGTGATTGTAATTTTTAATTATTTGATTTTCGAGTGATTATAATATTTAATTAGTGTGGTTCCAATTATTGTGATTTAAAATTTTTATCAACTTTGAAAACTAGTCATTACAAACTAGTAATATCAAATTTCTAATTATCCAACAACTTGACTTATTATCTTTGAAGCAAAATGGGTTTGATAAAAGAAATATAGAACGAAAAAGGAAAAAAAAAGATGATGGAATTGGTATAATTATTAAAGTTGTTGGATTGCTCAAGTTATGTGGATTCTCTAAGAATGCAAGCCACGTTAGGTATCTACTACAATCAATTTTAGAGACTTTTTTTATTAAAATAATATAAAAATAAAGAATATATATTAAAGTATACAATTTGAAAAAGTTGATGAATGTATTAAACTATCCGTTGCAAAATATTCGTTAGAAACTATCCATTGCAAACTAGCCGTTAGAATCTAGTCGTTGCAAAATAGCCATTGGAAACTAGTCGTTGCAAGATATCCTTTATATATAGACACATTGTGCTAAGATATTTGCATTTCACTAAGATACCTTTCACAAACATATATACAACAACATATTTGCTTCGAACATGTCTCATTCCACGGACAACTCTAGCTCAAGTTCCAGCTCGACAAGCGAAGAAGAAGTACATGTTCAAATCCATGAGCAAGATGATGATCCAGTAGAAGAATTGATGTTAATGGTACTTCAACAACACCAACAAGTTATGGAAGCATATCAGAGGAGAGAAACACGCAGAAGAAGGAGGTTCATCCAAAGAAATCGTGAAGCCGGTCATGAGAGGCTCGTCAATGATTATTTCTCTACAAACCCGGTGTATCATGACGGAATATTTCGAAGACGTTTTCGAATGCGAAGAGAGTTATTCCTTCGCATAGTGACTGCCTTAGAGAATCATTCGACGTTTTTTCAACAAAGGAAAGATGCTGTGCGAAGAAAAGGGTTGTCACCACTACAAAAATGTACCGCTGCGATTCGCCAACTGGCTTACGGAGTCCCTGCAGATCATCTTGACGAGTACCTACGTATGGGTGAATCCACTTCCATCAGGTGTCTTTTCAAGTTTTGCAAATACTTGGTTGAAATATTTGGTGATAGGTACTTAAGAAGACCAAATGCTGATGATGTTCAACGTCTTCTTCAAATGCATGATGACAGACACGGCTTTCCTGGCATGTTGGGTAGCCTTGATTGTATGCATTGGAAATGGAAAAATTGTCCGGTTGCTTGGAAAGGTCAATTTACAAGGGGGCATGGGTCACCAACAATTGTGCTAGAGGCGGTTGCGTCTCATGACTTGTGGATTTGGCATGCCTTCTTTGGGGTCGCCGGTTCACGCAACGATATCAACGTGTTATATGAATCTCCAATCTTCAACAACGTCTTGCAAGGAAATGCGCCGGAGGTTAATTTCACGGTGAACGACACTACATATACAAAAGGTTATTATTTAACAGATGGAATATATCCCGAGTGGGCTACTTTCGTTAAGGCTTTTCCTTGCCCGGAGGATCCCAAGAGAAA
This sequence comes from Henckelia pumila, assembly GCF_033568475.1. Lineage (NCBI taxonomy): Eukaryota > Viridiplantae > Streptophyta > Magnoliopsida > Lamiales > Gesneriaceae > Henckelia > Henckelia pumila. The sequence goes on from NC_133122.1 coordinate 136,969,412, forward strand.
GTTGTTTAAGGAAAGACAGGAATCTGCAAGAAAAGATGTCGAGCGGGCATTTGGGGTGCTTCAATCTCGATGGGCGATTTTCAGAGGCCCAGCTCGCTATTGGTATAGGAAAAAGTTAAAACAAATAATGTTAACATGCATTATTTTGCATAACATGATTATTGAGGACGAGGGAGGTCACGTGATAAATTGGTACAACGATGAAGGGGATGAACTTGCACAAACTATCCAAGGCTCCAACCGAGGCTTTCAGGATTATCTTCGGACAAATTCAGAGCTACGTGACACTCAAGTTCATCACCAACTTCGCGCGGACTTAGTGGAGCATATCTGGGGGAATTACAACAACATGAATCCGTGAATTAATATTGTATTTGTTATTTTTAATTTCTTTGTATTGTGATTTTTTTAAATTTATTGTTGCATTTGAATTTAATAATTTCGTTGTATTGAATAAATATATTAAAATGATTTTTTTATTTTTAAAATTAATTAAATTAAAACTTAAAAAATAATATTATAATTTTAAATATATTATAAAATGTAAAGAAAATGAATTTATTTAGTATAAAATAATTTTATAATGTTGAGTGGAATGTGGTACCCATAAATAATGAGTGTTAATGTTAATAGGATTGTGGGTGGAAAGAAGGATGTACTATTAATAGTGGGGCCCATGACTTTTGATGATGTGGAGGGTGTTATTGGTGTTATTAATGGATAGAGTTGTGGATGCTCTTATCACAGCTATTTCAGTAACACAAATGATATCTAAGCTCTTTGAAGCTTAGCAGCTCAAATCCGTAGTATGATTTTTATGCTTCTTCAATCGGTAGCTTGGATTTGAGTAACCCTTAGATAAATATCTTCAAGATGAGATATATTTTTGTTTTGCGAAGGGTTGAGTGAGCAAATAGAATATCTCAAGAGTTGTGGTTTGCTCGAGTGCTTGAGTAAGCAATAGGCTGCTCTGTTTCTTCTTCGAAATAGGCTGATATTTAAATATCTTCTCTCCAACGTATCTTTAGTCTTGGAATTGTTGATTTGTTTTTATTCCGTTGACAACATGGTAGGCTACGTCTTCTCACACAGATACTTGTCTGTGTAAATCTTTACTGTAGTTGCCTTTTTGTCTTTTCAAGAGTCTTTGCAATAAATGCTATTTGTGTTCCTCAGAAGACGCCTTAAATGTTTGTCCTGTCACATTTAAGTTGTCTTGTCAAGGATCCATTACTCAGTGACTTTAGAGAGTTGGTAGATATATCGATATGGCCGTTGTATTTTTCATACTTCGGTTCTGAATAGATCAGTAGATATCTCTGAGGTAAGTTTCTTAATCAGTAGACTGCTTTGATATCGGTAAGATCAGTAGATATCTCTGAGGTAAGTTTCTTAATCAGTAGACTGCTTTGATATCGGTAGGCTTCTTGATCAGTATATTGCTTTGATATCGGTAAGCTTCTTGATCAGTTGACTGCTTTGATATCGGTAGGATATTTCACTTTTTACAACAAATAGCGGCTATACTATGACAATGATATATTGCTTTGTTTTCACCAAAACTTAGGATTCAACAATTTTCCCCTTTTTGATGATGACAAAACCTGAGCCCCAAAAATCTTAATTCATGAAGATAAGATAGTGAATTCATTACGAGGATGTATTGCATTAATACAATATTTTTTGTACAAAATACTTGAAAATAAAGAGTTTCAATAAAATCCTATTACACCTACTGCAATGAAGGATTTTACCTGTCAAACCAGCTACTGCCTCTGCTACTGCTCATTTTGCTTCGCTTGTGCTCAATTTCTCTTTGTTTCTGGGAAGGTGGATCTCGTGATTGAAGATCTATATCAGCGACTGATTTTCTTGATTCTTTTCCCTCTTTGACATCACCACGTTTTAGATAAGAAATAATCTTGGTGATTTGAGTACCAACGGTGGTTTGAAAAGAGTCAATGCGGGAGTTGATATGAGCCGTCATGTTAGCTTTAAGAACTGCTATATTTGCGGTGGTATGTCCATTGGTATGACGAAAATTTTGGATCACTTTGTCAACCGACCCAAATACGCTCCGAACGAGCCAATAGAACATCCATCTCAACACAAAGTGCCACTGTCAGACAGTTGAGGTTGTCTATGAGCAGGTTCCCCATTTTTGTACTCATTTTCGTTTGCTGGGCCATTCCCTTGAGTTTTGTTCTCTAAATGGTTCATCTCGGCGTAGTAGATGGCCCAGAGGTCAGGGTAAGACTTCTCAGGTTCCGAAGGTTTCTTCCCCTCATTTTGGGGTTAGTCTCAGGATAGACAGCAGGCTTTGGTTCCTTCACCTAGTGTTGGTGTTTCGATTGCTGGCGATGGGTGGACACATAATAAGGGTAGACAGTGACGTTCTAAAGATCAGGGTCGTGTTCTGCCCCAATCGTTGTTAAATCCATTTGAGGCCCTCTGGGACTTAAATAAGGATGTGGGTAAGGGTACTTCTGCTATTGGTTCTAGCTCTGCCTCAGATTTGCCGTTGATTGGTGAGGATGAGTCTCTGAACAGATAGAGGTGGTGAACTTTGCTACACCACAAACTGATGTTTCTGCTGATGGTGAGGGTCCAGACATTGTTCTTCCAGCTCCTGTTTGATTTTTAGTGTATGATGTTGCTACTGATAAGGGAAAGAAGGTGAAGACTGCGATGACGGCTTCTCATGCTTCGGCGAGTCATCCCCCTTATCTATCCACACGCACGCGCTCTTAGAAGCGATATGGATCTTTGACACAACAGCGTCGACAATGTGCTTCCTTGGGGCATCCTCCTTGAGTAGCTGTTTTGTAATGGACTGTGCTTTCTCTCTGCTGGCCCAGCCATTTTACTACTCATGGCCTTCTTCCCCCTGGTGGGAAGTTTTATGCCCTACCCAGACTCGAACCTTGTACCTCCAGGCTAAGTACAAAGTCTTATCAAGTTTGGTACCATTGAACTAGTCTAGCTCAATGGTACCAGACTTGAAAAGACTTTGTACTTAGCCTGGAGGTACAAGGTTCGAGTCTGGGGAGGGCATGAAACTTTCCACCAGGGGAAAGAAGGCCTTGAGTAGCAAAATGGTTGGGCCAACAGAGAGAAAAGCCCAGTCCATTACAAAAAAGGGCGCCCTTTTTTGTAATGGTCCGGGTGCGTCCCATCTCTCTCGGGAGCCCGCAACCATTTTTGCTACTCATGGCCTTCTCCCCACCTGGCTAGGGGAGTTTTTTCCCTCCCTAGGGATCGAACCTTGTAACTTCAAGCTTAAGTGCAAAGTCTTTTGATCCCTGGTACCATAGGGGAGTTTTTGCCCTCCCCAGGGATCGAACCTTATACCTCCAGGCTTAAGTACAAAGTCTTTTGATCCCTGGTACCATTGAGCTAATCCAGGTGGGGAGAAGGCCATGAGTAGCAAAAATGGTTGCGGGCTCCCGAGAGAGATGGGACGCACCCGGACCATTACATGTTTGATGATGGTTTACTTAGGTGGGCGTTTACTGTAGGTTTTTTACTTGCCCACTGATGTTTTATTTTGTTTTATGGACTCTTGTAGTCTTTTATGCATTATGTATTGATGTACTTTTGTACCTTTTGGAAAGGTCTTGGTCTAGTCTCCCTCTCTATCTGGTGTTTGTTATGCTGTTTTAATAAAATAAGTGGCTATGCCATCTTTCTTTAAAAAAAAGCAGCTTCCATGGCATGAAAATTCTTGTCTTTATAGTTCTTCAGCTCAGTCACGCAACCGTTAATATCAGTGGATAGACTGGTCAGACAAGAGATGATTGCAGTACGAGAGTCAGTAATTGCTGCATCTTGTCCTTGAATGCGATTGGTGAGGCTTTGTACGGCCGTGCGAAGATGTTCAACGACTCTCTCAAGATCATTATTAGATAAAGCTTGTTTAGCGTCTGAGCTGTGTTGATATGTTAAGCTAAGATTTTCAAGTTGAGATGCCTGATGAGAGGTAGGCAAAATAGAAGATACACCACCAACATCTTGATGAGATTCAGTAGGCTTTGAAGGAGATTTGCACAACCGAGACTCTGATGCAGTTAAGGTAATGGTAGGATGACTTTTTGCAATGCTTACAGTCTCAGTGACCGCATCAGTTTCAAGGTGAGGTGACGATTTTTGTCCATATTCAAATTCAGATAGAGATTTAAGAACTTTGAAACAGATGTTAGTGGCACCTTTGGCAATTGAGTGCCAATAATAGCTATGCTGTGATCGACTGATGAAACAAGCAATGTTGCAGTTGGTTCTTTAGATATTGAGGTCTGTCCAACAGATGGAGGAGTACAATATGTAGGTGACTCATCTTGAGCTGCTATGAATGATCATTCCTCATCTGTGAAAATCGATTCATCTTCCTCAGATGCATCGTGAGATTCCATAGTAATCATCATGGCTTGTGCTTCTTCAAGATACGTTTATTGTATTAATCTGATAGTCAAAATGACATGTGATGCTTGGACCGATATTCATGAAGAAACTGACTTGTGACTTCAATAGATTGTTTCAGGCGTTCAATCACTTCACAATCATCTTTGGCAGTTTTGCGGAGAGTATTGAAATTATTCTCTCTTTATTGAAGTACGTGGCGAGCAAGGCTGTCATGAAGTTGTACATCAACAAAAATAGATCGTCCTAAAGTTGTTTCGATGGTAGGTGTATCTGTCAGAATGAGCATCTTAACTTCGAGATGGGCTAGACGGCTCAATTTCTTTTCTGTGAGAATTTGAGAAAAAGGAACCTGGGTCCTGTATAGAAACCATTCATCAAATTCTCTGAGCCTAAGCCTTACAGCAAGAAGAATACCTGATAAGATAAGAAGAGTTTCTGTTTAGGCAGTAGATGGCATCTTTGATGTAGGAATAAGGATTGCTTTTCCCTTGTCCTGGGGATCAATTGAAGACTGGATAACATTATGGGAATCAGATGGCTCGGCAATATTAATGCCCTTGGATTGGTATGGTACATACGGCATCCCAGCTGACTAATTGCTAGAAGTAGGCAAGGCGGTAGATGTACTATCGATCGTGACAACAATGCTTTCAGTAGTGGTTGTCAAATAATGCAAGACAGATATTATGTAGTGACCTTGCATGGAATCACCTACTAATTGGAAACTAATACATGCATTAAACTTAATACATCAACAGAGTAAAACGTGCGGAAACATAATCCATAATTTACATATCAGCTTAGTAAAAATAAGTCCAGGCTTAATACTATAGTGATACAACCATATCGAAAAACTTAAAAGTAAACATTATACAGCTATATCGAATCCTGCTGTATAATTAACTCCTCAAGGCTCCTGCTCCCTAGTCCTGCCTTGAACTACCAGTTCTGTCCATCCTGTGACCTGCCCCGTGGAATAGGGTGTCCAAGATAATAACTAGGACGTGAGCGCTAACGCCCAGTATATAAACATGAGTAAACATATGTATATAATGCATGCAACATGATGACTGGTAAAGGGTCTTCGAAAAGTCATGCTCAGAACCGGCGCCACATGAGTGCTTCCACCGCGCGGATCAACCTCTGGGTGCAACCATACTCATCTAGTACACCAAAGTAGTCAGACATACATGTCCCCACCATCGCGGTACTCTCAGTGACAGACTATCGAGTATAGAGTTGAGCGGCTCTATAATAAGGTATAACAAGGTATAGACTCAATGTGTATATGCACATGACATATGAATATGGAAAACGGTAAATGATACATCATGCCATATAATAATTCCAAATAAATGCAACATATAAACATGTATACTCTCTGGCAATCTCAGTCAATGTGTACGTACCTCTAGGCTAGTTCAAGTATAGTAGGATCCTAGGTTCCAAGCCTATATTCAAAAGTTCACCGTATCACTACACAAGTTCTATAAGCCTTAACTAAGCTAATAAGTACTCCCAAAACTTAAATAGATTCCCGGACCATACCTTCGTCTGTAGATAGCCCTTTGATGTCGCTGACTCTGGATGACTATAACAACTTCTTTGTTATTCCAGAATCTCACTATTATCGATAGGGTCCTCAAGTGTATAACTCACACTATATAACTGATCGAAGAAGGAAACTCGGAATTCGTATTTGAAAATGAACTCCGGAGACCCCTATTTATAGCCAAAATTTCCGAACACGAACGTTGCGTCCATTCAAGGTTCGTTGCGTCCGTTCCTGCATGTTCGACACTTTTCAAAATTTGTAGCTTAGTCATCAAGCCACCTCATGCCTGCCTGTATCTCAAGGTTCGTTGCGTCCGTTTTGCCCCTCCATCGTTGCGTCCGTTCACCAACGGAAGCTCCGTTCTCTAACTTATCTTTTAAGTTTTGATTAATCATGTAATTACTTAAATTGAGATGCGGGTTACTACATTCTCTCCACCTTTAGATATTTCGTCCGCGAAATAAAATCTAAAGCAGTAATCATAATGAAACATCAAACTTATGTCTTATTACAACAACTGTAATTACATCTTTTACATGATAATAAAAAATACAAAGCAAACAACTCAGGATATTCTGCTCGCATACGGCTCTCGATTTTCCAAGTTGCTTTCTCAACGCCTCGGGGCTGCTACTGTACCATCACAAGTGGTATAGTCTTGTTCCGAAAAACTTTCTCCTTCCTGTCTAGGATACGGAGTGGTCGTTCAATATAAGACAGATTTGGCTCTAACTGAACATCAGTAGACTGAATCACATGTGATTCATCAGCTATGTACTGTCGAAGTAACGATACATTAAAAACATTATGTATACTGGAAAGATATGGCGGTAACGCCAAACGATAAGCAACATCTCCGATCTTCTCTAGTATCTGGAAAGGCCCAATGAAACGAGGTGATAACTTGCCTTTCACACCGAATCTCATCACCTTCCTAAAAGGTGAAACTCGCAGAAAAACATATTCACCTGGCTCGAACTGCAATGGACTACGGTGAATATTAGCATAACTGGCTTGTCTATCTTGAGCAGTTTTGATCCTCCTCTTGATCAAATCTACCTTGTCTACAATCTGCTGCACCAACTCAGGACCCTCGACTTGTAGTTCCCCGACTTCATCCCAGAATAACGGAGTACGACACCGTCGACCATATAATGCCTCAAAAGGTGCCATATCAACACTACGATGATAACTGTTATTGTAGGCAAATTCGATCAAAGGTAACTGATCCTGCCAAAATAAACCAAAGTCCATAACAGAAGAACGTATCATATCCTCCAACGTACGAATCGTCCATTCCGACAGCCCATCAGTCTCCGGATGATATGCAGTGCTAAAACTCAGAGTGGTACCCAACGCCTGCTAAAAACTACCCCAGAAACGTGAGGTAAATTGTGGATCTCTATCACTAACTATGCTTACTGGAACCCCATGCAATCGCACTATCTCCTGGGCATATAAGCGTGCCATGTGATCATAAGAATACTCCCGGTTGTAAGGTATAAAATGTGCTGATTTCGTCAAACGGTCAACAAAAACCCAGATAGCATCACACTGACGTGAAGTCATAGAAAATTTTGTGACAAAATCCATAGTCATGTGCTCCCACTTCCATTCGGGAATCTCAAGATTCTGCAGTAATCCACCTAGTCATCGGTGTTCAGCCTTGACCTGTTGACAAACCAAACATCTAGAAACAAATTGATAAACACTCCGCTTCATCCCTTTCCACCTGAATATGGTTCGCAAGTCCTTATACATTTTCATACTTCCAGGATGAATAGACAATCGACTCCTGTGAGCTTGAGATAGAATATCATTCCTGAGCTCCGCAACATCAGGTACAACCACCCGATTAGATAAGCACAATAAACCATTTGTCTGAAAATGGAATCCAGATGTATTAACCCCATTGGCTAGATGTGCCAAACGCTGAGTCTTAACATCAGATATCTGAGCTTCTCTGATCCGAGAATACAATGCTGGCTCAGATAGAATAGTATACAATCGAATACCATTTCTTCCTTTCTTGTGCTTGAGCGTAAAACTCAATGAACATCACTCTTGAACCATATGAGATATTTCACTAGTCTGAAGTGCAGAAAGTCTCACCTGCCGAATCAAGGCATCATCAGTAAGATTAGCAGAACCTGGATGATATTTGATTTCACAATCATAATCCTTCAAAAGATCCATCCAGCATCTCTGTTGCATATTCAACTCTGCCTGAGTGAATATATACTTCAGACTCTTGTGATCCGTGAATATCTCAAATTTCTCACCATAAAGATAATGTCTCCAGATCTTGAGAGCAAATACAATGGCGGCTAACTCAAGATCATGCACTGGATAATTCACCTCATGCGTCTTCAACTGTCGTGAAGCATAGGCAATAACATGTCCATGCTGTGTCAGAACACATCCTAACCCCTGACCAGAAGCATCAGTATAGACAACATAACCTCCTGATCTAGAAGGTAGATCTAGCATAGGTGCAGTAGTAAGACGTCTACGCAGCTCGTGAAATGACTCCTCTAAATCCGAGGACCATATGAAGGAAACATCTTTCCGAGTAAGTTGAGTCAAAGGCCTGGCTAACTGTGCAAAATTCTCGATGAACCGACGGTAATAACCAGCTAGACCCAAGAAACTACGAATCTCAGCAACCGACGTCGGACGAGACCAGTTCAGCACTGCCTCTATCTTACTAGGATCAACAGATATCCCTTCACTAGAAATTACATGACCAAGAAACACTACCCGATCAAGCCAGAATTCACACTTGCTCAATTTCGCATACAACTGCTTATCCCGTAACGTCTGCAATACAATTCTCAGATGCTCTGCATGCTCATTCTTGTCATGAGAATAGAAAAGAATATCACAATAATTATATACTATAAATATATGTATCTACTTATAATAAAGTCATATATATTATTTAGACGATAGCGTGGGTCTGCCGGTTGTTCTAAATAATATATCGTGACTTAAAATAACATTCAATTTTTCGTAACTAACATTTACTCACCACAACTAACATTTATTTTTATTGCAACTAACATAAAAAGTCATATATTTTATTTAGAAGATAGCGTGGCTCTGCCGGTTGTTCTAAATAAAATACTGTGATTTGATCTAACATTTACTTTATCACAACTAACATTTACTTTATGCAACTAACATATAAATTCATATATTTTATTTAGACGATAGCGTGGCTCTACCAGTTGTTCTAAATGAAATATTGTGATTTGATCTAACATTTATTTTTATGTAAATTTATATTTATGCATTTACATATATAACTATGGGTACCATGTATTAAATATCGGTTAATCTAGTATTTATATAGTGGGAATTATATTATATGATATATATTTTTAAATTTTTTTATTTTTTATTTTTTTAAAATAATATTAAATAAACCAACAATGAACTTTTGAAGCCTTGAAAATTTTATAATTTGTGTACTTCAATTTTTATAATAATCTTTCCATTTATAATATATAATTATTAATCTTAAAACTTAAAACATGCTCTTTGTGGATCGATCTCGTACTCACGAGTATATTACTTGCAGACAACCTACATTTGAATGAATTACAATTTAAGTAGTAGCCCTTAGTCTGATGTGGCCGAGCATAGGGCTAGAAAGCTGCATGGACGAGAGACCCATAGCGTGCCCTTAGGCTTTAGAAGAAGCCAATGGCCGAGTCTTGCATTGCATGGTTCCAGTCAAGTCCGGGTTTGAGAGTTTTTACAGGACCCTGGGGTGGCCCTGCCGGCAGGGATCCGACCAGTGGTGGCCGGAGCAGGTCCAGTGAAGGGGAAACATGGGGGGTGCGTAGATTGGTAGGACTGCGCGCATGGGCTTCAAAAAATTAGCTCATGGTCGAGCCATGAACTATATGGTTCAGACCAGGGCTGGGTCAGTGACTTTTCACAAGACCTTGGAGAGGTCTTTTCGGTAGGGCTCCGGCCAGTGGTGGTTGGAGTAGGATGGATGAGGGAGAACATAAGGCTGCGCAGAATTTGTGATAGAGGAGAATATAGAGTTTAGATTTTCGGGCACCTCAGTCAGGGATCGGTCAGGGGATTTTTGGGTTGGGTCAGAATGTTATTTGGTTCATGTCATATGGGTTTGGGCCCGGGTTGTTTTATTTCAGACTCGAGAAATTTAATTACAGACCTAAGTATTTAATTAATGGATAATGAGCTTGGCAAGTTAAAATTAACTAATGGATTTAAGGTAGTAATTTAAATGAGTCCATTAGCTTGTCATGGGCCTAGTGACCCATGAGAGATATTGGGCCAATTTATGTTGGGCTATGTTGTTAACGGGCCAGTCTGGGTTATTGGGCTTAAGTTAAGGGGGTTAGTAGCTCGAACGAGTCCGTGGATACTATAATAGTACGTAAATATATATTTAATATATATATGTCTTTTAATAGTATGATTTTAATAAAAAAAATTAAATATATATTTACGGGTAAATGTTTAATGACAATGATAAAGGAAATGATTTTTAAGCTCATGACTCATACATGTATTTTATGAAAAGATTAAGAGCATGTAAAAAAAATATTTTTGGGAAATTGATATGATTGTGGCAACTCATGTCACTACAAGAAATTTTACATTTGGCGACGCTGCCTAACGTCGCGAAATGTAAGGAAAATACGTCGCGGAAGTTTTTGCGACGCAAAAAAGCGTCGCCAAGTTTCGCCACAAATTCCTTGTAGGCAAATGTCAATATGCTCTTTGGCGACGCGGTGACTTAAGCATCGCCAAATATATACACATTCCGCGACGTTAGTCAAAGGCGTTGCCAAAAGGTATTATCCTTTGACGACGCCTTAACTTCTTCGTGAAATGTTATTTCGAATTCAATCTAAAAAATTACCATAATTATTTGGTGACGTGAAAATCTCGTCGCCAAAAATATAGTATCTTTTGGCGACGTCATTCTTTCGTCGTTAAATGAATTTTTCAATTCATTTTTTGGAAATTATTGTAATTATTTGGTGACGCAAAAATCTCGTCGCCAAATATATTAGACATTTGGCGACATAGTTCGAACATTTCTAATTTTTATATATTTTTTTTGAAACTATAAAAGCATCATCAAAATGTCATTAATGTTTTTTTCCTACAAAATACGAATATCAAATAACTTGACTAAACACAATTAATCAAAAAAAATTTAATAAATGTGGAATTCAGTATTCAACCGACAATATTTTCCAAAATAAACAAACAATTCAAATAATGTCTCAACACATTGAAATTCAAACACTAATTAGATAATGTTGAAAAAAAAACGAAACTACATAGTTTATGTCATACGAGAAGGAAGTGGTGGAGGAGATCAAGTAGAGCCTGTCGGTGAAGGTTAGAAAGAGAAACCAAGAATGACCTGTTGCAATTTTTGCAATAATGCATCAAATCTTTCTTCATGTTTACCTATAGTCTGTTGCTGCTCATCTATAATCTGCTTTTGCTCATCGATCATTTGTTGCATAGCCATAATCTTTTCATCACCATGATTATGCTTTAAGTTCATGTTTGTGGCTCTAAGACCACCTACAATAGATAGTTTAGGTAGTGGACCTAAAACCTTGACGTAACGAGAACGTGAGCCTAAGACTTGTGTCATGATATCAACATCTTTGGGCTGATGCACATTATTGACAGTAGAGTCGGATGCTTCACCTTCTGGCTGAGTCGATCGAACTTCCACCATTTCAGCCTTAAAAATAAAATACATTATTAGTATGTAAACATTCTCACCTTTTTATAAATTCTTTTACGTTCATTTACTAGATATGAATATTAAGAAATAAGGTGCAAAAAATCTCATTAACCAAAATAATACCTTCCACTTCTCCTATTTGTAATCTAATTGTCAAATAGGAAAGAAAATTAAAATCTGAGTTCTCGATCATCTAGACTCACTTTATCTATTTTTATAATACAAAGAAAATTCATTTGCAGACACCTTGTTTTGAATCTTTGCAACAGAAATGCTACATAAACCATGTTATGCCTTAAACGCATACAAATCTCGTGTTACGAGATTAATGTTTTTAATGCATTAACAAGTCTCATAATATTATGTTTTGATGATTACAAAACTCGGTTAATTGTTACTAACCATTTAAAGTGAGATTTTACAGATTAGATTTATTGATGATTAAATTCTTGGAAGCTATTTTGAAGCTATACATGTATTTATAAAGTCTTGTATTGCTCATTGAATGGATGAAACATTGTTAAGGGATATGAAGAAAAAGACAAGAAGAAGCCAAAGTATGGAGCAGCAACTTCCGAAAATTACTGGGAATTTTCTAAGCATTGAAATCCGATCTTCACCAGTAATAATTGTGATGAGGAGGTTTTACATGTGCTGTCCAAATTTGAGAGCAATCCAACGGCTAGATATGAAGTTATGATTTTTCCACAAAAGTTGTGCAGTACCTATTTCTGCAGAACTTGAAGTGAAGGATGAAGAATCAACTTCTGAAAATTACTGGACGTGCTTGAGAAATCCAAATCAAATCTCCACCGATCAATATCAATATCAGGATGTTTTAAAATTTATATCAAAATTTCATATCAATCCAACGGCTATATATGGAGTTATGATTTTTCCACAAAGGTTGCACAGTACCTATTTCTGCAGAACATGAAGTAAATGATGAAGATTCAATTTCAGAAATTAGCTAGTATTGTTTGAACACTCAAATCAAATCTCCACCAATCAGATTCAAATATAGGATGTTTTACAACCTTTGTCCAAAATTCAGATCAATCCAACGGATGGATATGGAGATATAAATTTTTCAAATCTGTTGCACAGAACAAGTTTGAAAACGTGATGAAGTGACTTCCGAATATTACTGAAAATGTTTGACTCGTTAAAATCAAATCTTCACCGTTCCGAATGAAGATCCGGATGTTATAAAGCTTCAGTTCAAATTTCAGATCAATCCAACGGTTAGATTGGAAGATATGATTTTTCCACAAACTCCGCTCAGTGCTGGAAAAAAGTAGGCAGCGGCGCCGAACACTTTTTGTCACTCCTTGACTTCTTAACACACACTCCAAGCACTCAAATAAGATTCAAATCTTTGCCAACTATAAATAGAGGCCATCCAAGTTCATTTGGAGACATCCCAACTCATCTCTTCTCTCATTTTTAAGCAATTTCTCACTATCAAAGTGTTTGTGTGATATATTTGAGAGTGTTTGTAAAAATAGTTTGTGAGTTGGTTGTGCTATTGTTGTAAACACTTGAGTGTGAAGCCAAGTGTGTTGTGCTATCGTTGTAATCACTTGAGTGTGAAGCCAAGTGTTTGTGTTGAGGCTATCCTTGGAGCCCTTAAGGCCAAGAGTATCGAGTTGTATCGGCGCGGTGATCGTGTCAAGTTTTACGGCTATCCTTGGAGCCATCAAGGCCAAGAAGTTGAAGTGCTAGTGAATACTTGGTTAATCGATCTTAACCAAGAAGGGGAGACGTAGACGATTTATCGTCGAACTTCCATAAATATATCCTATCTCATTTATCGCTTTATTTCTTTTACGCATTTATTTACCGCATTTATTTTTGATTGCTTTAAGTCTTCCGCTTGCGTATTTGAATAATCGCTTTAAATTGCTAAAGTTGCCAATAGAACCTAAATCCCCCTCCCCCCCCATTAGGTTCTAACAAGTGGTATCAGAGCCACCTTTTTACAAAAATATTTTCAAAAAGGCTCTATGACAAATCTAGCTAGCGATTATGCTCAAGGGCAATCTATCAATCGCCCTCCTCTTTTCAACGGCATAAACTACGGATATTGGAAAAATCGAATGTCCATATATATTCAATCTTTAGATTATGATCTTTGGAAAGTTACGGTAAAAGGTCCCTACAAACCAATGAAAGAGGTTGAAGGGATTAAAATTCCTAAGGGAATGGATGATTTTACCAAGGAGGACATGCAATTAATTTCTCAAAATGCTAAAGCTATGAATATTTTGCATTGTTCTTTAGATATGAACGAGTACAACCAAATATCAATGTGCTCCTCCGCTAAAGAAATATGGGATAAATTGGAGATATGCCACGAGGGAACCAACCAGGTCAAGGAAACAAAGATTGACCTCCTAGAGCTCAAACATGAGACATTTGAGATGGAAGCCTATGAAGATAGCGATGAGGAGGAAGCCAACATATGTCTCATGGCCAAGGATGATGACATCGCCTCCGACGATGATGATGAGGTACCATCTTACGATGAATTACTACAAGCTTATAAGCTTATGTTTGACATGGATAAATCACTTAGAAAAGAAAATAGAAACCTAAAAAATGAATTAGAATCTAAGGAGCATGAAAACCTAAGATTAAAGGATGACATAGCTACCTTAGAAAAATCATTTTATAAATTCAATGTTAGTAGTAACAAGTTGAATAATTTACTAAGCATGCAAAAATGTAGCTTTGATAAGGGTGGAATAGGGTATGGTAAGAAATCAATAGATTTTACTAGCCTTATTGCTAAAGCCAAAATGAGATCACCCCCTACATGCTCTTATTGTTGTAAAATTGGTCATGCTAGATATAAATGTAGATCTTTAAGATTTCAATATGATCAAAAGAGCTATATGAAATGGAGGCCTAAGAGTACTGAACAACTCATCAGTCGGCATTATGAGATCATGATCTAAGGGAGTTCATTATAGACCGGTTTAAACTAACTTGACTTGCGACTGGTCTTCCTGATGAACGCTGCTCTGTCCAAGAAAATAGGTTTTTAAAGAGGCCATAGCCCTATGTACTACTGGGAGCACTCTTGGAAAGTGGCGATGATGTTGCTATGAGAGACTGAACTCTTAGAAGTCCATTTTGTATCTCTCTTTTCTAACACTGTGGACCCAAAAGAACTAAAGGGTACCAAAATCAATTCTTGCAGTGAAATAGGAAAACTGTTCTTCCTAGCATATGGTATCTAGACAGTGGTTGTTCTAGACATATGACTGGTAACAAAGATCTACTCCAATCGATCAAACCAAAGGAGAAGGGATCTGTCACCTTTGGAGACAACAGCAAAGGAGTTATCGAAGGAATCGGCTCAATAGGTATATCTAAATCCTGTTTAATTGATGATGTACTCCTAGTGAAAGGACTTAAGCATAATCTACTAAGCATAAGTCAATTGTGCGATAGAGGTTATGAAGTTAAATTCACTCCCCAACACTGGACTATATCACTCACATCTGACAAATCCATAAATTTCAAAGGATATAGAAGTGAAAATGTATACAAGGTTTCTTTAAATAATTTATTTTTATCAAATATCAAAAGCTTTGTATCCTTGAATGTTGATGACAACATTCTTTGGCATAGACGACTAGGTCATGTTGGTCCTAGTACCATAAAAAAACTTTTTAAACTTGATTTAGTTGTTGGTATGCCAAAACTCAATTTAAAATTAAATTCTATTTGTGATGCATGTCAACTTGGCAAACACACAAGGGAATCTTTTAAAAGCAAATTTTGTATCAACTTCTATGCCCCTTGAACTTTTTCACCTAGATCTATGTGGTCCCTCGAGGAACGCTAGCCTAGGATGGAAGCTTTATGCATTTGTTATTGTGGATGATTTCTCACGTTACACATGGACATTGTTTTTAGCCCACAAAAATGATGCCTTTGATTATTTTAAAACTTTTGTCAAACGTGTTGAGAATGAAAAAAATCTTTCTATCAAACAGATCCGTAGTGACCACGGAACTGAATTTCAAAATGAGAGTTTTACAAATTTTTGTGAAGAGAAAGGCATCGGTCACAATTTTTCTTGTCCTAGGACTCCTCAATAAAATGGGGTCGTTGAAAGGAAAAATAGGACACTTGTGGAGATTGCGAGGACCATGATATGTGAGCATTCTCTACCAAAATATTTTTGGGCTGAAGCAATAAACACTGCCTGCTACATTATCAATCGTATATCAATAAGGTCAATTATCAAGAAAACTCCATATGAATTATGGAGAGAGAGAAAGCCTAACATTTCATACTTTCGGGCTTTTGGATCAAAATGCTACATTCATAATAATGGTAAGGACAACCTTGGAAAATTTGATGCCAAATCCGACAAAGGTATCTTTCTCGGGTATTCTACTACGAGTAAAGCTTTTAGAGTATTTAATAAACGCACTTTACTTGTTAAAAAATCTATGCATGTTATATTTGATGAATCTATGTCTGTAGTTTCTCGTAATACTAACGATGATGTAGAACTTCTCGAAGAAGAGATGGTTTCATCAAGCTTAAATGATATAGATGTTTCTGTTGAGGAAACACCACTTTCGAAGGATTGGACGCTTCACAAAGATCATCCTATGGATCTTATCATTGGAAGTCCTTCAAAGGGAGTAACCACTCGCTCTTCTCTTAATAATATTTGCAATCATCTTGCTTTTGTTTCGCATGTTGAACCTAAGTGTATTGATGATGCTTTATTAGATGATTCATGGATTATTGCTATGCAAGATGAATTAAATGAATTCAAGCGCAATGATGTTTGGAATCTTGTTCCTAGGCCGCATGATAGATCTATTATTGGTTCTAAATGGGTCTTTAGGAATAAACTTGACGAGCATGGTACTATCACTAGAAATAAAGCTAGGCTTATAGCTAAAGGATATAGTCAAGAAGAAGACATTGATTATGATGAGACATATGCTCCTGTTGCCCGACTTGAATCTATTCGCATGTTGCTTGCTTTTGCCTGTTCTAGAAATTTCAAGTTATTTCAAATGGATGTTAAGAGTGTCTTTCTTAATGGTGAATTGAAAGAAGAAGTTTATATTGAACAACCCGATGGCTTTGTTGATGCATTATTGCCTGATCATGTGTATAGACTAAACAAAGCTTTGTATGGTTTGAAACAAGCTCCTCGAGCTTGGTATGAAAAACTATCAACTTTCCTTCTTTCAAATGGTTTTTCGAGAGGAAAGATTGACATTACTTTATTTACCAAAAATGTCAAAGATGATTTATTGATTGTGCAAATTTATGTTGATGACATAATTTTTGGTTCTACTAACGAAACTCTCTGTCAAGATTTCTCCAAGCTTATGCAGGAACACTTTGAGATGAGCATGATGGGGGAACTTAACTATTTCCTCGGATTGCAAATCAAACAGTGCAAGGATGGGTTCTTTGTGAACCAAAGCAAATACATCAAGGAGATTCTAAAGAAGTTTGGGATGGAGAACACAAAATCATCATCCACACCGATGAGCATAGCAATCAGACTCGACAAGGATGAAAATGGTAAATATGTAGATCAATCTTCCTTTCATAGTATGATTGGCTCCTTACTTTATACTAATGCTAGTAGACCTGACATTATGTTTAGTATTTGCTTGTGTGCACGATTTCAATCATGTCTAAAGGAATCACATTTGTTCGTCTTAAAACGCATTTTCAAATATCTTTCAAATACTCCAAATCTCGGCTTGTGGTATTCGAAAAATCCTTTCTTTGATTTAAAATCATATTGTGATGCCGAATTTGGTGGATATAAGGTGGACAGAAAAAGCACTAGTGGAACTTGTTTCTTTTTAGAAAACTGTTTAGTTTCTTGGTTTTCGAAAAAGCAAAATTGTGTTGCATTATCAACAACCGAAGCCGAATATATGGCTACTGGTAGTTGTTGTGCGCAAATTCTTTGGATGAAGCATCAATTGCTCGACTATGGAGTTTCTTTTTCAAAAATCCCTATTTTTTGTGATAACACTAGCGCCATATGTCTTACAAAGAATCCGATTCAACATTCGCGCACCAAACATATTGACATTCGTCATCATTTTATTCGTGACCACATCGAACGAAATGAAGTTGAACTTCAATATGTTGACACGTCAAATCAAATTGCCGATATTTTTACAAAACCACTAGATGAAAATACTTTTATTCGTTTGCGTGGTGAACTTGACATGATTGAGTTGTAATCACTTGTTGACATATTCTAAAGATAATGCCATATTAAGGGGGAGCTTAATATTAAATTAGAGCAATTTAATGTTGGATAATACAAATTAATTGTATTTATTCAATATTATACGCTCATATTTTGTTATTTATGTGAAATTTATGTGTTGCATTTTAGAAATCATATTTCAATTCTCATGTTTTTGCATTTACTTTTCCAGTCTTTTTGATTATCACAAAAAAGGGAAGAATTAGTTTGGTTAAATACTTTAACTAAGGGGGAGTGTTAGTTTGGTTAAATGCATGGAGAATAAAACTGGTTATTTGATAAACAAATTTTTAATTCTCTTCTTAACTAATTGTTTAAATTAGGGGGAGTTTTATTCATGCAATTATATTTTACAAATTTAAATTTTTTATTTAATATTGTACATTTAATTCTCCTATTTAACCAAGTTTTGTGATCATCAAAAATGGGGAGATTGTTACGCCTTAAACGCATACAAATCTCGTGTTATGAGATTAATGTTTTTAATGCATTAACAAGTCTCATAATATTATGTTTTGATGATTACAAAACTCGGTTAATTGTTACTAACCATTTAAAGCGAGATTTTACAGATTAGATTTATTGATGATTAAATTTTTGGAAGCTATTTTGAAGCTATACATGTATTTATAAAGTCTTGTATTGCTCATTGAATGGATGAAACATTGTTAAGAGATATGAAGAAAAAGACAAGAAGAAGCCAAAGTATGGATCAGCAACTTCTGAAAATTACTGGGAATTTTCTAAGCATTGAAATCCGATCTTCACCAGTCATAATCGTGATGAGGAAGTTTTACATGTTCTGTCCAAATTTGAGAGCAATCCAACGGCTAGATATGAAGTTATGATTTTTCCACAAAAGTTGTGCAATACCTATTTCTGCAGAACTTGAAGTGAAGGATGAAGAATCAACTTCTGAAAATTACTGGACGTGCTTGAGACATCCAAATCAAATATCCACCAATCAAAATCAATATCAGGATGTTTTAAAACTTATATCAAAATTTCATATCAATCCAACGGCTAGATATGGAGTTATGATTTTTTCACAAAGGTTGCACAGTACCTATTTCTGCAGAACATGAAGCAAATGATGAAGATTCAACTTTAGAAATTAACTGGGATTGTTTGAGACATCCAAATCAAATCTCCACCAATCAGATTCAAAATTAAGATGTTTTACAACCTTTGTCCAAAATTCAGATTAATCCAACGGATATATATGGAGATATAAATTTTTCAAATTTGTTGCATAGAACAAGTTCGAAAACTTGATGAAGTGACTTCCGAAAATTACTGGAAATGTTTGACTCGTTAAAATCATATCTTAACCATTCCGAATGAATATTCAGATGTTTTAAAGCTTGAGTTCAAATTTCAGATCAATCCAACGGTTAGAGTGGAAGATATGATTTTTCCACAAAATCCGCTCAGTGCTGGGAAAAAGTAGGCAGCGGCGCCGAATACTTTTTGTCACTCCTTGACTTCTTAACACACGCTCCAAGCACTCAAATCAGATTCAAATCTTTGCCAACTATAAATAGAGGCCATCCAAGTTCATTTGGAGACATCCCAACTCATCTCTTCTCTCCTTTGCAAGCAATTTCTCACTATCAAAGTGTTTGTGTGATATATTTGAGAGTGTTTGTAAAAATAGTTTGTGAGTTGGTTGTGCTATTGTTGTAAACACTTGAGTGTGAAGCCAAGTGTGTTGTGCTATCGTTGTAATCACTTGAGTGTGAAGCCAAGTGTTTGTGTTGAGGCTATCCTTGGAGCCCTTAAGGCCAAGAGTATCGAGTTGTATCGACGCGGTGATCGTGTCAAGTTTTACGGCTATCCTTGGAGCCATCAAGGCCAAGAAGTTGAAGTGCTAGTGAATACTTGGTTAATCGATCTTAACCAAGAAGGGGAGACGTAGACGATTTATCGTCGAACTTCCATAAACATATCCTATCTCATTTATCGCTTTATTTCTTTTACGCATTTATTTTTGATTGCTTTAAGTCTTCCGCTTGCGTATTTGCATAATCGCTTTAAATTGCTAAAGTTGCCAATAGAATCTAAATCCACCCCCCCCCCCCATTAGGTTCTAACAAACCATTTTTACACTATGGCCCGTATGTGATAATCACCATTTTTTCTTAACAATAAGTTGATGTAATAACTGATCTGATCATTGCTGAAAAATATTTTGCAATGCAAAGTTGAGTTGATTTACTAAGCTTATTTATATTTTCTCCTTCTTTTGTTTCTTAAAGAATTTTGATTGGAAGACTTTGATTTATAATACTCCTTGTACAAAACGGATTCAATCGACTCTCGAATACAACTTTTAGCAACTTAGTCTAAAAAAGCACTCTATATTAAGAACAATTTTAGATAGAGTACGTTATCAACAATTTCTAATAGACTTGAAATTGTATGATCAAATTCTTTATGTAGATCAAATTAATTAAGTTATCTTATCAGGTCTATTGGTTTTTGGATCAATTAAATTTTATGAAATGTTTGTTTTATTATAAGTCCTTTTCATATGATTTGTATGCTCATATTTCATTATGATTTGCTTGTGTACATATCTTATGTAATCACCAAAATTTAATATACGTTTACATAACAAAAGTGAATTAAATAAAATTATTCCACTAAAAATTACAAAAATGATACATAATTTCAAAATATTATTTTATGTAATATGTATAATCAATATAAAAATAAAACAAAATCAATAATATAATTAAAATTTGATCTTTCCAATCAATTTGTTTTCAACATACATAATTCGAAATCTAGACTGGAAATTTGCTCCTTATTAATGGAATAAGGAAAGTGAAATTAATTTTGGTTTTTTTAAAAGCTTTTTGGCGACGCTTTAAATGCGTCGTGGAATGTTATATGTCTTTGGCGACGCTTCCTCTTTGTCTTTTTGCGACGCATAACTGAGTTGTGTTGCCAAATGATTGAGTCATGTTGCCAAATGATGGAGCGCGGGGGTGGGAAAATTTCCCGCTTCGTTTCAGCGACGTGTTTTTTGTGTGCGTCGCGGAATGGTTTCATACAGCGATGCAAGTAATAGTTGCG
The DNA here is from genome assembly GCF_033568475.1 of Henckelia pumila. Taxonomy (NCBI): domain Eukaryota; kingdom Viridiplantae; phylum Streptophyta; class Magnoliopsida; order Lamiales; family Gesneriaceae; genus Henckelia; species Henckelia pumila. The sequence goes on from NC_133122.1 coordinate 136,990,502, forward strand.
TCGGAAAAATCTTTCATATGGCGACACATTTATGACAGTCGGGGAACGTACAATTTTAGCGACACGGCGTAGGATGCGCGTCACCAAAAGATAACATTTGGCGATGTGGCCCGTGTCATGCGTTGCAAAAGGTAAGAATTCTTGTAGTGTGATTGGAGGTCAAGATACCAGACACGATGACCTTTCTACTTATGTTTATGATCTTATTGATGCAGTGGTAAGGGCTGATGAAGTGGCAGCACAGAAGTGGAGGGGTTCCAGTGGTAAGAGCTGGTGAACCCACCGCGCATACGTTGGTTTATAGATTGATCAATCGCTTATGTTTACGGTCCACAGATCACGGATATGACTCACACTGATGATTTTACGATTACGACATGCCGTATTTATGTTATGTATTATGATTATGATTATGTTTATGATTTAGCAGTATGCATATTTTTACATTCATGCATGCATAAGACACACTTATGATATTTTTATATGATACGCGCTTGCATGCGATCTTATTATATGTTATTTTTTAGTACTGGATAGAGCATGCTGAGTCTCTAGGCTCATTAGATTTAAATGGTGCAGGTAAGTATGACATTTTAGTTGATGATGTGGTCCCAACTGGTGGTGAGAATGTATGAGTATCCCTGGCTAGCTAGCACCTATGACCATCGTATGTACATGATAATATTTATTATGGGATTGTTAAACATTAGTTATTTCCGCACATGAATACTATATTTCACTATTTTTCGTGGTTTTGAGATTTTGGACGTATGCATGGAATATGACTTTCTTATTTACGTTTAAGGCTTTCATGGGAATTTAAGTTATGCTTGAGTATTTAAATTTATTTGCATGTGAATATTTATCTTATGTATTATATCTCATGAAAATTTATTTTAAGTATTAATACATATATGTATTGGCGTATTTGTATCATCACTATTTTAAAGTATATAATTTTTTTTGTTAAGAGTCGTTTCAGTTGGTATCAGAGCATGGTCCTACTAGAGTTGACTAGCCTGCTACGTGTAGTTCAGAAGTCACACTACCAGTCTGTGAGTTTTAATTGCTTTTAATATATATATATATATATATACACACACAAATATATATACATATATACATATATGAGACACATGAATTTCGTTTCACTGATTTATGTCATAAGAACTTTAAGTTAAGATACATAGTTATGCATAGCGGATTACGTGAGGGATTTATGAAAATTCCAGTATGCTTATGAGAAGTGTCACACGTGGTGGACGACAGGATGACTGCAAGGACACTAGGCGGGAGGATGCTGGATGAGATGGAGCTTGTTGGGTACCACCTCCACATCCATCACTCACAACATTTGAAAGAGCCAGAGTGGACATGCTAGCTGGTATTACTAGGCTACTCGAGCAGCAGACTGGGCAGCCTAAGAGGTCTCATGAGGAGGACATTACTGAGAGGTTCCGCAAGCAGGGACCAAAGGAGTTTAAGGGAAATACAGATCCACTCATTGTTGAGAAGTGGATTCGTTCGTTGGAGACTATTTTTGCATACATGGGGATTCAGGATGCTGATAAGTTTAGATGTGCCATCTACATGTTGAAGGATGATGTAGCTTTTTGGTGGGAGAGTGCACTGATTGGTCAGAATCTGTCTAGGATGTTATGGGAGGATTTCAAGACAACAATTTTAGAGAAGTACTTCATGGAGGATGCATGTATCTAGTTGATACGTGACTTAATGAGTCTAAGGCAGAGAGACAAGACCGTGGAAGAGTATGTGAGGCAGTTTGAGCATGGGTGTCAATTTGTGCATATGATTTCTTTAGTGGAGAAAGAGAGGCTGCGACATTTTACCGATGGCTTGAGGTCCAAGATCAAGCATGATGTGTAAATGGTGGACGTGATTACTTATAAAGCAGCAGTGAACAGAGCTTATCGATCTGAGAAGGGGAGGAATGAGATGCAAGCTAATTGCCAGAGGAAGAGACAGGCTCAGCAGCCACTTAGAGGACAGTCTTCGTAGTAGCCAGCAAAGAAGCCATTTTTTGGGCCTTCTAAAGGCCCAATTCCTATGAGACAGCAGCAGTAGAGGCCACAGGGACAACATGACAGCAAAAACAGGGGTTATCATGGGTTTTTTGCTACTTTGGTTGCAGTGGTAGAGCCATCTACTCATTCTATTGAGGATGTAGAAATCGTACGCAACTTCTCAAATGTCATTTCGAATGATGTAGCCGGAATTCCACCAGTTCGAGAGGTTGAGTTTAGCATTGAGTTACTACCTGGTACTACGACTATCTCTAAGGAACCATATAGTCTTGCTCTCATCGAGATGAAAAAGCTGAAAGAGCAGATTCAGGAGTTGCTTCATCCTATTTTCTTACCTTGGGGTGCGCCAGTTCTATTCGTGAAGAAGAAGGATAGCAGTATGAGACTATGCATTGATTACCGAGAGATTAATCGTGTTATAGTGAAGAAAAAATATCAACTACCAAGGATAGATGATCTATTTGATCAATTGTAGGGAGATTCGGTATTTTCCAAGATTGATATGCGATCTGCGTACCATCAATTGAGGGTCAGAGAGGAGGATGTGTCCAAGACTGCATTTTGGACACGTTATGGCCATTATGAATTTATAGTAATGTCGTTCGGCTTGACAAACTCTCCAAAGGTTTTCATTGATCTCCTGAACCATGTCTTCTAGCCGTATCTTGATCAGTTCATTATTGTCTTTGTTGACGACATCTTGATCTACTCGAGTAGCGTAGAGGAGCATAGACAACACTTGCAGATCGCTTTACAGATTCTAAGAGAGCGACAGTTGTATGCCAAGTTCAGTAAGTGTGAGCTAGATCACGTAGCGTTTCTAGGCCACATGATTTCTAGAGACGGAATAGCAGTTGATCCATCTAAATTTAAGGCCTTTCAGAGTTGAGGGATTCCAAGGAAAGCATCAGAGATTCGCAGCTTCATGGATCTAACATTTTATTATCTGAAATTCATAAAGGGTTTCTCTTCTATTTAAGTGCCCTTGACATCTTTGACCAAGAAGAATGCGAATCACTACAAGAAAAACTCTCATTAACAACGGTGAAAAACCGTTGTCGTAGACCCTAAAAAACTGTTGTTAAAAGCAGTGTTGTTAAAGGGGCCTCTCAAAGACAACAGTTAAAAACCGTTGTCTTTGAATGCAAAGACAACGGTTTAATTGTTGTCTTTGAATGTGTTTTTTAACAACATGAGCTTTAACAACAGTTTTTATGGCAAAGACAACGAGAAAAAACCGTCGTCTTTTTTCAGGAAAAAACAAAAAAAAATTAAATTTAATATAAAACTTTCTGATATTATAAATAATTCAATATTCAAAATAAATATAAAATACAATTTTACAATATACAAAAAAATATTCATGAAATTCAAAATACCAAAAAAAATTTAATATACAATTCGAGAAAAAACACTAACTATCATCTTTTCTGATGATTTAGCAACTTCTTCTCCCAAGGGTTGGCCTGCACTTCATTCAATCTTATTATGTACATCAACCTGGGAAGAAAGATATAAAAAAAATATATATGTTAACATAATCAATAGCAAACCTGGATAAAAAGACATAACCAAATTCCAAGAACTTCTAAACCCGAGCCTAGTTGTTGCACAAAGACGGACTTGGGCAAAAACAAACAAACCCAAGAAAAAAATGTCAACATCGTAAAGAAATACCCCGCGAAAAGGTAGTAGCAAAAGCTGCAGGCTAAAACTATCAGAAAATATTGTGTTCTACTGGTGGAACTTGTCATGAAAAGCCCTTTAAGAAGAACACGTGGAATTACTCATTTGTAAAGAATGTTCATAAGAGAGCGGATCAAGATAAAACAGCGTACAGAACTTGTAAAAAATTTTAAAGCCATAAATACCTGAAGAGTGAAACTTGGACTAAATTATTCGGCCACCACATCTCTCCGGGTTCAACTGAATGTTTCCAAAAGATTCTAGCCCTGCCGAATCGTAGAAACTTTTTTTCAGTTTATGAAATAAGGAATCCAATGTTATTACATTCACAGTTAAGAAAGTTTTACAATTTTATTGTATTTCATTAATAGAAACCAAATCTATTTCAGCTAATCTGCGAGTAGCTTCAGGTTCTAGCTAGTGAGCTGTGTTTATATCAACCTGTAAGCATGTTAGTTACAAGGATGCAACGCAAGTATAGTTTTGGCTCATTAAGATTAAAATATTAGTTAATCCAGCTAGTACTGATGCAATAACAGTACTACATATATAAATTCACGTTTTATATTACATGCACACGCTAGCAAGCCTTCAACTTTTCAGTCTTTAATTAATTTCAAACTAATTTATTAATTGCTCTAATTTTTTCCTACATTTCAAGATTATCCAGTACTTGGACAAAAATTATATACTTAGCTAATGCTTGTGAAATTGATACTGTAAACTAAATTAAGATATATCTATTTAACAATCTGAAATTAATTAGACCTATAATTTCAAGAACGTCACCACATGAATACCATGGATTCTTTGTGAATATGTACATGTAGTAGGTACGTAGATGTGTGATATATATACATATAGGCCAGTGCTTAGGACAAATAATGGCCAGCAAAGAAAATGAGCCAATCCGAAAGAGATGAAAATTGTATGGAATTACAGTGATACACGGAAGCAGGGTTTGAGCACGAATAAAAACGAAAGTTACAGCTATGTATATATATATATATATATATATATATGCTAAGTCATATATATAGAGCCGTCAATTTGGGTTAGGCCCGTCGGATCGACCCATCCCGCCAGCTTATTTAAGTGTGTTGGGTTGAAATTTTTTCAACTCAACAAAAGGTGGGCCTATATGGGCCAACCCGACTTGGCCCGCGACCCGAGTGGGTTGGCTCTCCGCGGGCCTGGGTTGGCCCGCGGGCATGGAGAATTAGTTAATTATTTTTATTTTTATTGTGATATATGTATGTTTTAATAAAAGTTGTGAAATTTTTTTGTGTTAATTACTTTATATAAAATTTACATACATGAAATCAATAATTAAAATTTTTATTAATATTTATTTATGAAATAATATTTATAATTAATTATATATAACATTTAATTATTTATTTTTATTTGTCGTAAGCCAACCCGCGGGCCGGCCCGCCTAACCCGCAACCTACCTTGGATTGGGTTGGGTTGAGGATTTTCAGCCTGCCAGGATGGTGGGTCGGCCCGCCCTTGACCCGCCAAAAGGTGGGTTTTTTGTGGGCCGGCCCGTCCCGCCATGGGTTGGTCCGTTTGACAGCTCTACATATATATATCTATCCAAGGAGAGTGCTAATTGAAATAATTAGCTAATCAAACCTCTCCAAGTAATATCCAAACCAGTATAGTTTAACATTCAGGCACAATATATTAAATGACTGATTGTCCAAAATCAAATGGAAAACAAAACACACAAGTCTAACCTACCATTTCAACATCCACGTTTGCAGGGATTAGAGAAGTTCTTCTTCTTTTAAAAGGGTTGACCCTCAGGGGACCCCATTTCACATGAGTCAGAGGCTCATTGGCTCATGCGGAGGTTAAATCAAGGGATGTGCACGAGCGGCACGGATCTGAAGGAGGGAAAACATGGCCCAACCCCCAGAGCATACCCCCACAATATTTCAGCAAAGAATATGCTCCACACGAGGATCGAACCCGCAACGCTGGGGAATTTCTTCCCACGTCACCTAAGGCCATACCAACTCGCCTATGCCCCTGTGGGAGAGAAGTGAAGTTCTTCTTCTTGACGGCAAGAAAGGTGGTTGTGCAGGAAACGACCCCTCTGCATCCTTCCTAGTGTAGAAGCATGACCTTGAGATCCTCTCCGCGAGAGGTTTGAAGAAGACCGAGACTGGGATTGTCTTTGCAAATTGGAAAAAAAATGTACCTCTCTACACACAGCACAAAAGCCAAAAATTTCTCAACTAAATTTTTTAACACAAAAGCCAAAAACTTCTCAACTAAATTTGTTAGCACAAAATAAAAATTATAGCAATGATACACAATTTAGAAAGGAAAATGCTACATGTACATAGAAGGTTACATGTTGGGTTACACACTCCACATGAAATTACAAAATTATCCCTCTATTTTATTTGAAAAAATTCTTTCCAAAATACATCAATGATATTTATGTAATGTCAAATATAACGTGTAACCCAACGTGTAGCCCTCCGTGTACATATAGCATCACCCATTTAGAAAATATCCAAAGGACCAAAATTTTAAGGTAGTCAGATAGTGCAATAATTGAGACAAAAACAATTTCAAATCGAATAAATAAATTCTCACTTCCGAACAGCCCGTGAAATGTGAAGTAAGGGCTGGAAATCGATCTTGAAACAAGCTAAACATCAATAATAGAAGCAAAGTTAAGCTGGGACATAAATTAAGTTGCCAATGGTAGTCACGTGGTGGTTCGCATTGTCGGAGAAGGGCTGCTCACGAATCTGGAAATAACTAGAAGAAAGTTACTCTATCTCGAATTCCTTCCCAAGCTGGAAATGACATACTAAATACCAGAAAACATTTACAGAAAAAACACAACAGGGCACCTCAAAAGTGGGATAAAACAATGACATACTATATACCTTGATGAATTAATTTCGAAGGCTAGATACTCTTTCAATAATCAGCCCTCTCTTCCTGAGCTCGTCAGCAAGAATCTCAACACAATCATCGATGTCTTCTCCTTTGTTCTCACCCCATTTAGGAACCACCAGTGCAAACTCAAAACCACCCCTTTCTTCCCTCTCATTCCCACTTATTTTCAGCCCGATAAATTGTTCCGCACACCTAAAACAGCCAACACCAAAAGTTTCTCCATATTTTAAATTTAATACCTCTAAAGATACGATCCCACAACAGTGAATAATTATAGATCGAAACTTTTCGTGAAAGTTCTCCAAAAACAAAAAAAAGGACTAAAAAAAAGAATCAAGAAATGAGTAACTGAAAAAAAAAAAAACATGGTGTGCGCGCATCAACAGAAACCGAGGAAGAATACACTTGGAAGTGACACAATTTCGCTTATTGAAAACCCTTTTCTGCTCTTTCAACCTGTTTAACCTAACCTAAGTTCATCAATAGATCCAATATTAAGGTGGAAAAGGGCACCCACTTAAACACAACGACACGATTAAAACATTAAAAAGTCATAATTTCAAGCACCAATTTAAGAAACAAACTGGAAAAAATCTTGAAATTAAATTCAACAAAGATTTGAGCTCCACAATACAAACTTACAAAGAATACACAACCTATTATTAGTAAAATACCCGAAACAATAAATTAATCTTAAACACCAAGCAAAGAAAGAACCAAAATCAAACATAACGTCCGAAAACAAAAAACAAATAAAAGAGCAAACAAATAAAATTAACATCAACGTCCCACGAACCGATTTGAGGGTGACTTCTTCATAAACACTTTCAATTTTGGATTTAGGGCTTCGGGTCATGGCGGAGTGTTGTACGTACGGTGGAGCATTTGCAATTGAAGCGTGAGTGTGAGATTCACCGAAGAAGGAAGAGGTTGGAGTTGTGGCTGAAGAGTGAAAGCCGAGATTTGCGATTGAAGCGTGAGTGTGAGAGTTGAGTGAAAGTGCAAGGAATCAAGCCACATTATACAATATTTCAGAATGCTTGACAATTGATCAACACATGCATGGTTGATTTGAACATCATTATTGAGTTTATTATGTAAACAATGATGTATTTGTTTTGTTTTCTATCCCAAACTTCACCTATAAATACCCATCCATTCTTCATTTCTCAATCACACCAAAACACAAAATCCTCTCTTCTATAAACTCAAAGTATAGAAGTGTTCAAGAGGATTTAGTGTGATATTTCTTAAAGAGTGTTTATCCTTGGAAGGAATATGATTAGTTGTGAGAAAGTGAGTTTGTAATCTCAATTCTCTTGTCTTCTTTGTCATTAATAAAGAAGTGATCTCTTTGATTGTTGAGTGGACGTAGCCCAATTGGGTGAACCACTATAAATATCGGTGTCCATCTTGTTCAAGTTGTTGATTATTTACTTGTAATATTTCGTTGCGATGTTGCCTCAAATTTACGCTAGTCCCTGATATCCCCAACAACTGGTATCAGAGAAAGGTTTTCGAGGTAGAGTAACTTTCTTCGAGTTATTTCCAACACGTCAATGACGCATAGAAAACTTTCAAACTGATATTCAAGTGCTCAACTCCATCTTGATAACTTAGCATCAACATTTGAAGTGTTGTCTTGAACTTGTTAGCTCGACTCCTCGTTATTGGTCAATGTGGTAACTCCAATGGATCTCGAACTCTCTTTGCAACCTGATACACATGCGAGCTATATATCCACGATCGCATCACATTCACATACTTGGCATGTCGATCTTGAGTTGTCTTCATTCTCAACTTCACTTGCTCTGCCATATCTCGAATCATATCTGGTCCAACATCTGGTGACTCATAAATATTATCCAAATACAAAGGAGATATGCACTTCTTTCCGTGTAACGCTTCGAAAGGAGCCATCCCGATACTCGTCTGATAGCTGCTGTTGTAAGAAAATTCAACAAGGGGTAAAGAATCTTGTCAACTAGTGCCAAAATCCAACACTACGGCTCGTAGCATATCCTCTAAAGTCTGAATTGTCCGCTCGGACTGTCCGTCAGTATGAGGATGATATGTTGTACTCAAGTGCAATTGAGTACCAAGTGCCTCTTGAAGACTGTGCCAAAAGTGAAAAGTAAACCTCGGGTCTTGATCTGAAACGATAGATTTAGGCACACCATGCAATCTTACCACACCTCTAACATAGATATCAGCCATCTGATCATGTCTGAAAATCATCCTATACAGAATAAAACAAGCAGATTTCGTCAATCTGTCAATCACTACCCAAATAGCATCGCAACCTCTGACTGATCGTGGTAGCTTCGTGACGAAATCCATCGAGATATGATCTCATTTCCACTTTGGAACAGATAAACTGTGCAATAGACCACCTGGTCTCTTTCTCTCTGCTTTCACCTGTTGACAGTTCGAGCATCGGGACACAAACTTCGTAACATTAGTTTTAATCTTTTTTCATTAGAATTAATTTGTCAAATCGTTGTACATCTTTCGACCACGTGGATGAATGCTAAATCGAATGCAATGTGCCTCTCGCAAGATTCGTTGTCTCAATTCTGAAATATCGGGCACAACAATACGATTATTCACAAATAAAGCATCATCACTGACCTGAAATTCGGACTGGTATCCTAACTTGAATTTCTCTATCGAACTCTGAATACTCAGATCAGATTTCTGTGCTTCTTTGATCTTCACCAACAACTCTGGTTCGGCTTGAATAGCAAAAACTCTGATAGATCGCATATCTGTCTCAAACCCTAAACCAGAAGTACAACAATCATCAATCAAATGAGAAACACCAATCATAGATAAAGATAGAGAACAAATCTTTCGACTCAAAGCATCAGCAGCTGCATTCGATTTTCCCAAATAATACTTGATTTCACAATCAAAATCCTTCAACAGATCTATCGTCTCTGTCTCATATTCAATTCAGCCTATGAAAACAAATACTTCAAGATTTTATGGTCAGAAAAGATTTCAAAAGTCTCACCATACAAGTAGTGACGCCAGATCTTCAAAGCAAACACGATAGCTGCGAGTTCAAGATCATGAATAGGATATCTAGTCTCGTGAAGCTTCAGCTGTCTCGAAACATACACTATCACTTGCTTTCTCTGCATCAGAACACATCCCAAACCTCTATGAGAAGCATTACAATAGATAGTTACCAGTACCTGTAGTAATAGTTAACATCGGTGCACTGGTCAATCTCTTCTTCGGCTCAACAAAACTGGCTTCACATGCTTCTGTCCAGACAAAAAGCGTATTCTTCTGAGTTAGATGAGTAATCGGCTTCGCAATGCTAGAGAATCCTTCGATAAATCTGCGATAGTAACCAGCTAAACCCATAAAACTTGGAAAATTTTGAACAGATGTCGGTCTAGGCTAATTCATTACTGCCTCTATCTTGCTAGGATCAATAGAAATTCCATCTTCTGATATAATATGACCGAAAAAGACAACTCGATTTAACCAGAATTCACACTTCGACAGTTTAGCATACAACTATTTGGCCCTCAAAGTCTGCACAACGATTCTCAAGTGCTCTGCATGATCAGTACGATTCTTGGAATAGATAAGAATATCATCAATAAAAATAATCACGAATTCATCCAAATACTTCTAAAAAACTCCATTCATAAGACCCATAAATACTGCTGGAGTATTTGTCAATCCAAACGACATGAATATAAATTCATAATGGTCATACCTCGTTTTGAATGCAGTCTTAGGAATATCTTTCTCTCGAACTCTCAGTTGATGATATCCTGATCTCAAATCAATCTTTGAATAAACAAATGAACCCTGCAATTGGTCAAAAAGATCATCTATTCGAGGCAACGGATATTTGTTCTTTACCGTAGCTTTGTTCAATAGACGGTATTCGATACACAGTCACATGGATCCATCTTTCTTTCTCACAAACAGAACTGGAGTGCCCCAAGGTAAAACACTAGGTCTGATGTAACCCTTGGCCAATAAATCTTCGAGTTGTTCTTAACACGGTAAATATATTTCTTATAAATTTCGAATTATTCAAGGAATATTTACCAAATCTAATATTCAATATTCTCAAGGTCAAGAATTATAAGTAATTAAAATTCCTTTAAAAAAGATTGGTATATCGTACGAAATCAACCTAGATTTATTTATTTATTTGTTTTTTTTTTGTTTGAATTGGAGGGCCAACGTGGTGTTTGTTGGCGAGGATGGCCGTCCAGAGTAGGACACTTGACCAAGATTTTTTTGTTTCCGCACAGTAAATTATGTTTATTGGAGTTAATTTTATTTGAAGTTAAATTTCAATTTTCGATGGTTAAGTGTTCATGATAGTTTTTAATGACTTTTATTTATTACTGTATGGCATCTGAGAAGATTAATTCACTTTATATTAATTCAGTTGCATTTTTATAAATTTATATTCACGTCTGATGCAGGTTCTTTCGGAAATTTGGTATATAGATTTTAATGAACTGTATTTTTTGGTTTCGGACATAACATGTATTTATGGGAATGTTTGGACAATGTTTCAGCATATTCTAGGGATGTTAATCGGCCAGTTCGGTTTTCGGTGTTTTATTTTAGTTTTTCCGGTTTTCGATTTTAAAAATATATAATTTGATTCCGAATCATTTTTTTTCGGCTTGATTATTTCGGCTTTGATATAATTATTTTAATTAATATTATAAATATATTTTAAAATATAATATATTATCTTTTAAATGATTTTTCTGGAAAATTTTTAAATTCAAAGTCTATATAACTTAAATAAACAACAATAAACTAAAAATTATTTATTTACTAGATATCATCTCATAAAATATATAATATAAACAAATATATAAATAAAATTATTAATTTAATAAAATTTTGATTTTTTCAGTCGATTCGATTTTGAAATATATAAATAATATGAATTATCACGGCAACAATCACTATTTCTACTTTATTTTTGATAAAAAAAAAATAATAATTAGGTAACTCTCCTTTGAAACAGTCCAAAATATATAAACTTGAAATATGTCGATTGATTCAATAAAAAAAATTAATTTTAACATAAAAAAATAATTAAAAAAATCCCTCCATGTGCAAAACTATTCGTAACAACATCGCACCAAAGTTTTCGTCGAATAATCGTACAATGATGCTAGATAAATAATAGCAATTGTAATTTTATTTAATATTATATTATAAGATTAAATATTATTATTTGGACCTCGTCGAGCACACGCAAACCTTATATGAATTATCGAAAGTCACACCCGTACTTTGTTGAACAATTGAATTGTGAGTTATGACACGGAACCGAATCAAAAAACTCATATAAAATTAAAGAACATGAAATAAAAATTGCAAAAACTATATACATGTCTAGCTATAATATATTTTATAAGAGTAGGTCTTCTTATACCATGATTTAATAGATTTATATAATTAAAATGATCTGTAAACAAGTAAACTCAGTCCATGAAAATTAATATTTTTAATATTAAAAATAATAATAGATTTGGAAATGAAAAATGTTTTGAGAAAAAAAATGATACAAAAATCTTAAATTATATGTGTATATATATATATCATATCCTAGCTCTGAATTATCCTCTCTTGTGAATGAAAAAAACATGGCGAAGCCAACTCGCAAAGCACTTCATGCTATTGTAATCCCACTTCCGTATCAAGGACATATAAATCCAGCCATCAATTTCGCAATCAAACTTGCTTCAAAAAGCATCACAGTAACCTTCATCCACACTCAATATATCCACCACACGCTTGCTAAGACCCTGCATCATCATAACACGGAAGTCGATTTCTTCTCGGAAGCGCGAAAATCCGGGCTGGACATACGTTACAGCACGATCAGCGATGGGTTCCCGGTGGATTTCGATCGGGGCCTTCATTTCGAAGAGTTCTGGGAGTCCTTCTTGCGAGATTTCCCGGGTCGGGTGGACGAATTTGTAGGGAATATGATTCGGGTCGATCCATATTCGAAGTTTTTCTTGGTTGTTGACACTTTCTTCTCGTGGTCTGCGGCGGTGGCCAAAAACAATGGACTTGTAAATGTTTCGTTTTGGACACAAACAGCTTTGGCTCTTTCCATTCTGTATCACCTTGATCTGCTGTCTCAAAATGGCCACTTTCCAACTAAAGGTACGCAATTTTCTATGTAATTTTTCCAATGATCGATATATAAGATGCAGGATATTACTGATATATATAACGATGTTTACATGTCAATACTTCAATAACAAATTGGTATAAAAGAAACATATATAGGATCCATACTAAATAGAGGATCAAAAGTTTAGTTTAACCAACTTATTTAACAATTAAAATATATATCACATTAAAATTCAAAATAAGCATGTTCAATTGCGACTATTTGAGGTTGTTAGTAAGCATATCATATTTAATTGTCGCTTTGAGATTTTTGTATGTCTAAGTAAGTCATCTTCATTTCTCAAGCTTGGTCCTCATTCTTGGATATGGTGATGTGGTAAAAATAGAGAGATACATGACTGAGATTCAATTTCAATAACATAGAAAATCAAAAATATTGCAAAAACGCATAATAAAACTTCAATTTTCCGTGGGATGACAAGTGATTTTATGCCAAAAAAACGTTGATTCAAATCCACTCTCGTGCTCTATGTGAAATATTTTTACATTTTAATTAATCATTTTTTGAAATCACAAATAGTCAAAATATATATGTCCCATTATTATTGAAGTAGTTTTTTCATGGTGTATATATATATATATTAGACAATGTTAAGGAAGAAATAAGGTACCTACCTGGAATTGAGGCAATAACCACAAAAGACTTGATGGCTAATCTAAAAGAATCGGAAACAGCAACACAAGCGCAAATAATTTCAATCAAAGCATTTGAAGAGCTCAAGAAGTCAGATTTTATCTTACTCAACACAGTGGAAGAACTCCAATTTCAAGCTCTCTCAGCTCTCAACCAGAAACAACCTTCTTATGCAATCGGCCCTGTAAATTTTATCCCAGATTCTACACCACTTACAATCACCAAGAGTTTATGGGCCGAATCCGACTGCGAAAAATGGCTCGAATCCAAGCGTCCGGGCTCGGTTCTGTACGTCTCATTCGGCAGCCTGGCTCAGATCAGTAAGCAAGAGATTCAAGAAATAGCATACGGGCTTCTACTTAGTGAAGTAAACTTCATATGGATAATTCGAGCCGACATCGTGAGCTTCGACGGAACGCATGCTCTACCGGATGGATTCGAAGATGATGCTAAAGATAAAGGGTGGCTTGTTCCATGGTGTGATCAGATTAAAGTTCTTTCGAATCCCGCAGTTGGGGTGTTCTTGAGTCATTGTGGCTGGAATTCGGTAGTCGAGAGCATTTGGTGCGGCGTTCCCATGATTTGTCATCCGTTTATATTCGATCAACCTACGAATAGGAAGTTGATAGTTGAAGATTTTAAGTTTGGGTTTGATCTTTCAGATGGAATTTCGGTTCATAGGGAAGAAGTTGCGGAAAAGATCAAGAATGTGATGAGTGAAGCTGTTAGATTGAGGCTGAGGCAGGAAGTAGACAAAGCAAAGATAATATTGCACAATGCAGTAGAAGTGAATGGATCCTCTGACAGAAATTTGGAGCAATTCATTCAGGATTTGGAGAACAAAATTTGTTCTTGAAATTGAGTCCAAACTTTAAAAGTTAGTTCGTTCAAAGTTTGTTTGTTTGTTAATTTGTTTCCGCTCATAATATCCTTATATATTTATAATATAGAGTTTATGGAACGTGATGATTTTATTGATCTCAACTGTAATAGTATGAATTCTATAAATCCTATTCTAAATCCTCTCACTCGAGTGTCGGATTCTAAATAAATATGACAAATCAATTTATGGCCAGTAAATTGAAAATACTTTCAAAACTAGAATCACAATTAATTTGAAAGAACTCAATTCAATAAAATCAAAAATTCATAAACATGTCTTGACCAGGCTACATCAACCTCTAGACATAAAAAGTTTAGTTCATAACAAAATTCAAAACAACCCAAATCATGTTTAATAATTCAAACATAATTCCACAATCAAAAGAAATAAATAAAGAAGAAATAACAAAGCCGTCGTCTTTCTTCTGTGTCCGGTTCAAACGCGCTGTCTTTGTTCCAAGTATTCTTCAAATCACGATCCAAAATCTCACCCAATAATACTCTCAAAAATATTGTGTGTATGGCGGCTAGATGATCTCTATTAGGTCTGAAAAACTCCCTTTTATACACCATAAGAATCGTTTAAAATAAGTCCAAAGATATCCCAAAGTTTCCATAATTACAAAAACACTTCGGCAGAAATCTCGCGACGCACGGGCGCTCCTCATAAGTCACGTGGCCACGCATAACACTCTGTTCCACAACTCCAAAAATCCCAAACACGCGCGGGCGCGCGTGATTTCTAGCGCGAGCGCGCATAACTTTCTGTTTCAACACTCTAAAAACACTTCAGGAAGCGCGGGCGCGCGTGATGGGTGGCGCGGGCGCGCGTATTGCTCGAGTCCTTCTTCATTTTTCCTTAAAAATCTTGGACCATCGTTGCTCGTTTTACCTTTATCTTGACTCCACCCATCATAAATTCAGTATTTGCTTTATTTCCTATATCCAACACAAACAACAACAAATTTCAAGTAATTTCGCTCGAAACCAAACAATTATCCAATAATATCAATACAAATTAAGTGCACAAAATGCATTTATCAAATTCCTTCAAACTTAAATGTTTGCTAGTTCCGAGAAAAAACCAAACAAGACTCAAAATCAAAACATAGACTATTCACTCAAACAAATCAAGACCAACCAAGAAATACTTTGAATCAATGGTCTCAGCAATACATTCAGAAAAATATTTTTCATCCAATCATATCGAACCTATCGATCTTTATCTTCAAACAAACAAAGGCTAGTGAACCTCAAAGACTTACAAATACTCATGTTCAAAATACTCTTATCCAAGTCAATTCAAACATTCATAGATCATGAGAACTTTATAGGGTATAAAGGATCAATTAATATGATAAAATTCAATTGCAAACTCTCACAATCAGGTTATTTAACAAAAGAAAAGTGTGTGCGTGTTTCGGCCAAAAATTCATATTCATTAAAAGTGTCAATCAATCATCCATAGGCTAGATTCTCGCAACCCTTCTCCACTAGTATATTAGGCAACTGTGACTCGGTCAATAGGACTTAATTGGCTTGTAACGTAAGGCCTGGTTCATGGCTACAAACGAAGGATTAAGAATTAAAAAGAGGGAGTAAGTGATATTCAATCTCTAATTTCCACTCCTTTTCATTCACATTTCACATTCCCATTAACTTTTCATTCATTCCTTTTTTTTCTCAACTTGTCAATCCCTTTTTCATCACTTATTTTCTTTTTTTTTTCTTTGTTTCTTTTCATTACTACCTTCATCTTTTGCAATTCTTTTCCACCACACAATTCCGTCATTCAAAATAAAATTAGGAACATAAAAACTTTCATGCATTACTTACTCTCTCTAGGTAGAAATTAGTGTATATGCTATTCATCAGATAGTGAATGTAGGACCTTGAAAAGATGCCGAATGGGGGTTTTGTCACACGTTTGCACGCATGCCATTCGTTTTTAAATTAAGCTCAAACAAGGTACTATGGATAATTGAATCAGTAGGTAGCTTGAAAGGCACAAAAGATTTTAGAAAAATTGCCTAAATCATCCCTAATCACAGTTATGCCCGTATTGCGCCGCAAAGGGTGTCCGAACTAGTTCTAGACAATCTCAATTCACAAGTAAATCACATAAATTTTCACCAGTGCAGAAAAGAAGCAATAATCAGCAGTAAACGATGATCTTCAACAAAATTCAGAACATGTATCTAAAGTACTCATATATCTCGTGAAAGCTCAAAGGGCAACTAATGATAAGTTCCAACAAAAATTAGGCCCAAGATCCAAAAAATGCCTCATTTATTTCTATGTTTATATGTTTTAACTCAAACTTAAGCACACATCACAAATATATAGGAATTCATTCATCGAATTGATTCACCAACAAAAAAATTCTTTTAAGTAGGTTACAATCATGGAGTTGAGATAAAAACAAAAAGTTTGCATCATTGGCCAATTTTTTTCATTTCTTTCATGGTTTCTTGAACTTAACTCAAAACCATCCCACATCCACACAACAATTCTCAATTTACCAACACAAAACACTATTCTTGTTTCAAAGTAAGCCATCCAACTACCGACACAACACAGAAAAACCTAAAAAAACAAACACAACACTAAAAGAAAACAAACAAAAACAAGAATAAAAATTCAACAACAATTTCCAACATGATTTAAACAAACCCCTCCCAAACTAGGTACATTCATTGTCCTCAATGAATTAATCAAGAAATAATACAGTACATGTACTTTAGACGACGACCGTCAGTGGTCACCGCCTGCATCACTATCAGTATCATGGTTAGGGTCCGAAGCACCAAATGTAGGTGGCCACTGGGAATAGGGTGGAAAAGGATGATCCGAGCTTGCAGCGTGAGGGATCTGATGGCTCAAGGCATCAGCGAATCCCATCATATAATCCATGAAAACTCCAGTCGTCTACTGAAAGTGATGGAACTCTTGGCGATGCTGGCGAAGATCCTCCTCAATCGATGTAACACGGGCGTCCATAGAAGGAGGCGCCTCAGGCTGTGGCACTGGAACTCTTTGGGTTGCTGCTCTAGCATTGTATGCTCGACGGGCCTCGCGTTCTCTCAATTCACTTTCAGATGGATGACGAGAAGAAGAACCACCATCGGGTATAAGAGCCATGGGCTTCATCAATTCTTCAGTAGGGCTCCATTCAACTCCAACTGCTTCACATAAATAAGTAATAATAGAAGTCAAAGAAAGCCCCCCTCGAACGACCAGTAAAAACATTCTGAATAGTTTCTTGGCAGATCTGGCCTAAATCTATAGCCTTTCCCCTGACAATGCAGTACACAAGAATCGCCCTCTCTTTGGTGACCTCATGGTCGTGGTCAGTAGGCTTAAGTCTAGCGCAAACAAGATTGTACCACCTCTTGGCGTCACTAGTCAAGTCGGTCTTCCGCAGCTTTGATGGCTTGTGATCACTGCCCAGCCTCCATTCAGTGCCCGCGACACAGATGGTTTGAATTATATCATCATAATCAATATCCCCAAACTTATACGCAACTTATTCATTAAATTCCACTGGCGGGATTTGAAACAAAGCATTAATCGAAACAGAGTCAAAAGGCACCATCTTGCCCCTTACCAACACCTTGAACTTGATGTGTTTAACTTGCAAATTTGCATAAAATTCCTTAACCAAGGACACCACTGCTTCTTGTGGTTGTTTAACAAATTGATTCCACTGAAGCTCTATGACTTCATCACCTACATTGCACCTAATAATCTCAGTCGGATCAAATCCAATGGAAGTTTCAAACCCCCGCTCAGGTAGAATGCTCTTTGATAACAACTTGTGATAATTATCTTCAGCATTTTCATCCCAGAAACGATGAGTATCAAAAGCCGGGGCTGAAGAAGAGGATGCACCAAACTTCATTTTTTTCTTTAGGGTCATATTGCAAATACTTAGAGAGCGAATTACACAAGCCAAAATTCAAAATAACAAGCAGCTGCCGTCACTCCCCCAAACTTATCAACCAAAGCAACAAACACACTCCTCACGCAAACATCACACAATCACCAACAACAATACCTAACTCAAGTAATCCCACAAGTTGAACACAAGTCCACGCCACCACCTTGAACTATATCGGCTAACCAATAAAGGTGAGAATTTGCAACCCCGTAATCAGAAAAACTTACCACTCAATCTTGGGAAATCGCAGCAATAACCCCCAACAAGAACTTCCTGACAAGTAGATCGATGGGCGCCCGCGGATGAGAAGAGAAGTAGACGATGGATAAAGAAGAGGGGAAAAAGAAACGATATTGGAGAGGGAGAAGGACCGAAAGATGGAATCGTGAGTGTAATCGGCGATTTGGGAGAAGGAAAGTGTGAAGGGTTGTAAAAAGAAGAGAAAATCGGGATAAAGATAGGAGAAGAATGGAAAAAAATTGGGTTTTAAAACAGATGGGGCGGGCGCGCATAGGTCTCGGGGGCCGAGTAATTTTTTGTGCACAGGGGAAGAGCGGGCGCGCATACATGAGAGGCGGCCGCGCATAAATCTTTCTTCTGCTTCTGGCGTGCTTAAATTTCAAGCACGGGCGCGCCTTAGATCTGAGCGGGCGTGCATAAAATTTTATTCCATTCCTTTGTTTTTTAAATTTCATGAGGCACGGGCGCGCCAAAGAGGAAGGCGGGCGCGCATACGCTGCTGGAAATTCGTTCCTGAAAAAAAAACAATAATAAGCAAAACGGACAGACAAATGAAATTACGAAAAACAAATTAACGCAAAGAACAACGAAAATTAAGAAAAAACGAAAAGAAAATTTGTGTTGCCTCCCAAATAGCGCTTGGTTTATAGTCCTCAGCCGGACTTTCACCAGATTTAGGCCGGGTCTTTTAGCAAAGTGCTCTCTGTACTTTGTACTTCGTTACCAAAATAGTGTTTAACCCTTTGCCCGTTCACCTTGAATACCCTTTCATCTGTACATCGAAGCTCAATTGCCCCGTGCGGATACACTGTATCCACAGTAAATGGCCCAGACGATCGGGACTTCAATTTCCCTGGAAAAAATTTCAGACGGGAGTTAAACAATAATAATTTCTGACCTGATTCGAATTCCTGAGGTACAATGTTTTTGTCATGCCACTTGTTTGTTTGCTCCTTATAGATCTTGGCATTCTCATATGATTCACTTTGAAACTCTTTCAGTTCATTCAACTATAATTTGCGCAACTCCCCGGATACTTCGAGATCCATGTTCAGCTTTCTTGACAGCCCAAAACGCTTTGTGCTTTAACTCCAATGGTGAATGACATGCCTTACCAAACATTAACCAATAGGGCAACATCCCAATAGGTGTTTTAAAATTAAGCATTGCGATAGGCCCATAGAGCGTCATCCAGCTTGATTGCCCAATCTTTCTGATTCGTCTTAACCGTTTTTTCCAATATTTGCTTGATTTCTCGGTTAGAGACCTCTGCCTGACCGTTTGTTTAGGGATGATATGCACACGCCACCTTATGTCTGACACCATACTTAGTGAGCAAGGTATTAAAAATCTTATTGCAAAAATGCGTACCTTCATCACTGATTATTGCTCGTGGTGTTCCAAACCTTGTAAAAATGTTCTTTTGTAAAAACTTTACTACAACACGAGAATCATTACTAGATGTGGCAATTGTTTCCACCCATTTCGACACATAATCGACTCCCAATAAGATATAAGTGTACCCAAAATAAGGGGGAAAGGGACCCATAAAATCAATACCCCTCACATCAAATAACTCCACTTCTAAAATATTTGTGAGAGGTAATTCATGCTTTCTAGATATAGTCCCCGTTCTCTGACACTTATCGCATGATTTCACTAAGGTGTAACTATCTCGAAACAGAGTAGGCCAATAAAAACCAGATTTTTGTTGGAGAACGCGGCGTTCAGATCAAACAAGATTGATACCCGGTGCAGCGGAAGTTTAAAATTTTTATTATATGGAACGATTCCATATTGGGTATCAATTCTTTACGATTAAATTGTGTGTGTAAAAATTTAAATAACGATTATAAAATTTTTACCTTTAATCTCGAATCGAGATTCTGGACACCAACAGATTTCTCTGCTCTTGTTGTATCTCCCTGGAACCGATGGACGAACAGTTCTTCAATCAGGTCCACGAATAGAGATTTAATCCCTCTGATAGATTGCACTAGAAAATCTATCAGAAGTTTTTCTACGAAGAGAGTTAACGAATTTGATCCGTTAAACCAGACTGTAATTCAAAATCACAGGCTGGAATTTTCTCGAGTAGAGAGAGGGAGAGGGGGCGGCCACTTTTAAGAAAATAGCTTAGGGTTTTCGAAAATTTTGTTCCTTGTTATGTGTAATTTCTGTACTGCAATAACTTATTTATAATGTAGGCCACTAACAGCTTAGGGCCCATTAGTCATAAGTTCAGGCCCGACAAGCAAAGCCTGCATGTTCAGAAATTAATATAAAATTCATCGTGACTCCGATTGATAAACTGATTTCACCAATGTGCACAGAAACCATTTCTGCACGTTTTAAAGTCAAGATAAATTTTTCTGAATCCGAATTCAGTGGTTTCCAAAAATGCCCATTACTATGTCATTTTAGGAAATCCTACTCCTCTACTCTTAAATAAGAAGTCCAACTTCTTTGTTCATTAAATTTAACTCTTTAAATTTAACTATCTCAACGGGGATTAAAAATCCATTACACTGTGTGACCCTTAATGGTTCAGGGATACAGCTAGCCGTGGGCTCACAACTCCTTGTGACTCGGAACAACAATTTCCGACTTACCCATCGAATCATGGTAGAGCGCCTAGCAACATCGCCCCATGATTCCCTAGGTATCACTGATAGTGCCTGCAAGAACCATATAGATTTTGGTTAGCGTACAGTACGGTCCCTTCATCCATATATCCCGATCGAATCAACAACCATTGGTATATCGAGAGTCGCTCGAGATTCGATAACTATGCAATGCATCTTGAAGATCAAATAGTGACATCGCATGTGCTACTAAGAAACCATTTCTTAAATCACATCATGTACTCTGGCCAGAGATTCGTCACACTAATATCTCCTCAGATCGCATAGGATATCCACACTCGCAAGTATGTGGTGAATCCTTGACAACAAAGCATCGACTCCTATATGTGTTGTAACTATACCCAATCCCGACACCTGATGACCCCAATAGAGTCGGTAAACGAGTCAAAGCACAGTACTAGCATATAGAGTCTCAATGATGTTTCAAGTAGTAAGGACTAATGGTGTACAACCAAAACCGCGGACTATATCCACTCGATAAATGATAACCACTTGGAAAGTCCGGATAGGGTAGTTCAATCATTCATCATATGAATATCCATTTGCATGCTTTGAACATCTCTATGTTCCTTACCAATGAAACGTGGTACTCTGCATCGCAAATGCTAGTCTCACACTCGAGCGATCCTTATCCTTATTATCGGACGGCTCAATCGACTAGGAACAGTTTAGAATATACAGTGACCATAAGATGTGTTTCATGATAGACATCCCCATGTTCTACCACATCTTACATACACTATAGTATATTCAAGGTCTTTATCAAAACAACAATAGTATATCACAATATAACAATATGAAGAAAGATAAAGTCATTGCCATAAATAAAAGTGTAAATAATATTAAACAAAAGATTGTTTATACAAAGAGTCATCAAAGCCCTTAGCCACAAGTTGGCTCACTGGGCACCCACTCTTTCAATCTCCCACTTGCCCTATAGCCAACTAGTCATACTACATAGAACCATTGCTTCGCGATGTTTGTCAAATAATGGTCCTGGCAAGGGCTTAGTAAGTGGATCAGCGATATTGTCTGCAGAGGCCACTCTTTCGACAGTGATGACTCCTCTTTCCACAATCTCCCGGATGATGTGGTATTTCCTCAGTACGTGTTTGGATCTTTGATGAGACCTTGGTTCCTTTGCCTGAGCAACGACACCCGTGTTGTCACAGTACACCGGGACTGGACCAACAACTTCAGGAATGACGCCCAACTCTTGGACGAAATTCCTCATCCAAATGGCCTCTTTAGCAGCAGCTGATGCTGCAATGTATTCTGCCTCAGTGGTGGAATCCGCTATGGTGTCCTGCTTGGAACTCTTCCAAGAGACAGCACCGCCATTGAGCATGAACACAAATCCAGAGGTTGACTTCGAGTCATCCACGTCACTTTGGAAGCTAGAGTCGGTATAGCCTTCCAATTTTAGTTCTCTTCCTCCATATACCATGAACATATTCTTAGTCCTTCGCAAGTACTTAAGAATGTCCTTCACGGCTTTCCAATGCATTTGACCGGGATTAGCTTGATATCTGCTCGTGACACTCAGAGCAAATGCTACATCCGGTCTGGTAGATATCATCCCATACATGATACTACCTATGGCTGACGCATATGGTACATGTGTCATTTTCTCTATCTCTTCATCCGTCTTGGGACACATAGACTTGGATAGAGAAACTCCATGACACATGGGTAGATGTCCTCTCTTGGACCCATCCATTGAAAACCGTTTCAATATGGTATCGATGTAGGTTGATTGAGTGAGTCCTATCATTCTCTTAGATCTATCTCTATAGATCTGTATCCCTAGAATATAGGATGCCTCACCCAAATCCTTCATCGAGAATCTACCTGATAACCATATCTTTGTTGACTGCAACATCCCTACATCATTCCCAATGAGTAGGATGTCATCAACATAAAGTACTAAGAATGTCACAGCATCCTTAACTACTTTCTTGTACACGCATGGTTCCTCCGGGTTCTTGATGAAACCAAAATCCTTTATTGTTTCATCAAATTTCTGGTTCCAACTTCTTGATGCTTGTTTTAGACCATAAATTGATCTCTGAAGCTTGCATACCTTATGCTCGCTTCCCATGGATGTGAACCCCTCAGGCTGCTTCATATAGATTTCTTCTTTAATGTCTCCATTAAGAAAAGCAGTCTTCACATCCATTTGCCATATCTCATAGTCATACCATGCAGCTATGGCAATAAGGATTCTTATGGACTTGAACATTGTAACTGGTGAAAAGGTTTCATCATAGTCAACTCCTTGTCTTTGAGTATAACCTTTTGCCACCAATCGCGCCTTGTAGGTCAATACCTTACCATCAGGCCCAAGCTTTCTCTTGTAGATCCATTTACACCCTATTGGAACAATTCCATCGGGAGGATCTACTAAAGACCAAACTTGGTTTGTATGCATCGAATCTATTTCCGATTGCATAGCTTCAAGCCATAAATTTGAATCCGCATCAGAAATTGCTTCCTTGAAGTTTCTTGGATCACATCCAATATCGGGTTCATCTTGATCCCCTTCAAGAAGAAGACCATATCGAATAGGAGGTCTAGAAGTCCTCTCGGATCTCCTAGGTACAGGCGTGTATAGCAATGGTTCCTGAGGTGTAGGATCGTTATTTTGTATTTCGGGTTCTTCTCGAATTTCTTCGAGTTCCATCATCTCGCCTTTCTTATCCAATAAGAACTCCTTCTCCAAGAAGGTGGCATTCCTTGAAACAAACACCTTTGTTTCAGCAGGATAATAGAAATAATATCCGATTGAATTCTTCGGATACCCTACAAAATAACATAAGCTGGATCGACTATCCAACTTATCTCCCACTGTCCGCTTCACGTAAGCTGGACATCCCCAAATCCTCAAATACGAATACTTAGGAGCTTTGCCATTCCATAACTTGTATGGTGTTTTGTCCACTGCTTTAGTGTGGACGTTGTTCAACAACAATACCGCCGTTTCAAGCGCATAGCCCCAAAACGAAGGTGGAAGCTCAGTGAAGCTCATCATGGATCGAACCATGTCCAACAAAGTTCGATTACGACGCTCCGATACACCATTAAGCTGTGGTGTCATAGGAGGAGTCCACTGAGAGAGAATCCCATTCTCTTTTAGATAGTCCAAAAACTCGGTACTTAAGTATTCTCCACCTCGATCCGATCGAAGTGCTTTAATACTTTTACCTAGCTTGTTTTCTACTTCAGCCTTGAATTCTTTGAACTTTTCAAATGCTTCAGACTTATATTTCATTAAATATAAATACCCATACCTAGAATAATCATCAGTAAAGGTAATGAAGTAGGTGTGGCCATATTGAGTCCCAACTCTAAATGGACCACAAACATCTGTATGGATCAAATCCAACAGATTTTGACTACGTTCAGGTTTCCCCTTAAAAGGAGATTTAGTCATTTTTCCTTTTAGGCAGGATTAATAAGTAGGTAGAGAGTTAATATCAGACATATCAAACATGCCCTCTCCCACTAGCTTGTTCATCCTCCTTGAGGAAATATGACCTAGCCTAGCGTGCCAAAGGTTTGCCGGGTTTTGGCTATCGATTTTCCTTTTGTTTGTTGTTGCCGGTTTATCAACATAATTTATTGGAACGTCTTTTAGTTTTAAGTTGTATAGATCGTTTTCAAGTTGTCCATTTCCAATTAAACATTCATTCTTGTAAATATTGCAAATCTCATTCACAAAATTGCAAGAATAACCATCTCTATCAAGCATAGAAACAGAAATAATGTTTTTAATCAAATCCGGAACAAATAAAACATCTCTTAAAAGTAACTTAAAACCATTCTGCAAAATTAAATAAACATCTCCCACGGCTTTTGCTTCAACTCTGGAACCATTTCCGAGCCTCAGCTGGGTCTCACCCATCCTAAGCCTGCGACTTCTTGTCATCACCTGCAAATCATTGCAAATGTGAGATCCACATCCGGTATCCAATACCCAAGAAGTAGTATTAAGTGAAACATTTATTTCAATATAGAACATACCCTTCGCAGTTCGCAACTGCTCTAGATATTCCTTGCAGTTACGCTTCCAATGACCGGGCTTCTTGCAGTAATGACAAACATCCTTGGATTTTTCATTGTTTGAAGCCTTTGTCTTGTACTTCTTCTCGGGTTCGACTTTCTTGGGTGGGGCAGAACGTTTCTTGCCCTTTGTACTTGGCCCCTTCCTAGCAGAAGAAGAGGAGCCCACCAAGAAAGCCGGTTTATCCTTCTTTAATGTGGATTCATATGTCACAAGCATATTGACCATCTCTTCAAGGGAGGCCTCTATCTTGTTCATATTGAAATTTACCACAAATCCGTCAAACGAAGAAGGAAGAGACAGAAGTAGTAAGTCCACGTTGAGTTCATGCTCCAACACCAAATCTAGGGTTACCAACTTCTGTATGAGCCAAATCACTCGTACCCCATGATCACGGACCGAAGTCCCTTCACGCATGCGACACGTCATTAGCTCCTTTACAGTAGCGAACCTTTCAGCCCTCGATTGAGCCCCAAAAAGTTCCTTGAGTTGAACGTGAATGTCAGCAGCATTCATGGTGTCCTCAAATCGCCTCTGGAGTTCATCAGACATCGAGGCTTGCATATAGCATTTGGTCTTGATATCATGGTCCCACCATGTATCAAGCTTGGCTAACTCCTCCGGACTTACGTCAGCTGGTGCTTCCTTCGGAGGAGATTTTTCTAACACGTAGAGCATCTTCTCCGAAGTCAAGACAATCTTCAACTTGCGGAACCATTCCGTATAGTTGGCGCCAGTCAACTTATTTTGTTCGAGGATCGAGAAAAGTGGATTACGCGAATTCATTGTATGAAATACTAAAAAGAAACAGACAAATATCAGTGATTGTTTAAGAAATTTACTAAGACATAAAATAGGCGATATTTATTTTATGAATCTCACTCCCACTATTTTAACGATTTCACTACCCTCTAGTGAAAACGGGAAACTGTTTTCCTTAGTGAGAACATGGAGTCCAATTGACAAACTTATGGTCCCGAATAATATCAGCCAACCATAATTTTCAAAAGGTAGAGCCCAATTGCTTCCAAAGCAACCTCCATGTATTTACCTCATGTCCAATAAGGGCCCAATAATATGACGCCGTTTATTGTGACATGTCAAGATGACCCATCAATATTAAGTTGTGATGGACGGTCACCATGTGGATCCCCCAATAATATGAGCCGATCCCATGGGAGTTCCACCCAACTTACAACATGTGTCGATCCAATGTACAGCTTTCCGACGAACGGGCCCCCCCAATAATATGAGCCGGACCGTATCCGCGGGTAGCATCTCATACATTGATCGTTGATGGAAGGTAGGAACATTTAAACAAATTTAAATTTCCTTTATTTATCTTGATATCAATTTTAAATCATATTTAAAATGAGGGATTTTTAATTATATAAAAATTTGTCTCATCATTTTTCAAATTTTGTATGCTTGTCGGATTCACACAATTTAGTATAAAACATGCATACAACTATAATATCACATATTATATAGGATGATCGATTCCATTTCTAATCGACCCGTGGTTGCCAATCACGAGTCTTAGTCCAATCCTAGGTAATATGCAGTATGCAATGCAATCCTATTACATTTGCTTCCAATTTACATTTCTTCTGTCTTTATTGTCTGCTGGGCCCACCTCCATCTTCAAATCTTGATCTCCCACTAAATCTAATGTATTTACAATAAATAACAATGACAAGTAGGGGATACATTTTAAGGGGTGGGAACGGGCCATAAACCAAGCCCACTTTTATTACATATGACATTCATATTGGGCCATAAACCAGGCCATTAAAAAAACCAACAACAATAAAAACAAATGTAAATTCCTAACATACACCTACAAAATTGGTCATGGCAATCGATCATCCTTATCCAATAACATTTAATTCAAAATTAATTTATTGGATAACATGCAATGGCAATTTAAATTTAAAAGGATAAAATCATATTTCATACATAAAATCTTATTTTACATACAAAATCATATTTTATCTTTTTATCAAATAAAATCATATTTTATCTATAAAATCCAATTTTATACATAAAATCATATTTTACTTAATATATCCATAAGATCATATCTTATCATCAATTGTACCAAAAATAATTAATTTCAAAATTCAATTTAACGGATAAAATATTTAAATTTTCAAAAAATTCAATTTTATCCAAAAATCAATTTTAAAATTTTTGGACTCGAACAATTCGATCCGATGCCTCGTGGACCAATCAAAACATTTTCGATCGGACCAAAAATAGAATTTTAACATATTAAAATTTAATTTAAAAAATTAAAATAATTTTTCCCGCGGGCCGCCCGGGAGGTTCCCGGGCCGGGCAGCCCGGCTGCCCCTAGGGCAGCGGCGATCGCTGCCCTGGGCAGCGCCGTGCGCCGCCCTGTGCAGCGCCCGGCGCCGCACAGGGCAGCGCCGATCGCTGCCCCTTGCCCCGGGCAGCGATCCAATCGCTGCCCGGGTTTTTTCCCGAAAAAAATATTTTTATTTTTAAATATTTATTTTTGTTTCAAAAACCGAGGCTTAAAAATTTTTTGTACAATCGATTAATTTAATCGCTTGACCTGAGCAACCTGGCTCTGATACCACTGTTGGAGAACGCGGCGTTCAGATCAAATAAGATTGATACCCGGTGCAGCGGAAGTTTAAAATTTTTATTATATGGAACGATTCCATATTGGGTATCAATTCTTTACGATTAAATTGTGTGTGTAAAAATTTAAATAACGATTATAAAATTTTTACCTTTAATCTCGAATCGAGATTCTGGACACCAACAGATTTCTCTGCTCTTGTTGTATCTCCCTGGAACCGATGGACGAACAGTTCTTCAATCAGGTCCACGAATAGAGATTTAATCCCTCTGATAGATTGCACTAGAAAATCTATCAGAAGTTTTTCTACGAAGAGAGTTAACGAATTTGATCCGTTAAACCAGACTGTAATTCAAAATCACAGGCTGGAATTTTCTCGAGTAGAGAGAGGGAGAGGGGGCGGCCACTTTTAAGAAAATAGCTTAGGGTTTTCGAAAATTTTGTGCCTTGTTATGTGTAATTTCTGTACTGCAATAACTTATTTATAATGTAGGCCACTAACAGCTTAGGGCCCATTAGTCATAAGTTCAGGCCCGACAAGCAAAGCCCGCATGTTCAGAAATTAATATAAAATTCATCGTGACTCCGATTGATAAACCGATTTCACCAATGTGCACAGAAACCATTTCTGCACATTTTAAAGTCAAGATAAATTTTTCTGAATCCGAATTCAGTGGTTTCCAAAAATGCCCATCACTATGTCATTTTAGGAAATCCTACTCCTCTACTCTTAAATAAGAAGTCCAACTTCTTTGTTCATTAAATTTAACTCTTTAAATTTAACTATCTCAACGGGGATTAAAAATCCATTACACTGTGTGACCCTCAATGGTTCAGGGATACAGCTAGCCGTGGGCTCACAACTCCTTGTGACTCGGAACAACAATTTCCGACTTACCCATCGAATCATGGTAGAGCGCCTAGCAACATCGCCCCATGATTCCCTAGGTATCACTGATAGTGCCTGCAAGAACCATATAGATTTTGGTTAGCGTACAGTACGGTCCCTTCATCCATATATCCCGATCGAATCAACAACCATTGGTATATCGAGAGTCGCTCGAGATTTGATAACTATGCAATGCATCTTGAAGATCAAATAGTGACATCGCATGTGCTACTAAGAAACCATTTCTTAAATCACATCATGTACTCTGGCCAGATATTCGTCACACTAATATCTCCTCAGATCGCATAGGATATCCACACTCGCAAGTATGTGGTGAATCCTTGACAACAAAGCATCGACTCCTATATGTGTTGTAACTGTACCCAATCCCGACACCTGATGACCCCAATAGAGTCGGTAAACGAGTCAAAGCACAGTACTAGCATATAGAGTCTCAATGATGTTTCAAGTAGTAAGGACTAATGGTGTACAACCAAAACCGCGGACTATATCCACTCGATAAATGATAACCACTTGGAAAGTCCGGATAGGGTAGTTCGATCATTCATCATATGAATATCCATTTGCATGCTTTGAACATCTCTATGTTCCTTACCAATGAAACGTGGTACTCTGCATCGCAAATGCTAGTTTCACACTCGAGCGATCCTTATCCTTATTATCGGACGGCTCAATCGACTAGGAACAGTTTAGAATATACAGTGACCATAAGATGTGTTTCATGATAGACATCCCCATGTTCTACCACATCTTACATACACTATAGTATATTCAAGGTCTTTATCAAAACAACAATAGTATATCACAATATAACAATATGAAGAAAGATAAAGTCATTGCCATAAATAAAAGTGTAAATAATATTAAACAAAAGATTGTTTATACAAAGAGTCATCAAAGCCCTTAGCCACAAGTTGGCTCACTGGGCACCCACTCTTTCAATTTTAGTACCTTAGCCACAGTTCTTGTTTCTCCAAAGTGACCTCCATAGGGTGAGGAATGACATTGCTCTAGGATTTCTTGTTCTTCTTGGCCCGCCACACATCGCCTAATTACTTGATCGTCACAACGCTTGAAGACATAGGGATCATCCCACAAGTAGAACTTAACGTCATGGAAAAATTTCTTTTTCTGATGTCTGTTCAAATCTGGAGGCATAGTAGCACACGAAAAAAAATTAGCAATATCCGCAAACCATGGTAGATGTGAACTGACTTGCAAGATTTTTTCATCCGAAAACAACTCTTTTATGCTCTCGTCCTCCTCAACATCTTCTAACTCCAATCTCGACAAGTGGTCAGCAACTTGATTTTCACTACCCTTATTATCCTTGATGTCAAAATCAAACTCTTGTAAAAGTAGAATCCACCTTATCAAGCGTGGCTTAGCATCCTTCTTGGCAAATAAGTATCTAATTGTTGCATGGCCAGTGTAAACAACTACTTTAGTGCCAATTAAATAGGGACGAAACTTATCAAAAGCAAAAACTACTGCAAGCATCTCCTTTTTTGTAGTAGTGTAGTTTTGCTGTGCGGCATCCATGGTGCGACTCGCATAATAGATGACTCGAAACATTTTATCTCTCATCTGGCCTAATACAGCCCCCACTGCATAGTCACTAGCATCGCACATCAGCTCAAAGGGCTCCTTTCAATCCGGTACAATCATGATGGGAGCTGTGATTAATGCCGTCTTGATCTTCTCAAAGGCCTGCAAACAATCATCATCAAATATGACTGTAAAATCTTTTTCAAGCAAATTACAAAGGGGTTTAGTAATTTTAGAAAAATCCTTGATGAATCGCCTATAGAACCCCGCATGGCCTAAGAAGCTTCTAATGCCCTTGATATTTTTCGGAGGTGGAAGCTTCTCAATGGAAACCACTTTGGCTCGATCCACCTATAACCCATTTGATGACACTTTATGTCCAAGTACAATGCCGTCTTGGACCATAAAGTGACATTTCTCCCAATTAAGAACTAAATTCTTTTCTTGGCACCTCTGCAAAACAAGAGACAGATTATGCAAGCAATGATCAAAAGAAGAACCAAATACTGAAAAATCATCCATAAAAACTTCCATCACGTCCTCCACCATATCTGCAAAAATCTCCATCATACTCCGCTGAAAAGTTGCCGGTGCATTACACAGGCCAAAAGGCATTCTCCTGAAAGCAAACGTGTCATAGGGATATGTAAAAGTAGTTTTTTCCTGATCCTTCGGTGCAATAGCAATTTGATTATACCCTGAATAACCATCTAAGAAACAGTAATAACAATAACCAGCAAGTCTATCAAGCATTTGATCAATGAAAGGAAGTGGAAAATGATCCTTACGAGTAGCTTTGTTCAACTTCCTATAATCTATACAGACTCGCTAGCCAGTTACTGTGCGCGTGGAGATTAACTCATTATTTTCATTTTTAACCACAGTAATCCCACCTTTCTTAGGCACCATTTGAACAGGAGATACCCAACTACTATCAGAAATAGCATAAATCACACCCGTATTCAACAACTTTAAAACTTCTTTCTTAACTACCTCTTTCATGGCGGGATTCAACCGCCTCTGATGATCAACATAAGGAGTATAAGACTCTTCCATCAAAATTTTATGCATGTAGATTGTTGGACTAATACCCTTAATATCATAAATTGACCATCCTAAGGCAGTTTTAAAATTTCTCAAGACTCTCAACAACTTATCCTTTTCGACCACAGACAGATGAGCAGAAATAATAATAGGACAAGTAGAATTCTCACCAAGGAATGCATAACATAGATGTGCAGGTAATTCTTTAAGATCATGGGTTTTAGCAGATACCTCTGGTGCACTATGTTTCAATGCTTTAGATTCCTTAGTACTCACCACTTTTTCTTTTGGAGTTCCCTCAAGGAATGCTTTTTATTCATGGCGCTGCCAATCTTCTTCCTTATCAAATGCCTCTTCCACCACCAGACATCGTTCTAGTGGGTCAGTAATTCCCGCACATGAAAAAGAATTTTTAGAATCAATAACTTCAATACTCTTACAGGTACTTACCTCGTTTGGTCCCCTCATGGTGTGATAAATATTAAAAATCACAGCTTCACCACCAACTCGAAGTGTGAGCTCTCCTTTATGGACGTCGATTAGCGCGCGTGCAGTGGCTAAAAAAGGTCTCCCAAAAATCAAGGGAGTTTCTTCATCCTCATCCATGTCTAAAATCACGAAGTCTGCTGGAAATATTAACTTGTCAACTTTCACTAAAACATCCTCCACAATACCGCAAACACATAAATTATACTATTTTTCTCTCCCGAGTATCAAATAGAATGTATCAAGTACAGATCAATTCTAATATCCCTATTAAGAATCTAGTTGTAATGATAGGTGTAAAACAATGTTCTTTCTTGGCTCTATTAAAGTTATAATCTCTCTTAAGTCATATAAACAATTAATAGTGTGAGTTCTATCAATCCTATTCTAAATACCCTCTCCCGAGTGCCGGATTCTAAATAAATATGACAAATCAATTTTTGTCTAGTAAATTGAAAAGAATTTCAAAACTAGAATCACAATTAATTTCGAAGAACTTAATTCAATAAGATCAAAAATTCATAAACATGTCTTGACCAGGCTACATCAACCTCTAGACATAAAAAGTTTAGTTCATAACAAAATTCAAAGCAACCCAAATCATGATTAATAATTCAAACATAATTCCACAATCAAAAGAAATAAATAAAGAAGAAATAACAAAGCCGTCGTCTTTCTTCCGTGTCCAGTTGAAACGCTCCATCTTTGTTCCAAGTATTCTTCAAATCACGATCCAAAATCTCACCCAATAATACTCTCAAAAGTGTTGTGTGTATGGCGGCTAGATGATCTCTATTAGGTCTGAAAAACTCCCTTTTATACTCCCTAAGAATCGTCCAAAATAAGCTCAAAGATATCCCAAAGTTTCCATAATTAAAAACACTTCGGCAGAAATCTCGCGACGCGCAGGCGCTCCTCATAAGTCACGTGGCTGTGCATAACACTCTGTTCCACAACTCCAAAAATCTCGAACACGCGCGGGCGCGCATAAATTTCTGTTTCAACACTCTAAAAACACTTCAGGAAGCGCGGGCGTGCGTAGTTCTCGAGTCCTTCTTCATTTTTCTTTCAAAATCTTGGACCGTCGTTGCTCATTTTACCTCTATCTTGACTCCACCTATCATAAATTCAATATTTTTTTTATTTCCTACATCCAACACAAACAAAAACAAATTTCACGTAATTCCGCTTGAAACCAAACAATTATCCAATAATATCAATACAAATTAAGTGCACAAAATGCACTTATCAAATTCCTCCAAACTTAAATGTTTGCTAGTCCCGAGAAAAAACCAAACAAGAATCAAAATCAAAACACAGACTACTCACTCAAATAAATCAAGACCAACCAAGAAATAATTTGAATCAATGGCCTCAGCAATACATTCAGAAAAATATTTTTCATCCAATCATATCGAAACTATCGATCTTTATCTTCAAACAAACAAATGCTAGTGAACCTCAAAGACTTACAAATACTCATGTTCAAAATACTCTTATCCAAGTCAATTCAAACATTCATAGATGATGAGGACTTTATAGGGTATAAATGATCAATTAATAGGATAAACTTCAATTGCAAACACTCACAATCAAGTTTTTTAACAAAAGAAAAGTATGTGCGTGTTTCGGCCAAAAATTCATATTCATTAAAAGTGTCAATCAATCATCCATAGGCTAGATTCTCGCAACCCTTCTCCACTAGTAATTAATTGTGACTCGGTCAATAGGAATTAATTCGCTTGTAACGTAAGGTCTGGCTCATGGCTACAAACGAAGAATTAAGAATTCAAAAGAGAGAGTAAGTGATGTTCAATCTCTAATTTCCACTCATTTTCATTCACATTTCACACTCCCATTAATTTTTCATTCATTCCTTTTTTCTCAACTTGTCAATCCCTTTTTCATCACTTATTTTCTTCTTTTTTTTCTTTGTTTTTTTTCATTACTACCTTCATCTTTTGCAATTTTTTTCCACTACACCATTCCGTCATTCAAACTAAAATTAGGATCATACAAAACTTTCATGCATTACTTACTCTCTCGAAGTAGGAATTAGTGTATAAGCTATTTATCAGGTAGTAAATGTAAAACCTTGAAAAGATGCCGAATGGGGATTTTTTCACACGTTTGCACGCATGTCATTCGTTTTTCAATTAAGCTCAAACAAGGTACTAGGGATAATTGAATCAGTAGGTAGCTTGAAAGTCACAAACATTTTAAGAAAAATTTCCTAAATCATCCCTAATCACAGTTATGCCCGTATTGCGCCTCAAAGGATGTCCGAACTAGTTCTAGACAATCTCAATTCACAAGTAAATCACATAAATTTTCACCAGTGCAGAAAAAAATCAATAATCAGCAGTAAACGATGATATTCAACAAAATTCAGAACATGTACCTAAAGTACTCATATATCTCGTGAAAGCTCAAAGGGCAACTAATAATAAGTTCCAACGAAAATTAGGCCCAATGATCCAAAAATGCCTCATTCATTTCTATGTTTGTATGTTTTAACTCAAACTTAAGCACACATCACAAATATATATGAATTCATTCATCGAATTGATTCACCAACACAAAAATTCTTTTAAGTAGGTTACAATCATGGAGTTGAGATAAAAGCAAAAAGTTTGCATCATTGGCCAATTTTTTTCATTTCTTTCATGGTTTTTGAACTTAACTCAAAATCATCCCACATCCACACAACAATTCTCAATTTACTAACACAAAACACTATTCTTGTTTCAAAGTAAGCCATCCAACTACCGACACAACACAGAAAAACCTAAAAAAACAAACACAATACTAAAAGAAAACAAACAAAAACAAGAATAAAAATTTAGTAACAATTTCCAACATGATTTAAACAAACCACCCCCCCCCCCCCCAAACTTGGTACATTCATTTTCCTCAATGAATTAATAAAGAAATAATACAGGACATGTACCTCAGACGACGACAGTCAGTGGTCACCGCCCGCATCACCATCAACATCATGGTTAGGGTCTGAAGCACCAAAGGTTGTGAAAGAGTAGGTGCCCGGTGAGCCAACTTGTGGCTAAGGGCTTTGATGACTCTTTGTATAAACAATCTTTTGTTTAATATAATTTACACTTTTATTAATGGCAATGACTTTATCTTTCTTCATATTGTTATATTGTGATATACTATTATTGTTTTGATAAAGACCTTGAATATACTATAGTGTATGTAAGATGTGGTAGAACATGGAGATGTCTATCATGAAACACATCTTATAGTCACTGTGTATTCTAAACTGTTCCTAGTCGATTGAGCCATCCGATAATAAGGATAAGGATCGCTCGAGTTTGAGACTAGCATTTGCGATGCAGATTACCACGTTTCATTGGTAAGGAACATAGAGATGTTTGAAGCATGCAAATGGATATTCATACGATGAATGATCGAACTACCCTATCTGGACTTTCCAAGTGGTTATCACTTATCGAGTGGATAAAGTCCGCGGTTTTGGTTGTACACCATTAGTCCTTACTACTTGAAACATCATTGAGACTCTATATGCTAGTACTGTGCTTTGACTCGTTTACCGACTCTATTGGGGTCATCAGGTGTCGGGATTGGGTACAGTTACAACACATATAGGAGTCGATGCTTTGTTGTCAAGGATTCACCACATACTTGCGAGTGTGGATATCCTATGCGATCTGAGGAGATATTAGTGTGACGAATCTCTGGCCAGAGTACATGATGTGTTTTAAGAAATGGTTTCTTAGTAACACATGCGATGTCACTATTTGATCTTCAAGATGTATTGCATAGTTATCGAATCTCGAACGACTCTCGATTTACCAATGGTTGTTGATTCGATCGGGATATATGGATGAAGGGACCGTACTGTACGCTAACCAAAATCTATTGGTTCTTGCAGGCACTATCAGTGATACCTAGGGAATCATGGGGCGATGTTGCTAGGCGCTCTTACCATGATTCGATGGGAAAGTCGGAAATTGTTGTTCCGAGTCACAAGGAGTTGTGAGCCCACGGCTAGCTGTATCCCTGAACCATTGAGGGTCACACAGAGTAATGGATTTTTAATCTCCGTTGAGATAGTTAAATTTAAAGAGTTAAATTTAATGAACAAAGAAGTTGGACTTCTTATTTAAGAGTAGAGGAGTAAGATTTCCTAAAATGACATAGGGATGGGCATTTTTGGAAACCACTGAATTCGAATTCAAAAAAATTTATCTTGACTTTAAAAGGTGCAGAAATGGTTTCTGTACACATTGGTGAAATCGGTTTATCAATCGGAGTCATGATGAATTTTATATTAATTTCTGAACATGCGGGCTTTGCTTGTCGGGCTTGAACTTATGACTAATGGGCCCTAAGCTGTTAGCGGCCTACATTATAAATAAGTTATTGCAGTACAGAAATTAGATACAACAGGTCACAATTTTTGAAAACCCTAGTATTTTTCTCTAACAGTGGCCGCCCCCCTCCCCTCTGCTCAGGAAAATCCAGCTTGTGAATTTTGAATTACAGTCTGGTTTAACGGATCAAATTCGTTAATTCTCTTCGTAGAAACTTCTGATAGATTTTCTAGTGCAATCTATCAGAGGGATTAAATCTCTGTTCGTGGACCTGATTGAAGAACAGTTCGTCCATCAGTTCCAGGGACATACAACAAGAGCAGAGCAATCTGTTGGTGTCCATAATCTCGATTCGAGATTGGAGGTAAAAATTTATAATTGTTATTTAATTTTTACACACACAATTTAATCGTAAAAGTTTTGATACCCATTATGGAATCGTTCCATATAAAATTTTTTAAACTTTCGCTGCACCGGGTATCAATTCTGATTGATCTGATCGCTGTTCTCCTACAGTGGTATCAGAGACAGGTTGCTCAGATCAAGCGATTAAATTAATCGATTGTACAAAAATTTTTAAGCCTCGGTTTTTTGAAACAAAATAAATATTTTAAAAATAAAAATTTTTTTTCGGGCAAAACCCGGGCAGCGATTGGATCGCTGCCCGGGGGGGCGGGGCAGCGATGGTCGCTGCCCAGCGCAGCGCCAGGGCGGCGCACGGCGCTGCCCAGGGCAGCGATCGTCGCTGCCCTAGGGGCAGCCGGGCTGCCCGGCCCGAGCCCCTTTGGGGCGCGGGCAGCCCGGGAGTGTCCCGGGCGGCCCGCGAAAAATTATTTTTAATTTTTTAAATTAAAATTTTAATATGTTAAAATTCTATTTTTGGTCCGATCGAAAATTGTTTTTGATTGGTCCACGAGGCGTCGGATCGAATTGTTCGAGTCCGAAAATTTTAAAATTGATTTTTGGATAAATTTGAATTTTTTGAAAATTTAAATATTTTATCCGTTAAATTGAATTTTGAAATTAATTATTTTTGGTACAATTGATATAAGATATGATCTTATTGATATATTGAGTAAAATATGATTTTATGTATAAAATTGGATTTTATAGATAAAATATGATTTTATTTGATAAAAAGATAAAATATGATTTTGTATGTAAAATAAGATTTTATATATGAAATATGATTTTATCCTTTTAAATTTAAATTGCCATTGCATGTTATCCAATAAATTAATTTTGAATTAAATGTTATTGGATAAGGATGATCGATTGCCATGACCAATTTTGTAGGTGTATGTTAGGAATTTACATTTGTTTTTATTGTTGTTGGATTTATTAATGGGCCTGGTTTATGGCCCAATATGAATTGTCATATGTAATAAAAGTGGGCTTGGTTTATGGCCCGTTCCCACCCCTTAAAAATGTATCCCCTACTTGTCATTGTTATTTATTGTAAATACATTAGATTTAGTGGGAGATGAAGATTTGAAGACGGAGGTGGGCCCAGCAGACAATAAAGATAGAAGAAATGTAAATTGAAAGCACAATGTAATAGGATTGCATTGCATACTGCATATTACCTAGGATTGGACTAAGACTCGTGATTGGCAACCACGGGTCGATTAGAAATGGAATCGATCATCCTATATAATATGTGATATTATTGTTGTATGCATGTTTTAGACAAAATTGTGTGAATCCGGCAAGCATACAAAATTTTAAAAATGATGAGACAAATTTTCAAAATTAAAATCCCTCATTTTAAATATGATTTAAAATTGATATCAAGATAAATAAAAAAAATTTAAATTTGTTTAAATGTTCCTACCTTCCATCAACGATCAATGTATGAGATGCTACCCGCGGATACGGTCCGACTCATATTATTGGGGGGGCCCGTTCGTCGAAAAGCTGTACATTGGATCGACACATGTTGTAAGTTGGGTGGAACTCCCATGGGATCGGCTCATATTATTGGGGATCCACATGGCGACCGTCCATCACAACTTAATATTGATGGGTCATCTTGACATGTCACAATAAACGGCGTCATATTATTGGGCCCTTATTGGACATGAGATAAAAAACGTGGAGGTTGCTTTGGAAGCAATTGGGCTCTACCTTTTGAAAATTATGGTTGGCTGATATTATTCGGGACCATAGTTTGTCAATTGGACTCCATGTTCTCACTAAGGAAAACAGTTTCCCGTTTTCACTAGAGGGTAGTGAAATCGGTAAAATAGTGGGAGTGAGATTCATAAAATAAATTTCGCCTATTTTATGTCTTAATAAATTCATTAAACAATCATCGATTATTGTCTGTTTCAACTTAGTATTTCATTACAATGAATTCGTAATCCACATGTTCTCGAACAAAACAAACTTTCTGGCGCAACTATACGGAATGGTTCCACAAAGTTAAGAATGTCCTGAGTTCGGAAAAGATTTTCTAAGTGTTAGAAAAGGCTTCTCCGAAAATAGCCCCGGCTGATGTAACTGCCGAAAGGTTGGACGAACTAGAGAAATGGTTGGACCATGATCTCAAGGCCTAATGTTACATACAAAATTGGACAAGTCTAAACAAGTTTGCCATCACTGCAAGAAACCCGGTCATTGGAAACGTAACTGCAAGGAATACCTCGAGCAGTTGCGAACTGCGAAGGGTATGTTCTATATTGAAATAAATGTTTCACTTAATACTACTTCTTGGGTATTGGATACCGGATGTGGATCTCACATTTGCAATGATTTGCAGGTGATGACAAGAAGTCGCAGGCTTAGAATGGGTGAGACCCAGCTGAGGCTCGGAAATGGTTCCAGAGTAGAAGCTAAAGCTGTGGGAGATATTTATTTAATTTTGCAGAACGGTTTTAAGTTACTTTTGAGAGATGTTTTATTTGTTCCGGATTTGATTAAAAAAATTATTTCTGTTTCTATGCTTGATAGAGATGGTTTTTCTTGCAATTTTGTGAATGGGATTTGCAATATTTACAAGAATGAATGTTTGATTGGAAATGGACAACTTGAAAATGATCTATATAACTTAAAACTAAAAGACGTTCCAATAAATTATGTTGATAAACCGGCAACAACAAACAAAAGGAAAATCGATAGCCAAAACCCGGCAAACCTTTGGCATGCTAGGTTAGGTCATATTTCCTTAAGGAGGATGAACAAGCTAGTGGGAGAGGGCATGTTTGATATGTCTGATATTAACTCTCTACCTACTTGTGAATCCTGCCTGAAAGGAAAAATGACTAAATCTCCTTTTAAGGGGAAACCTGAGCGTAGTCAAAATCTGTTGGATTTGATCCATACAGATGTTTGTGGTCCATTTAGAGTTGGTACTCAATATGGCCACACCTACTTCATTACCTTTACTGATGATTATTCTAGGTATGGGTATTTATATTTAATGAAATATAAGTCTGAAGCATTTGAAAAGTTCAAAGAATTCAAGTCTGAAGTAGAAAACAAGCTAGGTAAAAGTATTAAAGCACTTCGATCGGATCGAGGTGGAGAAAACTTAAGTACCGAGTTTTTGGACTATCTGAAAGAGAATGGGATTCTCTCTCAGTGGACTCCTCCTATGACACCTCAGCTGAATGGTGTATCGGAGCGTCGTAATCGAACTTTGTTGGACATGGTTCGATCCATGATGAGCTTCACTGAGCTTCCACCTTTGTTTTGGGGCTACGCGCTTGAAACGGCAGTGTTGTTGTTGAACAACGTCCACACCAAAGCAGTGGACAAAACACCATACGAGTTATGGAATGGCAAAGCTCCTAAGTATTCATACTTGAGGATTTGGGGATGTCCTGCTTACGTGAAGCAGACAGTGGGAGATAAGTTGGATAGTCGATCCACCTTATGTTATTTTGTAGGGTATCCGAAGAATTCAATCGGATATTATTTCTATTATCCTGCTGAAACAAAGTTGTTTGTTTCAAGGAATGCCACCTTCTTGGAGAAGGAGTTCTTATTGGATAAGAAAGGCGAGATGATGGAACTCGAAGAAATTCGAGAAGAACCTGAAATACAAAATAACGATCCTACACCTCAGGAATCATTGATAGACACGCCTGTACCTAGAAGATCCGAGAGGACTTCTAGACCTCCTATTCGATATGGTCTTCTTCTTGAAGGGGATCAAGATGAACCCGATGTTGGATGTGATCCAAGAAACTTCAAGGAAGCAATTTTTGATACGGATTCAAATTTATGGCTTGAAGCTATGCAGTCGGAAATAGATTCGATGCTTACAAACCAAGTTTGGTCTTTAGTAGATCCTCCCGACGGAATTGTTCCAATAGGGTGTAAATGGATCGACAAGAGAAAGCTTGGGCCTGATGGTAAGGTATTGACCTACAAGGCGCGATTGGTGGCAAAAGGTTATACTCAAAGACAAGGAGTTGACTATGATGAAACCTTTTCACCGGTTGCAATGTTCAAGTCCATAAGAATCCTTATTGCCATAGCTGCTTGGTATGACTATGAGATATGGCAAATGGATGTGAAGACTGCTTTTCTTAATGGAGACATTAAGGAAGAAATCTATATGAAGCAGCCTGAGGGGTACACATCCATGGGAAGCGAGCATAAGGTATGCAAGCTTCAGAGATCAATTTATGGTCTAAAACAAGCATCAAGAAGTTGGAACCAGAAATTTGATGAAACAATAAAGGATTTTGGTTTCATCAAGAACCCGGAGGAAACATGCGTATACAAGAAAGTAGTTAAGGATGCTGTGACATTCTTAGTACTTTATGTTGATGACATCCTACTCATTGGGAATGACGTAGGGATGTTGCAGTCAACAAAGATATGGTTATCAGGTAGATTCTCGATGAAGGATTTGGGTGAGGCATCCTATATTCTAGGGATACAGATCTATAGAGATAGATCTAAGAGAATGATAGGACTCACTCAATCAACCTATATCGACACCATATTGAAACGGTTTTCAATGGATGGGTCCAAGAGAGGACATCTACCCATGTGTCATGGAGTTTCTCTATCCAAGTCTATGTGTCCCAAGATGGATGAAGAGATAGAGAAAATGACACATGTACCATATGCGTCAGCCATAGGTAGTATCATGTATGGGATGATATCTACCAGACCGGATGTAGCATTTGCTCTGAGTGTCACGAGCAGATATCAAGCTAATCCCGGTCAAATGCATTGGAAAGCCGTGAAGGACATTCTTAAGTACTTACGAAGGACTAAGAATATGTTCATGGTATATGGAGGAAGAGAACTAAAATTGGAAGGCTATACCGACTCTAGCTTCCAAAGTGACGTGGATGACTCGAAGTCAACCTCTGGATTTGTGTTCATGCTCAATGGCGGTGCTGTCTCTTGGAAGAGTTCCAAGCAGGACACCACAGCGGATTCCACCACTGAGGCAGAATACATTGCAGCATCAGCTGCTGCTAAAGAGGCCGTTTGGATGAGGAATTTCGTCCAAGAGTTGGGCGTCATTCCTGAAGTTGTTGGTCCAGTCCCGGTGTACTGTGACAACATGGGTGCCATTGCTCAGGCAAAGGAACCAAGGTCTCATCAAAGATCCAAACACGTACTGAGGAAATACCACATCATCCGGGAGATTGTGGAAAGAGGAGACAT
The DNA here is from genome assembly GCF_033568475.1 of Henckelia pumila. Taxonomy (NCBI): domain Eukaryota; kingdom Viridiplantae; phylum Streptophyta; class Magnoliopsida; order Lamiales; family Gesneriaceae; genus Henckelia; species Henckelia pumila. The sequence goes on from NC_133122.1 coordinate 137,032,357, forward strand.
CACTGTCGAAAGAGTGGCCTCTGCAGATAATATCGCTGATCCACTTACTAAGCCCTTGCCAGGATCATTATTTGACAAACATCGCGAAGCAATGGGTCGCCGACCACCGGGTCAAGCCTAGGAAGGAATGAAGCCCCGGCCCTCTATTTATAGACAATGATCGGAACTTTCGATCCTCGATTGGAATGTCCGAACCTCGATCGGAACGTCCGATCCTGCCATTGGAGCTTCCGAAGATCCTGATCTGCCACGTGTCAAAATATCACTTGTTGACTTTGGATAGGGGTGATCGGAGCTTCCGATCCTTATCGGAGCTTCCGATCTAGCCAATCGTCATGCCTGACGTAATATGATCGGAGCTTCTGATCTTGCATCGGAGCTTCCGATCCTGTTCGGAACTTCCGAACCTACCTTTGGAGCTTCCGAACTCTATTCAAGTAATTATGATTAATTCCTTAATTACTGATTTTGGTTATGGGCTACTACAGCATAGTCACTAGCATCGCACATCAGCTCAAAGGGCTCCTTCCAATCCGATACAATCATGATGGGAGTTGTGATTAATGCCGTCTTGATCTTCTCAAAGGCCTGCAAACAATCATCATCAAATATGAATGTAGAATCTTTTTTCAAGCAAATTACAAAGGGGTTGAGTAATTTTAGAAAAATCCTTGATGAATCGCCTATAGAACCCCGCATGGCCTAAGAAGCTTCTAATGCCCTTGATATTTTTCGGAGGTGAAAGCTTTTCAATCGCAACCACTTTGGCTCGATCCACCTCTAACCCATTTGATGACACTTTATGTCCAAGGACAATGCCCTCTTGGACCATAAAGTGACATTTCTCCCAATTAAGAACTAAATTCTTTTCTTGGCACCTCTGCAAAATAAGAGACAGATTATGCAAGAAATGATCAAAAAAGGAACCAAATACTGAAAAATCATCCATAAAAACTTTCATCACGTCCTCCACCATATCTGCAAAAATATCCATCATACTTCGCTGAAAATTTTTCGGTGCATTACACAGGCCAAAAAGCATTCTCCTGAAAGCAAACGTGTCATAGGAACATGTAAAAGTAGTTTTGTCCTGATCCTCCGGTGCAATAGAAATTTGATTATACCCTGAATAACCATCTAAGAAACATTAATAACAATAACCAGCAAGTCTATCAAGCTTTTGATCAATGAAAGGAAGTGAAAAATGATCCTTACGAGTAGCTTTGTTCAACTTCTGATAATCTATACAGACTCGCCAGCCAGTTACTGTGCGCGTGGAGATTAACTCATTATTTTCATTTTTAACCACAGTAATCCCACCTTTCTTAGGCACCACTTGAACAGGAAATACCCAACTACTGTCAGAAATAGCATAAATCACACCCGCATTCAACAACTTTAAAACTTCTTTTTTAACTACCTCTTTCATGGCGGGATTCAACCGCCTCTGATGATCAACATAAGGAGTATAAAACTTTTCCATCAAAATTTTATGCATGTAGATTGTTGGACTAATACCCTTAATATCATAAATTGACCATCCTAAGGCAGTTTTAAAATTTCTCAAGACTCTCAACAACTTATCCTTTTCGACCGCAGGCAGATGAGAAGAAATAATAACAGGACAAGTAGAATTCTCATAAAGGAATGCATAACATAGATGTGCAGGTGATTCTTTAAGATCAGGTTTCAGCAGATACCTCTGCTGCACTATGTTCCAATGCTTTAAATTCCTTAGTACTCACCACTTTTTCTTTTGGAGTTCCCTCAAGGAATGCCTTTTGTTCATGGTGCTCCCAATCTTCTTCCTTATCAAATTCCTCTTCCGCCACCAGACATCTTTCTAGTGGGTCAGTAATTCCTGCACATGAAAAATAATTTTGAGAATCAATAACTTTAATACTCTTACATGTACTTACCTCGTTTGGTCCCCTCATGGTGTGATAAATATTAAAAATCACAGCTTCACCACCAACTCAAAGTGTGAGCTCTCCCTTATGGACGTCGATCAGCGCGCGTGCAGTGGCTAAAAAGGGTCTCCCAAAAATCAAGGGAGTTTCTTCATCCTCATCCATGTCTAAAATCACGAAGTCTGCTGGAAATATTAACTTGCCAACTTTCACTAAAACATCCTCCACAATACCGCGTAGGTATGTGATACTTCGATCGGCCAGTTGTAACGTGATGGTGGTCGCCCTGACTTCTCCAAGCTCCAAGGTCCTGTATACAGAAAAAGACATTAAATTTATACTTGTTCCTAAATCACATAAAGTTCTGTTTACCTTAGAACCACTAATAAAACAAGGGATAGTAAAACTCCCTGGATCCTTGAGCTTTTGTGGCAAATTTTTCTGCAGGATTGCGCTGCACTCTTCTTTCAAATTCACCACTTCATTGCCTTGCAGTCTCCTCTTCTTGGACATTACATCTTTGATGAACTTGGTATATAATTGAGCATTTGTTCCAAGACATCTGCAAATGAAATGTTGATGTGTATTTTCTTGAAGATGTCTAGGAACTTAAAAAACTGCTCATCAAGTGCTTTCTTCTTGAACCGCTGTGGATAGGGAAGCTGTGGTTTGTACATCGATTTTGATTCAGATTCTTTCTTTTTCTCCTCAACAATTTCCTCTACCACTGGTTTTTCAGCTTATTTGTCTTTTTTTCTTATCATCTCCTCTCTTCAACCTCTAATTTCTTACCACTTCGTAACTCCACCGCCTTGCACTGCTCTTTTGGATTCACTTCAGTATTGCTGGGAAATTGCCCTCGATTCTGATCCTTCAAAGTAGTAGAAAGTTTCCCAATCTGTTTTTACATGGATTTTATCATAGCCCCCAAACTGCACATATGTGTCTCCATGTTGTCCATTCGATTTTCAGTCCTTGAAATCCTCTTGTTAGATTCAGTGACAAATGTAGACACGACATCCTCCAAAGATGCTTTCCCTTCACCTTGGTTTGTATTGAATCCCGGAGGGGGATTTAACACATTTTTATTGTTTGCATAGGAAAAATTTTCATGGTTACGTAAGCCAAGATGATAAGTATTGGGTGGAGGGTTACCTCGATAATTTCCATAGCCTCTTGGATTGATATATTGAGCTTCCTTATGTGGATAAGATTCCTCGATAGCGACGGACACACCAGCAGGTTCTGCTACATTCTCCTTGTTTAGCGCAGCAACCTGTGTGGTTAATGCAGATAACTATGCAGTGATTGATGTGAGAGGATCCACTGTATACACTATTTTCTTCACTCCCATTCGCTCAGATGGCCATTGAAAGCTGTTAATGGTCATCTGTTTCAGAATATCATATGCTTGAGCTGGATCCTTTGCAAAGATTGTCCCTCCAGCGGTGGAATCTACTGTCATCCTCGTTTGTGTGTTCAGACCATTGTAAAACCATTCTATCTGCTGGTAATCTGAAAAATTGTGGTTAGGACAACGTCTAAGCAAATCTTTATACCTTTCCAAAGCTTTATACAGTTGTTCAGATTCCATCTTCCTGGAAGTACTAATCTCAATCTTCAATTGAGTGGATTTGACTGGTGGAAAATATTTCCCAAGAAACTTGACCGCCAATTCCTCTCATGTAGTAATACTACCCAGCGGTAGTGATTGTAGCCAACTTCTAGCCTGATCCCTGAGAGAAAATGAAAACAAGCGTAAGAGTATAATATCCTCAGAAACACCATTAATTTTTACCGTATCGGTTATCTCTAAGAAAGTGCGTAGGTGTAGGTGAGGATCAGCAATGGTGCTTCCATGAAATTTGTTCTGTTAAACCATGTTGATCAAGGCCGGCTTCAGTTCAAAATTGTTGGCGTTAATGGTCCCTTGAGCGATTCCAAAATAGTGAGCCTGGATCGTCGGCCGGAAGTGATCTCTAATTGGCACCAGGGGAGCTTGATTTACATTCTCTTCAGTCATTCTATCAATTTCTTCTCTTCTTGCTTTTCTCAAATCACGTGCAGTTCTCTCGATCTCCGGATCAAAAATTAGAGAATTCTCACTTTGAGATCTTTGCATAAACTGCATTCAAGAACAATAGAATTCAATTAGTAACTTAATATAAAATAAATAAAAGATCTGAATTAAAATTTAGACTAATTGGTAACAAGTCTAAACAAAATCAAAAATTACTTCCCGGCAACGGCGCCAAAAACTTGTTGTGAAAAATACTCGCAAGCGTACGAGTGTCAAATTTTAATATAGTGTTAAAGAAAGTGTCGATACCACGAGGATTAAAATGAAATATTCAATACTTTTAATTAAAATAGTCTTAATTTTATTTAGAAAATTAAACTTTAGAGATTTCCTGACAAATTAAATAAATAAATAAATTTGTAAAACGCGCACACACACAATCCTTAAGAGATTATCAATCAAAGAGAAATACTCTAGAGGTTTTGATTTCACCTGGTCTCGACAATATTCATTCCTAATTAATCTATTTTCATGAGTTTATTTCAATTAATAACCAAGAACACATAAATTATACTATTTTCCTCTCCCGAGTATCAAATAGAATGTATCAATTACAGATCAATTATAATATCCCTATTAAGAATCTACTTGTAATGATAGGTGTAATACAATGTTCTTTCTAGGTTTTATTAAAGTTATAAGCTCTCCCAAGTCATATAAATAATTAATAGTGTGAATTCTATCAATCCTATTCTAAATCCCCTCTCCCGAGTGCCAGATTCTAAATAAATATGACAAATAAATTTATGGCCAGTAAATTGAAAAAACTTTCAAAACTAGAATCACAATTAATTTGGAAGAACTCAATTCAATAAAATCAAAAATTCATAAACATGTCTTGACCAGGCTACATCAACATCTAGACATAAAAAGTTTAGTTCATAACAAAATTCAAAGCAACCCAAATCATGTTTAATAATTTAAACATAATTCCACAATCAAAAGAAATAAATAAAGAAGAAATAAAAAAGTCGTCGTCTTTCTTCCGTGTCCGGTTGAAACGCTCCGTCTTTGTTCCAAGTATTCTTCAAATCACGATCCAAAATCTCACCCAATAAAACTCTCAAAAGTGTTGTGTGTATGGCGGCTAAATGATCTCTATTAGGTCTGAAAAACTCCCTTTTATACTCCCTAATAATCGTCCAAAATAAGCCCAAAGATATCCCAAAGTTTCCATAATTACAAAAACACTTCGGCAGAAATCTCGCGACGCGCGGGCGCTCTTCATAAGTCACGCGGCCGTGCATAACACTATGTTCCACAACTCCAAATATCTCGAACACGCGCGGGCACGCGTAATTTCCGGCATGGGCGCGCATAGCTTTCTGTTTCAACACTCTAAAAACACTTCATGAAGCGCGGGCGCGCGTACTGCTCGAGTCCTTCTTTATTTTTCCTTCAAAATCTTGTACCTTCGTTGCTTGTTTTACCTCTTTCTTGACTCCACCCATCATAAATTCAGTATTTTCTTTATTTTCTACATCCAACACAAACAACAACAAATTTCACGTAATTCTGCTCGAAACCAAACAATTATCCAATAATATCAATACAAATTAAGTGCACAAAATGCACTTATCACAGAGCCGAGTATAAGATAAAGGCTTTGTGAGCGCATCGGCGAGCTGATCCTGAGATGAAACATGAAAGATCCGCAATTGCGATCATTGAATCAACTCTCGAACAAAGTGATAGTCCAACGCAATGTGTTTCATACGAGAGTGGAAGATAGGATTAGCACAGAGATAAGTTGCCACAATATTATCACTATACAAGATCGGCACAGAAGGAAGGGAGACACCAAGCTGACGAAGAAGCGAGCTGATCCAAGTTTGGATGCACCCGAGGCAATAGCTCTATATTCGGCTTCAATAGATGAGCAAGCGAGCGAGCGTTGCTTCTTGGAGCTCCATGAGATCGGATTGGATCCCAAGAAAATGACATAGGCGGCATTAGAGCGAAGATCATCAGGATTACCAGCCCAATCGGCATAAGTGAAGCCATGTAAGGATAAGACGGTATCCTTCTGGATATGAAGACCATAGTTAAGAGTGCCATTGAGATAACGAAATAAGCATTTGACGGTACCCCAATGATGTTCGGAAGGAGAGTGCATGAACTGAGTTTGGTGCCCGAAGACAACCTGTGTTTGGAGAATATACTGTAAACTGCCAACAACCTGTCTATAGCGAGAAGCATCAGTGGAGGGAGCACCATCGTGGAGAGAGTGTGGTGCCCGAAGACAACGGTGTTTGGACTGACTTTGCATTCTCCATATTGAAGCGAGCAAGGAGATCAACAATATACTTTCGCTGAGAAAGAACGAGACCTGGGAATAACCTCAACGCCCAAAAAATAGGTTAACGAGTCCAGGTCCTTGAGAGAGAACTGGGCGGCCAGTTTGATGATCACTTCATCAACAAGTGACGCAGAATTACCTGTAACAATCAAATAATCAACATATACCAAGAAATAAAGTGTGTCAGACTGGCGGCGAAGAATAAACAGTGATGCATCAGACAGGGAATTGGAGAGGCCAAGACCCAGGAGGAATGTGCGCAGGGCATGATACCAAGTGCGAGATGCCTGTTTATGCCCATAGATGGCTTTCAGGCGTTTTCAGACATGAGTAGGAAAATTCCTGTCACAGAACCCGTGGGGTTGAGCCATGAAAACCTCTTCATCTAAGGAGCCCTGCAAAAAGGCATTGTTAACATCAAGTTGGCGCAATGACATGCTCTGTTGTACGGCCAGACTCAATATAGGCTTGATGACAGGGCTAAAGAAATCATTGTAGTAAATGCCAGGATGTTGATGAAACCCTTTAGCAACTATACGATCCTTGAAGTGGTCCACTGGCCCATCAGGGTTGCGTTTGATGTGAAAGACCCATTTGCAACCAACAAGATTCTGAATGGGATGTGTGAGACCCCGTTTCTAATCCTCTATTATCGAATAATTAAATATAATCGGACACAATAAATCGCGGAAAACGAATCAATTTTTTTTTTTAAAAGCACTGCGCGCCCGCGCCGAGCCTTCGCAAAACAACGGCGCGCCCGCGCCAAGAACCAAGCACCCGCGCCCTTTCTTCGAAAATCAACAATGCGCCCGCGCCAAGAACAGCGCGCCCGCGCCCTCACTTCGAAAATCAACAGCGTGTCCGCGCCAAGAACAGCGCGCCCGCGCCGCCCTCTTGAACTGCTGAACTCCAGGGCAAAAAAGAAAAATCTAACAAACTAAACTCAAAAACTCAAGCAACCAAGGTTCAAGCATCATAAATACATGAGATCTAAGGAGTTGAAACACCAACAAAACGATGTTTAACAGTACAAGTTTGACGGTAAGGGTTCGTTCGACTAAACAAAACAGTAAAACTCCAAAAGGTACAACCCTAAGATACACGGTGTCTCACTTCTATCATCACACCCCGAGCTAACCCAAACGACTTGGTCCAGCTCCTGATCCTCCTTTTGCCAAGTACACATACAAACAAAGACAACAGCCGGATAAACCGGTTAGAAATATAATTTCTAAGTAAAAGAGACAGGCATGCAATATCAAGTAAACACTTCAATCGAAATATGTCAACATAAATCATAACATCGAAATGATATTGAATGAATGCATGAGTTTAAAAGTCGAGATTATCAAGTCAGATAATCATAAAATCGATCGGTACTCGGTTGGGATCCCGGGGTCAAGTCTTCACGACAACTCACCAATGCACCCTTTCGGGGTGAAAGTCAATCAACTCGATCCCCTAGACTTCAGAGCAACTATAAGAAGTATTCTGGCAATTGGAAAAACTCGAAATCCAAAGCCACTTCAATATAACTCCCTAAAACGTTTAATTTCAAAACGAATCGAAAGTCGGCTCAATATGAATGCAAGTGAAAATAGAATAACAATCAAATTCACTCAAGCAAATAAACATGTAGTATGTGATTTTCGAGAACTCGAGAATAAGTCGATCTCGAGTGTTCTTTCCCATTCATTTCAATGTCGACTTTTACCTTTTCTCGAAGATTCAATTAATCCTATCAAACAAGAGACAACTCGATTCAAACTCTAAACAATTCGAAACTCAAAGTCGATAAATCAAACAATCTATACCGTCTTCCAACTCTTTGATTGGTAACCGATCTCCAAGTCCTCCAATTCCAATCTCTAATCAACTGTCAAAACATCGGATGCGGATTCAAAACAAACTCAATAATTCGAATAATTCGAAATCAAACCGAATAACAAAACCGGTAGTCCAAAATCGATTTCGATGGCATAACGGCAATAAATCGACTATCCAAAAAAACTCAAATCATCAACAACAATCATAACAACTCATCCAAACAACTCAATTTCAACCTCAACCAAAATCACCATCTTCGAATTTCACCTCCAAAAATCATAACAAATTCAAACGACTTCCAAACTCCGAACCGACTTCGAATACACGATATACCGACTTCTAATCTCAACATACTCGAGTATTATCAAAATCTAACAACTCAACAAAATCGAAGTTCAAGAGATCGAAGCAAAAATTACGTCTAAACGGAGCCCTCGTCGCGGTGATCGTGAATCTCAACTCGGAAATAAAATCTAACGGTCGGATCGAGCGAATCGAACGGATGAAAAGCTCAAAATGGCGTCTCCCATGGCTTGCTTCAGTACGTACGAAATGGGAGGAGGAGGGTGGAGAGGAATTGAGTGAAGTGATGGGGGGATGGCAACTTGCAAGGATAATATATAAAAATCCCATTTTTTTGCATCTCAGTCCTTTATTTCTCCAATCTTGCAAAGTAACCCCCTGCTAAATAACAAAACAATCCTCAATTACTGAAAACCCTGATTATCTCGATTAAACTCAATTATAATAAAATCGGGGCATTACAATTCTCCCCCTCTAAGATTCGATTTCGTCCTCGAAATCTAACGGATCACAGGTTGAAACAAGAAAGAACCATACTGAAGACGAACTCACCTCAATCGAACAACTCTGGAAATCGCTGCCTCATATCGGATTCGGTCTCCCAAATCGCTTCTTCAACTCCGTGACGACTCCACTGAATATTCACCAACGGAATCGACTTGTTTCTGAGCTGCTTCTCTTTTCTGTCAAGAATCTGAATCGGTCGCTCGAAGTAACTCAAAGTCTCATCAAGTTCGGCCTCGTTCGGCTGAAGAACGTGAGACGGATCCGGATGGTACTTACGAAGCATCGAAACGTGAAACACATCGTGGATGCCTGAAAGAGACGGAGGAAGAGCAATTCTATAGGCAAGATCACCTATCTTCTGCAGAATTTCATACGGACCAATGAACCTCGGAGACAATTTTCCTCTCTTCCCAAATCTGGCAGTGCCTCGGAAAGGAGAAATCTTCAAAAACACGCGGTCTCCCTGATCAAAAGACAGTGGTCTGCGTCGGACATTCGCATACTTGGCCTGTCGATTTTGGGCTGTCTTCATTCTGACTCTAATCATGTAACGCCCCGTTTTTATCTTAAATGAGTTTATTTGAGTTAATCGGAGATTGCAGAGTTCGCAAGCTGACTTGATTTTGATCAGGGTCCTTTTTGCAAAAATTGGATTTTTCAGGGACTAAAACGCAATTAATGGATTTTATATATTATCTTGTCTAGTTTGACTTGGTCCATTCTCTCCCTCTCCTTCCCCTTACACGCATCCTCCATTGAAGACGCCCCATTGAGCTTCCAAGCTTTCTGATTTCAGTCCGAGCTCGATCCGGCCGTTGGAATTTATTTCTGAAGGCAGATTAGTGATCACTGCAGTGAGAGCTCCGTTATACCGTAAGTATTTCTCCGATCAGTTATGTTTTGTTTTTCGGAGGTTGTTAGAATCGATCTAGATTCTAGTATGTTTCTTGGCAGAGTTCTGATCGTTTATTATCTGTCGGTTTTGAATTAGAGCGACGTTCAGATTTGTTGTGATTTTTGGAAGCCATTTTCGAAAGTTTGAGTTTTGAGATTTGTTGGGATTGCCTTGTTGTTGTTGTATTAGCATTGTTATGAGATTATATCGGTATTGAACTGCTGTCTGCGTTTCCGGTTTGTTCAGTTTTTAGCCGTTATGCCGTCGGTTTGAGTTTCGGGATTTCGAACCGTTTTTTAGTTGTTGAACTTGGCTTGTAAGTTGATCATGGTTATTGATCTTTGATTTGTATCTGAACAGATTCGTTTGGAGTTTGTCAAGCCCAGGGTTAACAGCATTTGTTCGTTTCAGAGATTTGGACGAAGAACGGTATAGATAATTACCTTGAGCCATGTTGTTGTTTAGATTGGTTAGACTTTGATACAATCTTTTGTTGTAGCTTCCCAGAAGTTGGAACTACTGCCTTGAAAGGTAAAAGCAGTCATCGATAGCGGGATAGCATACTCGGGACAGTTGGTTCTCGAGTTTCCCTTAAAAGCACATACTTGCATCTACACTTGTTCTAGCATGAGGAACTTGTGTCTTGTTGAATTGCTTGAGCTTTTATTATATGGCTATGTTTGATATTCTGTTATGCATTCATCTTGAGCCAACTTTGATTTCAGCGGGCAGAATAGCCCTTTTTGTTTAGACGTTTGGGAACTATAATCGAGTGGCCTAGGTCGTAGTCATTTCGCCTAGTGCTAGCATACTCATTATAGTTGCTCAAAGTCTAGAGGAGGGGATACGTGGCACCACCTCGATTGGGAGAGTCGGTGAGTGGTTACGTGATCTCATCCTCGGGATCCCAAAAGCACAGCAGAAATCCCTCGTTTATCAGATTTGATATCCCGGTTTAAAGACATGCATTTCATTACGTTGTTATTGATTTCGTTGTTGTTTTGAAAGCATGTTTGTTGTTGTATTACTTGTATGTTGCTTTTACTGGGATTATCATTCTCACCGGTTATCCGGCTGTTGCTTTGTTTTGTATGTGTACTTGGCAACAGGTGGGGCAGGATCAAGTCAGAAGAGGCATGGTTAGCTTTGAGGGAATGATGTAGAAGTGAGACTCGGTTTAGAAGTCTTGTTAGCATGACAATCTAGTTTATGTTTTGAAGCATGTTAAGAACTGGAACTTGGATTGGAAGTGGTCTTGCTTGTGGTTAGAACTCTTGTATTCTGTATTCGGCTTGTAATAGATAGCGTCGATGCGTGTTCTTCACTTTTATATATTTAAATGCTATGTTGTTGGATATATATTAGTTGGATCATGTTAGAGTTATTTTGGTTATGTTATTGCACTTTTGGAGGCTTGTTTTGAGCCAATTCAGCAGGCCATGCGCGCCCGCGCCTCGGGTGGAGTGCCCGCGCATCCCACACTTTGTTTCGGAAGTTTTGGGCAGAGCTTCAGGCGCGCCCGTGCCTCGGGTGGCGCGCCCGCGCGAGGGCTTGGGCAGGATGCCATGTGCGCCCGCGCCTTAAACAGCGCGCCCGCGCGTCCTTTTTAAAAAAAAATGCTCTTGGATTTTAATTGCTTACTTATTGAATTACTCCTTTAATTGTTGTTTAGAACCGAGGTCTCTTATTAAGTGGTATCAGAGAGTTAAGATTCTTGGTCGAACTAGAGTGAGCGGGTAGATCGATTCTGCGTGTATTGGCTCCTCGCATGTGTTTGAATTATTTTAACTGTGTACTTAATTCCATGAGAGCATGCTTTATTATTGAGAATTATTGAATTACATGGTTATGTGATTTAATTTATAAAGCATGATCTACTTGAGATATAAATGTTTCTGTTATCGACTGGTATCCGGTATTCCAAGCTGTTGTAAGGGCACTGATTGTAGCGATTGAGATATCTCGTGTCCTAACCTTTGATTATCAGATGGGTCCTCGTCGAGTGATAAACATAAACACACCGCCAGTTATCCCTGCGACTGAGCAAGCTAGCACTGAAGTTGATCAGTTGGATGCTTCAGCAACGCCTATGGAAACCTTGTTGAAGAGGTTTCAGTCGTTCAATCCGCCATTATTGATGGGTTCAGAAAATCCAGTTGACTGCGAGAGTTGGTTGGATGATATTGATCAGCTATTCGATTCCATTGATTACACAGATGACCGCAGAATCAGGTTAGTCATTCATCAGCTACGCGGGGTTGCTAAGAGCTGGTGGATCATGACAAAGAAAGCAATAGAGAATAGAGGTACGGAAGTTACTTGGACTCTTTTTAAATCTGAATTCTATAAGCGGTTTTTCCCTATCTCGTACCGTAAGGACAAGGGAGCAGAATTTGCCAATTTGAGACAAGGAAATCTGAACATCGAAGAGTACGTTGCCAAGTTTGATAGTCTGTTGCGTTTTGCACCACTAATTGCCGGAGATGAAGAAGCTAAGGCAGATCACTTCATAAATGGCTTGAATCCTGACATCTTCACTTTGATAAACACGGCTAGGCCAAACAACTTTGCGGATTCCATGAATCACGCAAAGGGAGCAGAAGCAGGCTTGTGGAGGCAAAGAGGTAATCAGGTAGCACCTCAGCAGCAGAGGCAGTATCAGAACCAACCATCTCAGTATCAGAATCAGCCACCTCAGCATCAGAACCAGCAGCAGAGGTATGAAGGTGGTAACAGTGGGGGAAACAGAAAGGATCAGTACAAGGCAAGAGGTAAACAGTTCAAGAGGCAGGGGAACAGTTCGTCCAGTTCCAGTGGTTCGAAGCAATTCGGTTCAGGACCGAGTTCTGGGTCATCATCCTTGTACTACAGCAAGTGTGGAGGAAGACACTCACCGGATTAGTGTGTGGGAGTCTTCGGCAATTGTAACACATGTCATCAACCGGGACACTTCTCTAAGGTGTGCCCTCAGCGTAATAGAGATAGAGCTTAGAGTGGGAGTTCGTCTAGACCTGCAGCTCAGCATGAGAGGCAGTCTTCTGCAGTGCACTCTTTCCAGCCTCAGCAGCAGAACAGACAGGGAGGTAGTACCAGTGCAAATCAGCCTCCGAGACAGCAAGCACGAGTCTTTGCTCTGACAGAGGATCAGGATCAAGCAGCACCTGACGATGTTATAGCAGGTAACTGTTCAATTTTTGGTTATTCTGCTCATGTCTTGATAGATACAGGTGCTTCCCATTCTTTTATCTCTGAGAAATTGGTATTATTGCATGCTTTGCCAACTGAATTGTTGCCTACAGTAGTAGCTGTTACTTCACCTTTGGGTGGAGGAATTTTTTCTGTCAGATTAGTCAGGAACTGTGAACTGTGTTTTGAAGGAAATTTGTTAGAATTCGACTGTATTGTACTTGGACTGTCAGATTTTGATTGTATTGTCGGGATAGATGCTTTAACCAAGTACAGGGCGACAGTCGATTGTTTCCAGAAAGTTGTCAGGTTCAGACCTGAAATGGCAGACAAGTGGAAATTCTTTGTTAAGGGTTCTCGATCTAGAATTCCTTTGATTTCAGTGTTATCTATGACCCGTTTGCTACAGAGAGGTGCAGAAGGATTTTTGGTTTATGCGGTTGATGTACTGAAATCTAGCCCAGCTTTGGTAGATTTACCGGTGGTTAGAGAATTTGTTGATGTGTTCCCGGAAGATGTTCCTGGTTTGCCACCTATTCGAGAAATCGAATTCAGCATTGACTTAGTGTCAGGTACTCAACCTATTTCAAAAGCTCCTTATCGTATGGCACTTGTTGAATTGAGAGAGTTGAAGGAGCAGCTTGAGGATCTGATTGCCAAGGGATACATCAGACCTAGTGTATCGCATTGGGGTGCTCCTGTTCTATTCGTTCGGAAGAAGGATGGTTCTATGCGGCTCTGTATCGACTACCGTCAATTGAATCAGGCTACAGTTAAGAACAGGTATCGTTTACCCTGAATAGATGACTTGTTTGATCAACTCCAGGGTTCTTCTGTCTACTCTAAGATTGATCTGAGGTCAGGTTATCACCAGTTGAGAGAGCGAGAGGAAGACGTTCCTAAGACCGCATTCAGAACAAGGTATGGTCATTTTGAGTTTATAGTCATGCCGTTCGGTTTGACTAACGCCCCAGCAGTTTTTATGAGTTTGATGAACCGTATCTTTCAGCGTTATTTAGATGAGTTCGTCATTATCTTTATCGATGATATTCTTATCTACTCGAAGAACCGTACTGACCATGCAGAGCACTTGAGGACCGTATTGCAGATTTTGCGAGTTGAGCAGTTGTTTGCCAAGCTGTCGAAATGCGAATTTTGGTTAGATCGAGTTGTCTTTCTCGGTCATATTATTTCAAAAGATGGGATTGCTGTCGATCCCAGCAAGATTGAAGCGGTTATGAATTTCCCTAGACCTACTTCAGTGCCGGAGATCCGAAGCTTCATGGGTTTAGCTGGTTATTACCGTCGCTTCATCGAGGGTTTCTCGTCTATTGCCAAGCCTATTACCCAGCTGACTCAGAAGAATGCGCCTTTTGTTTGGACTCCAGATTGTGAGGCTAGCTTTGTTGATCTGAAGAGGAGACTGACCAGTGCTCCAATTCTTTTTATTCCGAAGGGTACTGGAGGTTTCACAGTCTATTGTGATGCTTCTAACCGAGGCTTGGGTTGTGTTCTTATGCAGCATAAGCATGTGATAGCGTATGCATCGAGGCAGCTAAAACCGCACGAGACTCGTTATCCGGTCCATGATCTTGAACTAGATGCGATCGTCTTTGCTCTGAAGATCTGGCGTCACTATCTTTATGGTGAGTCTTTCGAGATCTTTTCTGACCATAAGAGCCTTAAGTACTTGTTTTCACAGGCAGAGCTAAATATGAGACAGAGAAGATGGTTAGATCTGTTGAAGGATTTTGACTGTGAAATCAAGTACTATCCAGGGAAGTCTAATGCAGTTGCAGATGCCTTGAGCCGAAAGCTTTGTTCTTTATCTCTTTCTACTATCGGTGTTTCTCAGTTGATCGATGATTGTTGCACTTCTGGTTTAGAGTTTGAAACAGATAGGGAGACTATCAGAGTGTTTGCTATTCAAGCCGAGCCAGAGTTGTTTGTTGCAATCAGAGAAGCACAGAAGTCTGAGCCGAGCATCCAGATTTTAGTAGAGAAAGTCAGATCGGGTCATTAGTCTGAATTCCAGGTTAGAGATGATGTTTTGTTCGTGAATAACCGTATTGTTGTGCCTGATATTTCGGAGTTGAGACAGCGTATTCTCCGAGAGGCTCATTGCAGTCGGTTTAGTATTCATCCTGGAGGTCGTAAGATGTACAACGATCTGAAGAACCAGTTCTAGTGGAAGAGAATGAAGAGCGATGTAGCGAGGTTTGTATCTCGGTGTTTGAATTGTCAACAGGTGAAAGTAGAACGGAACCAACCAAGAGGTCTGTTGCACACTCTATTTGTTCCTGAATGGAAGTGGGATCACATTTCCATGGATTTCATCACGAAGCTACCACGATCCGTTCGAGGATGCGATGCCATTTGGGTAGTGATCGACCGATTGACGAAGTCTGCGTGTTTTATTCCGTACAGGATGACGTATCGTCATGATCAGATGGCTGAGTTGTATGTTAGCAATGTTGTGAGATTGCATGGTGTGCCGAAGTCGATCGTTTCAGACAGAGATCCTAGATTCACTTCTCACTTCTGGCACAGTCTTCAGGGGGCACTTGGTACTCGATTGCATCTGAGTACAGCTTATCATCCTCAGACCGATGGACAGTCAGAGCGGACTTCCAGACGTTAGAGGATATGCTGCGAGCGGTAGTGCTAGACTTTGGCACTAGTTGGCAGGATTCTTTGCCTCTTGTCGAGTTTTCTTACAACAACAGCTTCCAGCGAGTATCGGTATTGCGCCTTTTGAGGCATTGTACGGTAAGAAATGCCGATCTCCATTGTTTTGGGATGACTTGTCCGAGTCACCAGATTTGGGACCGAATATGCTTAGAGATATGGCAGAGCAGGTTAAGATCATTCAGACCAGAATGAAGTCAGCTCAAGATAGACAGGCAAAGTATGCGAATGTCAGGCGTAGACCTCTGAGTTTTGATCAGGGAGACCGAGTCTTTCTGAAGATTTCTCCGTTCAGAGGCACTGTCAGATTTGGTAAGAGAGGGAAATTATCTCCGAGATTCATCGGGCCGTACGAGATTCTCGAGAAGATAGGAGATCTTGCCTACAGGCTGGCACTTTCTCCGTCTTTATCTGGTATTCATGACGTTTTTCACGTCTCTATGCTGCAAAAGTATCATCTAGATCCTTCTCATATCCTTCAGCCTGACGAAACCGAGTTAGACGAGACTCGGAGCTACTTTGAGCGACCGATTTAGATCCTTGATCGGAAGGAGAAACAACTTAGGACCAAGTCGATTCTGTTGGTGAAAGTGCAGTGGAGCCATCACGGCGTCGAGGAAGCGACTTGGGAGACAGAGTCTGACATGAGACAGCGATTTCCGGAGTTATTCGGATGACGTGAGTTCTTCTTACTGTCTTTAGTTCTTTATTCTATCTTATGAGTTGTGGTTCGCGTTGATTTCGAGGACGAAATCTCTTCTTAGTGGGGAAGAATTTTAACGCCCCGTTTTTATCTTAAATGAGTTTATTTGAGTTAATCAGAGATTGCAGAGTTCGCGAGCCGACTTGATTTTGATCAGGGTCCTTTTTGCAAAAATTGGATTTTTCAGGGACTAAAACACAATTAATAGATTTTATATATTATCTTGTCTAGTTTGACTTGGTACATTCTCTCCCTCTCCTTCCCCTTACACGCATCCTCCATTGAAGACGCCCCATTGAGCTTCCAAGATTTCTGATTTCAGTCCGAGCTCGATCCGGCCGTTGGAATTTATTTCTGAAGGCAGATTAGTGATCACTGCAGTGAGAGCTCCGTTATACCGTAAGTATTTCTCCGATTAGTTATGTTTTGTTTTTCGGAGGTTGTTAGAATCGATCTAGATTCTAGTATGTTTTTCTTGGCAGAGTTCTGATCGTTTATTATCTGTCGGTTTTGAATTAGAGCGATGTTCGGATTTGTTGTGATTTTTGGAAGCCATTTTCGAAAGTTTGAGTTTTGAGATTTGTTGGGATTGCCTTGTTGTTGTTGTATTAGCATTGTTATGAGATTATATCGGTATTGAAATGCTGTCTGCGTTTTCGGTTTGTTCAGTTTATAGCCGTTATGCCGCCGGTTTGAGTTTCGGGATTTCGAACCGTTTTTGAGTTGTTGAACTTGGCTTGTAAGTTGATCATGGTTATTGATCTTTGATTTGTATCTGAATAGATTCGTTTGGAGTTTGTCAAGCCCAGGGTTAACAGCATTTATTCGTTTCAGAGATTTGGACGAAGAACGGTATAGATAATTACCTTGAGCCTTGTTGTTGTTTAGATTGGTTAGACTTTGATACAATCTTTTGTTGTAGCTTCCCAGAAGTTGGAACTACTGCCTTGAAAGGTAAAAGCATTCATCGATAGCGGGATAGCATACTCGGGACAGTTGGTTCTCGAGTTTCCCTTAAAAGCACATACTTGCATCTACACTTGTTCTAGCATGAGGAACTTGTGTCTTGTTGAATTGCTTGAGCTTTTATTATATGGCTATGTTTGATATTCTGTTATGCATTCATCTTGAGCCAACTTTGATTTCAGCGGGCAGAATAGCCCTTTTTGTTTAGACGTTTGGGAACTATAATCGAGTGGCCTAGGTCGTAGTCATTTCGCCTAGTGCTAGCATACTCATTATAGTTGCTCAAATTCTAGAGGAGTGGGATACGTGGCACCACCTCGATTGGGAGAGTCGGTGAGTGGTTACGTGATCTCATCCTCGGGATCCCAAAAGCACAGCAGAAATCCCTCGTTTATCAGATTTGATATCCCGGTTTAAAGACATGCATTTCATTACGTTGTTATTGATTTCGTTGTTATTTTGAAAGCATGTTTGTTGTTGTATTACTTGTATATTGCTTTTACTGGGATTATCATTCTCACCGGTTATCCGGCTGTTGCTTTGTTTTGTATGTGTACTTGGCAACAGGTGGGGCAGGATCAATTCAGAAGAGGCATGGTTAGCTTTGAGGGAATGATGTAGAAGTGAGACTCGGTTTAGAAGTCTTGTTAGCTTGACAATCTAGTTTATGTTTTGAAGCATGTTAAGAACTGGAACTTGGATTGGAAGTGGTCTTGATTGTGGTTAGAACTCTTATATTCTGTATTCGGCTTGTAATAGCTAGCGTCGATGCGTGTTCTTCACTTTTATGTATTTAAATGCTATGTTGTTGGATATATATTAGTTGGATCATGTTAGAGTTCTTTTGGTTATGTTATTGCACTTTTGGAGGCTTGTTTTGAGCCAATTCAGCAGGCCATGCGCGCCCGCGCCTCGGGTGAAGCGCCCGCGCGTCCCGCACTTCGTTTCAAAAGTTTTGGGCAGAGCTTCAGGCGCGCCCGGGCCTCGGGTGGCGCGCCCGCGCGAGGGATTGGGCAGGATGCCATGTGCACCCGCGCCTCCCTTTAAAAAAAATGCTCTTGGCTTTTAATTGATTACTTATTGAATTACTCCTTTAATTGTTGTTTAGAACCGAGGTTTCACAAATCAGCTTCACCTGCTCTGCCATATCACGAGTCATATCTGGACCCAACTCAGGTGATTCTGAAATCTCATCCCAAAATAACGGGGATCTGCACTTCTTTCCGTACAAAGCTTCAAAAGGTGTCATTCCAATACTCGCCTGGAAGCTGTTATTATACAAAAACTCCACTCGAGGCAAGGACTCCTGCCAATCTGATCCAAAATCAAGCACTACAGCGCGAAGCATATCCTCCAAAGTCTGGATCGTACGCTCGGACTGACCGTCGATCTGAGGGTGATACGCTGTGCTCAAGTGCAAATGAGTACCCAATGCCTCCTGCAAACTGTGCCAAAAGTGAGAAGTGAATCTCGGATCTCTGTCTGATACTATCGACTTTGGCACGCCGTGCAATCTCACAACCTCTCTGACATACAACTCGGCCATCTGATCATGACGGTATGTCATATGGTAAGGAATGAAACAAGCAGATTTCGTCAACCGGTCAATCACAACCCAAATCGCATCACAACCTCTGACTGAACGCAGTAGCTTCGTGACAAAATCCATTGAGATATGATCCCATTTCCATTCTGGGACAGGCAAACTGTGCAATAATCCCCCGGGCTTCTTCTTCTCAACTTTCACCTGTTGACAGTTCAGACAACGGGATACAAACCTCGTGACGTCTCCTTTCAACTGTTTCCACCAGAACTGAGTCTTCAAGTAATTATACATCTTTCGGCCTCCTGGATGAACACTGAACCGACTGCAATGCACCTCTCGAAGAATGCGCTGTCTCAACTCAGAAACATCGGGCACAACAATATGGCTATTCACAAATAACACATCATCCCTGACCTGAAACTCTGACTGGTGACCTGATCTGACCTTCTCTATCGAACTCTGAATGCTCGGATCGGACCTCTGTGCCTCTCTGATCAACTGAAACAACTCTGGCTCGGCCTGAACCGCAAAAACTCTGATAGATCTCCTATCGGTCTCAAACTCCAAACCAAAAATACAACAGTCTTCAATCAATTGAGAGACACCCATAGTAGCAAGAGACAAAGAACAAAGCTTCCGACTAAGAGCATCTGCAGCTGCATTCGACTTTCCAGGATAATACTTGATCTCGCAGTCGAAGTCCTTTAGCAAATCCATCCATCTCCTCTGTCTCATATTCAGCTCGGACTGGGAAAACAAGTATTTCAGGCTCTTGTGGTCATAAAATATCTCAAACGACTCGCCATACAGGTAATGGCGCCAAGTCTTCAAAGCAAACATGATTGCAGCTAGCTCGAGATCATGGATCGGATAACGAGTCTCGTGAGCCTTCAGCTGCCTCAAATCATAAGCTATGACGTGCTTCCTCTGCATGAGAATGCATCCAAGACCACAGTGAGAAGCATCGCAGTACACAGAGAAACCTCCAGTACCTGATGGAATAGACAAGATCGGAGCGCTGGTCAATCTCTTCTTCAGCTCAATGAAACTAGCCTTACACTGTTCGGACCAAACAAACGGTGCATTCTTCTGGGTCAACTGAGTAATCGGCTTTGCAATGGAAGATAATCCCTCGATAAATCGGCGATAATACCCCGCTAAACCCATGAAGCTTCGGATTTTTGGCACTGATGTCGGTCTCTGCCAATTCATAACTGCTTCAATCTTACTGGGGTCCACAGATATTCCATCTCCTGATACAATGTGACCTAGGAAAACCACTCGGTCCAACCAAAACTCACACTTCGATAGCTTAGCATACAACTGTTCGGCTCGCAGAGTCTGCAACACAATCCTCAAATGCTCGGCATGATCAGAACGGTTCTTAGAATAGATCAGAATTTCGTCGATGAAGATGATGACGAACTCATCTAGATACCGCTGAAAGATGCGATTCATCAGGTCCATAAAAACTGCTTGGGCATTGGTCAAACCAAAAGGCATGACTATGAACTCGAAATGCCCATATCTGGTTTTGAAAGCTGTCTTAGGCACATCCTCATCACGAACTCTCAGCTGATGGTACCCTGATCTCAGATCTATCTTCGAATACACTGAAGTAAGTACCTTGAAGTTGATCAAAAAGGTCATCAATTCTCGGAAAAGGATACTTGTTCTTGACCGTCGCTTGATTCAACTGGCGGTAGTCGATGCAAAGTTGCATAGAACCGTCTTTCTTCTTCACAAAAAGCACTGGTGCACCCCAAGGCGATACGCTAGGTCGGTTTTATCCCTTGGCAATCAAATCTTCTAACTGTTCCTTCAATTCCTTCAACTCTAACGGAGCCATACGGTAAGGTGCTTTCGAAATAGGCTGAGTACCTGGTGCAAGTTCAATGCTAAATTCGATGTCTCGAATAGGCGGCAAACCAGGAATCTCGTCTGGAAAAAAATCTGGAAACTCACTAACAACCGCTATCTCAGACAACTCAGGACTAGACCTCTGAACATCCATTGCATAAATCAAGAATCCCTCTGCTCCTTTCTGTAGCAAACGAGACATGGATAACACAGAAATCAACGGAATTTTGGATCGAGAACCCTTACCGAAAAACTTCCAATCATCTGCCATCTCAGGCCTGAAACGAACAACTTTCTGAAAGCAATCTACTGTCGCCCTATACTTGGTCAAAGCATCAATCCCGACAATACAGTCAAAATCAGATAATCCAAGAATGATGCAGTCAATCTCAATCGAATTCCCTTCGGATTCTAACACACAGTTACGGACCAATCTCACCGAAACAGTCTCTCCACCCAAAGGTGAAGTAATAGAAACAACATCAGATAAAGGCTCAATAATTAAATCATGCATCACAACAAATATTTCAAAGATGAAACAGTGAGAAGCACCCGTATCAATCAAAACAAATGCAGGATAACCAAAGATCAAACAGTTACCTGCTATCACGTCATTCGGAGCTGCATTGGCTTGATCCTCTGTCAAGGCAAACACCCTCGCCTGCTGTCGTGGAGGTTGGTTATGGTTCTGATTACCTCCCTGACGATTCTATTGCTGAGGCGGAAAATAATGGACTGCAAAAGCTGATCTCTCGGGCTGAGCTGGCGGTCGTGAAGAACTGCCGCTCTGAGCTCTATCGGATCCTCGCTGAGGACAGACTCTAGCAAAATGACCCGGCTGCTGGTAGATGTTGCAACTACCAAACACGCATCGACACTGATCACTCGGATGACGTCCTCCACACTTGCTACACGAAGCTCCAGAAAACCCTGAACTCTGCCCAGAATTGAACTGTCTAGAGCCACTGGAACTCGATGAACTGTTACCAGACTTCTTGAAATTCTTCCCCTTCGGTCGATACTAATCTCGCCTGTTTCTGCCACTGTTGCCTCCCTCAAACCTCTGAGGCTGATTCGACTATTGAGACGGTTGGTACTGATACTGAGACTGTTGAGGCTGAAACTGAACAGGCTGGTTCTGAAAAGATCTCTGCTGCTACTGAGGAGCTACCTGATTGCCTCGTTGCATCAAGAATCCGGCTTCGGCTCCCTTTGCTTGATCCATAGCGTTAGCGAAGTTGTTGGGTCTTCCGGTATTGACCAAGGTAAATATCTCAGGGTTCAATCCATTGATGAAATGGTCGGCCTTGGCTTCTTCGTTATCTGCAACGTGAGGTGAAAACCTCAAGAGACTATCAAATTTACTCACATAGTCCTCAATGCTCAAGTTCCCTTGTTTCAGATTCGCAAATTTGGCACCCTTTTCCTTTCGATATGAGACAGGAAAGAAATGATTAAAGAACTCAGTCTTGAACAAGCTCCAAGTGATGGCGGTGCCTCGGTTCTCATTCGCTCTCTTGGTTGTGGTCCACCAATTCTTAGCAACACCCTGCAACTGGTGACTGACTAACCTGATTCTGCGGTCATCGGTATAGTCGAGGGAATCGAAGAGCTCATCCATTTCATCTAGCCAACTTTCACAAGCAACGGAGTTCTCGGAACCCGTTAAAGTAGGTGGTCGAAAAGATCGGAATCTCTTCAGAAGAGTCTCCATCGGGGTCGCGGTTGCATCAAACTGATCCACTCCTGTACTATCCTGATCATTCGGAGGAGTAATAACTGGCGGAGGATTCTCAGTAGAAGGAGGAGTCAAAGGTGGTTGATTCCTTCTCAAAGATCGTCGCGGTGCCATCTGATATCAAGGGTTAGGACACAATATCTCAAACTCAATCTCAATCTCAACCTCAAAACCTCGGTATCCAAAACTCTGCTCTGAGAACTCATGAATCTCAACGATATACAATGACAGATATATATCACATAATTCATGCTTTATAAATTAAACCACAACTCATGTAATTCAATTAATCCAAGAATCAATAAAGCATGCTCGCACATATTTAAAATAATCATTTAAATAAATCAATCACTTGCAAGAGTTCAATTCATGCGGACTCGATCTACCCCGCTCACTCTAGTTCGACTCCAAGAATCTTATCGCTCTGATACCACTTAATGTGAGATTTCGTTTCTAATCCTCTATTATCGAATAATTAAACATAATCGAACACAATAAACTGCGGAAAACGAATCAATTTTTTTTTTAAAAAAAGCACTGCGCGCCCGCGCCATAATCAGGCGTGCCCACGCCGAGCCTTCGCAAAACAACGGCGCGCCCGCGCCCTCTCTTCGAAAATCAACAACGCGCCCATGCCAAGAACAGCGCGCCCGCGCCCTCACTTCGAAAATCAACAGCGCGCCCGCGCCGCCCTCTCGAACTTCTGAACTCCAGGGCAAAAAAGAAAAATCTAACAAACTAAACTCAAAAACTCAAGCAACCAAGGTTAAAACATCATAAATACATTAGATCTAAGGAGTTGAAACACCAACAAAATGATGTTTAACAGTACAAGTTTGACGGTAGGGGTTCGTTCGACTAAACAAAACAGTACAACTCCAAAAGGTACGACCCTAAGATACACGGTGTCTCAATTCTATCATCACACCCCGAGCTAACCCAAACGACTTGGTCCAGCTCCTGATCCTCCTATTGCCAAGTACACATACAAACAAAGACAATAGCCGGATAAACCGGTTAGAAATATAATTTCTAAGTAAAAGAAACAGGCATGCAATATCAAGTAAACACTTCAATTGAAATGTGTCAACATAAATCATAGCATCGAAATGATATTGAATGAATGCATGAATTTAAAAGTCGAGATTATCAAGTTAGATAATCATAAAATCGATCGGTACTCGGTTGGGATCCCGGGGTCAAGTCTTCACGACAACTCATCGACGCACCCTTTCGGGGTGGAAGTCGATCAGCTCGATCCCCTAGACTTCAGAGCAACTATAAGAAGTATTCTGACAATTGAAAAAACTCAAAATCCAAAGCCACTTCAATATAGCTCCCTAAAAAGTCTAATTTCAAAACGAATTGAAAGTCGGCTCAATATGAATGCAAGTGAAAATAGAATAATAATCAAATTCACTCAAGCAAATAAACATGTAGTATGTGATTTTCGGGAACTCGAGAATAAGTCGATCTCGAGTGTTCGTTCCCATTCATTTCAATGTCGACTTTTACCTTTTCTCGAAGCTTCAATCAATCCTGTCAAACAAGAGATAACTCGATTCAAACTCTAAACAATTCGAAACTCAAAGTCGATAAATCAAACAATCTATACCGTCTTCCAACTCTTCGATTGGTAACCGATCTCCAAGTCCTCCAATTCCAATCTCTAATCAACTGTCAAAACATCGGATGCGGATTCAAAACAAACTCAATAATTCGAATAATTCGAAATCAAACCGAATAACAAAACCGGTAGTCCAAAATCGATTTCGAAGGCATAACGGCTATAAATCGACTATCCGAAAAAACTCAAATCATCAACAACAATCATAACAACTCGAATATCATAACCAAACATCCAAACAACTCAATTTCAACCTCAACCAAAATCACCATCTTCGAATTTCACCTCCAAAAATCATAACAAATTCAAACGACTTCCAAACTCCGAACCGACTTCGAATACACGATATACCGACTTCTAATCTCAACATGCTCGAGTATTATCAAAATCTAACAACTCAACAAAATCGAAGTTCAAGAGATCGAAGCAAAACTTACGTCTAAACGGAGCCCTCGTCGCGGTGATCGTGAATCTCAACTCGGAAATAAAATCTAACGGTCGGATCGAGCGAATCGAACGGATGAAAAGCTCAAAATGGCGTCTCCCATGGCTCGCTTTAGTACGTACAAAATGGGAGGGGGAGGGAGGAGAGGAATTGAGTGAAGTGATGGGGGGATGGCAACTTGCAAGGATAATATATAAAAATCCCATTTTTTTGCATCTCAGTCCTTTATTTTTCCAATCTTGCAAAGTAACCCCCTGCCAAATAACAAAACAATCCTCAATTACTAAAAACCCTGATTATCTCGATTAAACTCAATTATAATAAAATCAGGGCATTACAGGATGAGATGGAACAAGATCTCATGTGCCATTGTGAAGCAAAGCATCAAATTCAAGAGACATAGCATACCGTCATCGAGGATCCTTAAGGGCTAGAAAGACACAGGTGGGTTCAATGTCAGAGGATCCAAAGGTGGTGACAAGGGATTACTTTGGATTGGGTTTACGTATGTTGAGCTTGGACCGAGTGAGCATTTGGTGAGTGGATGTGGGGATAGGGGTGACGGGGGGTGCGGCTGCGGCAGAGGCGGCGGAGGCGTAGGATCCAGGCGACGGGGCAGGGTAGTAGGCGAGACCACAGCGGATGGCAGAGGAATCACGGGGAGCAAGAGCGACAAAAGGTGGGTAGGGTAGTCAGATGTAGTTTCGGAACTGTCGGAATTCGAGGAGGAGAGTAGGTTAGGATAGGGGAAGACCGACTCTTCAATTGGACATGGTGCGAGACAAGTACTTTAGAGGACACATGATCAAAGCACAAGTATGAACTTTTAGTGAGGGAGTAACCGAGGAAGATAGAGGGACGAGATTGTGGCTCCAGCTTGTGATTATTGTAAGGGTGTAACCAGGGATAACACAGGTACCCAAACACACGGAGTTTTTGAAGATTTGGATAGTGACCGAATAATTTATCATAAGAAGAGGACATAGAGAGATTGAACTTGGTCATGCGATTAATAGTATAGGTGGCGGAAGCAAAGGAAAAGAGTAGAATTTGGGTAGAAGGGAGGCTTGGTGAAGTAGAGTAAGGCCGATTTCAACAATGTGATGATGCCAACGTTCCGAATACCCATTATGTTGTGGTGTGTGAGGGAGAGTAGTAAGATGGGAAATGCCTTTGGTGGAGAGAAAAGGGCGGAGATCTAGAAACTCCCCACCATTATCAGTGTAGAGCGTGACAATTTTGTGTTGAAAATGATTTTCAACTAGGGGAGTAAATTTGGTAAAAATAGATCAAACATCAGATTTACGCTGCACAGGATAAAGCCAAACATATTTTGTAAAATGATATACAAAAATGACATAATATTTATAGCCCTCATTGGAAATAACAGGGGAGGAGCACACATCGGAGTAAATTAATTCAATGAGGCAGGATGAAGTAAGACTAGACCTATACAACAAAAACTTGTGGCTTTTATTAATATTGCATGAATTACAATGAAAATTCAAAAAACAGTTTGACGAAATAAGAAAGAATTGGAGGTGACTAAATGGCAGACGAAGGGTGACCTAAGTGGGAGTGCCACAAGGAAAGAGAGTTGGAGGTGGCACAAAGTGCGAGAGGGACGGACAGGTAGGAGGTGGTGCTCGATCGAACGTACGTGACATGTCTAAATTGTCCCGTGAGGAGGAGGGCCTTCGTGCGAAGATCCTGCACCTGAAAGAAATAGGACAAAAAGTGACCGAGATAGGATTAGTGCGACAAAGTTGAGTGACCGAAATGGAACCAATGTGAGAAATAAGCAAACCAGTGTCATTGCCAATGGTCATGGTGTCAGACCCATTATAGGGTGCATGAAACGACAGATTGGCCAGGTCTGTGGTGACATTGTGAGAGGCACCGGAGTCAAGGATCCATTCAGTAGACGAAGGCAGGGCCAGGTTGTGCGACGCAGTGTGGTCATGTAGAGGGGTGTAGGCTGGAGGAGAAGGAGTCGATGGCGGTGGCGGAGTCCATGGAAGATACTGAAAGTTTGGGCAACGCTTGGCAGAGTGTCTCGTAGTGCCACAGAGCTTACAGCGGCCAAGATAGGGCCTCGTAGAGAAGATAAGAAAGGCTGAGTTGGGCCGTGGGGTCCATGGGGCAGGAGGGCACTGGTCCTTGGAGCGTGGAGGACCCGAGAAGCCGGCTTGGCCATGTGGTGCACCTGCATGGGGAGATCTGGTCGAGCGAGATACAGGAAAGACAACAGCAGGGCCAGAGATGGCAGATGACCGAAGCAGAAGTTGAGCCTCAAAGTTGAGCAGCTTCTCATAAAGCTCGTCAAACGAAATCGGCGTGTCACAAGCTTGGATGGCATGAGAGAGTTTTTTGTAGGCATCATCCAGGCCATTGAGAATTTTGAGTGTAAGATCCTCGAGATCACATGAGACATTCATTTGTGCGAGAGCATCAACAGTAGCCTTGATGTCATGCATGAATTCGGTGATGGTTTTGGAACCCTTGACTGGGTTGGAAAGTTGATTTTTTGAGTTGCAGAATACGACCACGACTCGGGGCAGCATATGTCTTGGACACTGTTGTCCAAGCAACAAGTGAGGTTGTAGATGCAACAATAAATGGAATGATTGTGGGCGTGAGAGAGCCAGTGATGGCGTTAAAGAGAAGTTGATCCTGACGAACCCAATGGGAGTAGGCAGGATTGGGGTTGGTGACACCGTTTTGAGTGAGAGTGGGCGGTGGGGAGGGTGTGGAGCCATCAACAAACCCCATAAGATCGTAACTGATGAGAAGGGAACGAAATTGAAGATGCCATGTTGGGTAGTTGGAGGATGTGAGTTTGAGTGGGATTTGAGCGGTAGTGTTTATGGAGATCAAAGGAGGTTTTGATGGTGGTGGAACAATTTGGGTGGGAGAGACAGTTGAGATGGTGGGATCGGCGTCAGCCATGGTGGTAATTGGGGCGGCGACGACGAAGGCGGACGGAAGGTGGTGGCGGCTAGGTTTTGTGGCATGAGCTTAGGGAAAATCTGATACCATATAGAGTTTATGAAACATAATGATTTTATTGATCTAACTGTCATATAAATAGATACAGATGCGTTCCTATAAAGATGTAAAGATATACACAAAATAACTCTCTAACTTAAAATGCAATTTATAAGGTAAAAAGATAATGAGATATCTATACAAATATTGAGAATATCTACAAGAATATTTGCTAACATATAATACAGGAAAAATTATTTTTTTTTTGTGAAACCATTTTTTATTTTTATTTTTACTTCTGATCTTGTAAGCAATAAGTTTGCGTTTTGATTCATGTAATTTGAATTTATTTTTCATTTTTGATAATGTTACCATAAATTGTTATTTTTAGTCTTGTAATTTATATTTTTCACTTTTGGTCCCAGTTTGATTGAAGTCCATCATTTTTGTCGATAAAAAAGAGACCACAAATGAAAAAAAGACATACAAGTTAGATGACCAAAATTATATTGACAAAAATATGTAAGTTACAAACTAAAAAAAATTCACCATAAAAGCACCAAAAATGCAAAAAGAATAAAAAAGATAATGTTATGTGTATATAAAATCTTACATATAGGGTAACAAACCCTATTAAATTAAAAAATTATCTCAAATTTTATTTAAATTTTTTTTATTTTCAATCTACAATACTTTGTCTTGCTTAAAAATTTTGTTCACTAAAATATTATTATTTTTTATTTTATTACTTACTTATAGAATTAATTTACCGTGTTCAAAAAAATTCATTAAATTATAAAATTTTAAAAAATAATTATGAAAATATATATAATTTTTAACAGAGTTAAACAAAATAATAATTGTTTATTTTTTTATAATAAATATATTTTGAAATTTTTAAAATTAAACTTTTAAATTTAAATCATATATAAACGAGATTTTATTATTATGTATTTAAATTAAAATATATTTATTATTATTATTATGTTTAATGACTAATATTTTGTTTAAAAAACAAAATAAAAAACAAATCATGTAGGTTTGGGTTCAAGGGTTTGATTTGAGAAATTTTAAAAAAAAAATTATACTTATTTATAGAAATAATTAAGAAATATTTAATATACTTTTATATATTTAATGTTCGAAAAAAAATTATTGTATATTGTATCATAAATTTTCAACATGTAATAATTATTTTGTAAAATATTCAATTTTAAAAATAATTTTTATTTTGTGTAGTAAGTATATTTTAAATTTCGTACAATTAAACTTTCAAATTTAAATTATAGAACTATATAAGTGAGATTTTGTTATTATGTATTTAAATCAAAATATATTGATTATTATTATGTGTATTTAATTATTTTGTTAAAAATAAAAAAATAAAATATTTTGGGTCCAACTCGAACCCCAAAACCTCAACCTTAATCCGATAAGTTTCTGATCAACTTCGGTCGAGTTTAATTTTGACACTCCTAAAATTGCACACTAAATAATAAAATAAAAGATAATAATATTTTGGTTAAAAAAATCTTTTAGAAAAACAAACAATTGAAAATAATGATATTTTAAAAAAATTGATATACTTTCTTAATTTATAGGACATATAACCCTCTATCTAAGATTTTATATATACATAGTATTATCCAAATACAAATCAAAGTTACATGATTAAAATGACAAATTATTGGTTAACATGACTAAAAATAGACAAAATAAAAATTACAAACATAAATTCCCTAAAATATATGGTCAAATAATGATGCTTATAAAATATTCTAAACAATCTTTTTATATGGTTAATTTCTAACCGTTTCAGAGACAGGTATCAACTAAGTTTACATATTTTAATTGTCAATATGCTCAAGAATGCCAACGAATTCTTTGGAAAGGGAATAATGTAATCGGTTCGGGCCTAGTAGAAAAAAAAACTGTCAATTTTGGATTAAATTAAGGGAAAAAAACAGAGTGCAATTTAACATGAGATTTTAAAAAAGAAAACCTAAAATACACCAAAATATTCTTTAATGATTACTCTCGTTAGTAAACAAGTTTACGAGATATATATATATATATCCATGGATTTATATTTTAATTACTAATAAATTTTATGTGTTTACATGCTATTTAGTTTATCGAACAACATGATATCATTAATATCAACATCAAAGTAATAACGCTAATATTGTACTACATATGTTTAAACTTATAATCGTTCACCTTCATATTTTACAATCATTCATTTTTTTAGGGATAATAGCCAATGGATAATGTGGAGGATTTCATTGATTTAAATCATGGGACCCCACATCAATCATATGAGGTCCACATGATTTAAACCAATCATAGTATTATCTTATTGGTAGGACTGAATTTTTCATTTTTTAGAACGTGAAGCCGAAAAAAATTGATGTAATCATGTCAAAAAAAACATAATTAAAGAAATGCTCAATAATAATTAATATCAAGATAACGAAAATTAAAAATTAATATGCTAAAACAATAGAACAAAACTCAAAATGGAACTCTAAAATTATGGGAGCTTTGTTAGCCAACCGTACATTCCCCACTTATCCTTTCAACATTGATACTCTGTTTTTCTGGGGGGGAAAAAAAAACACATGGAGAAGCCAACTTGCAAAGCACTTCATGCAATTGTGTTCCCAGTTCCTTACCAAGGACATATCAATCCAGCAATCAACTTAGCAATCAAACTCGCTTCAAAGGGCATCACTGTAACCTTCATCCACACTCAATATGTTCACCAAACACTCACTCAAATCCATCATAACACCCAAGTCGATTTCTTCTCGGAAGCTCGGAAATCCGGGCTGGACATACGTTACAGCACGATCAGCGACGGATTCCCGATGGACTTCGACCGGGGCCTTCATTTCGACGTCTTCTGGGAGTCCCTGTTGCGAGAATTCCCGGCTCGGGTCGATGAATTTATAGGAAATATGATTCGGGTCGATCCATATTCGACCTTTTTCTTGGTTGTTGACACTTTCTTCTCGTGGTCTGCGGCGGTGGCCAGAAAGAATGAACTTGTAAATGTTTCGTTTTGGACACAACCAGCGTTGGCTCTTTCCATTGGGTATCACCTTGATCTGCTCTCTCTAAATGGCCACTTTCCTACTAAAGGTTAGAGGATTATCTCTATTCTTCATTTTCTACATCAAAGGTGTATTCTGTGGCGAGACTTGGGTAAATTATTTTATTTTTTTTCTTGTTCAATTTCGATTTTGGTTCATTAAATTATCAAAGTTAGTTTTGGTACACCATACAACTTCGATTTGATTTCCGTCGTATGTTAAAAGTGTTGACATGATAATTAAAAATGATGATGTTACATTATTTACTTGTTCGATCCCAAATCAACGATTCAACTGAAAAATTCGAATTTAAAAGTATCTGATTTTGAAAATTTAATATATAAAAAACCCAAAATAAGACGAAGCAGTTAACCAAAATATTTTTTTCCCCTGCTACTTTTAAATGAGAAATGGACATAGCTGCCAATGAGCCCTTGGCCCAATGGGTAAGGGTAAGACTCTGAGATCAATTGGTCCACGTTCGATTCTCGTTGACTATCGGATTTTTCTTGATTTATTTAGGTAGATTTAAGTAGTTTTTTTGCTCGAGATAAACAAATATCGAGTCAATGCTCAAGTTTCGTTGGTTGTATGCGGGCAATTTCAATCTTTAGTGTCACAGTTCGATGTAATTTGATATTCGAGGTACCCGATGTAATTGTACTAAAAAATGGACATAACCATTTCTTGAATATTCTATTATTTTGTCAAAATATCTAGCTAGTCTAGTCTAGTAATTCAAGCAAAGTTTTCTAATCCAAAATTGGTGGTTCTTTTCATTTTTACATTGATTAAGATTCACAATAAGGAAAAAGTTCGGACGAGCATATAGTTGATCATGATCTGGGGCTAACTACACGTATATGCATAAATAATTTCAATTTTAATGGGTTAAATATATGTGTTCGAATTGCTAACTCAAGTTGAATAATCAAAAAAGGGAAATAAAATAGGAAATTATGATCTTATAATTTCCTTAAATTGAATTTTGATAATCTAATTAGTCAAAACTAGGTTGTAGTGCAATAATTTTGTGATATTTGGAATTGAGTTGTTCTCTTTCTTTCTTGTTTTTCCTTTCTTTTTTTTTTCCCCTATCGATGAGATGACGTAAGATATTGCCTGTCTTATGCTGAATATTGGTGACCTGTACTGCAAAGGGAAGAGTTTTTTGAAATGTTCAAGAGTGCCCTTTGTCTTTTTTTTTTATTAAAAAATATTTTTATTATTATTTAATGATAAACTTGCCTTTTTATTTTTATTATCACGTTACTTTTCTTTTGTTTTTTTTTTCTGTTTTATTTAATTGTGATATAGCCTCTGTAATTTTTTTAAAATAAAATTAACTGTTTAATTTTTTTTTTACTATAAATACACATCATTTTTTTAAAAAATGTATAAATTTCAAATAATAAAAATTATAATTATATTTTTTATTAAGTGCAACTAATGAATATAAAAAATTAATCCATGATAAGTTACGTTTACAAAAATATATTAAATGTATAAATTGATAGTGTGACTTAATAACGAGTTTCATTAAATAATAATTGAATTATTTGAATTAATGTGAGATCCATAAAAGAGTTGTTTGAGGTTTTTATTATAGTGATGAGTTGAATGAGGTTTTTGATTTTTGATGTGGCAACGATGTGGCGGAGTAGAGACCACAAAAGAGTGGTGAGGGAGATTTTGGCATTGTGGATGCCCTTAATTATTAGGGGACCTATTTCACGCCAATTTACATGACACGTATTGTTTTTTTCCAATTAAAAAATCATATAAAAAAATGCCATTTGCATTGTGATTACACCGTTGAAATATTCAAGGTTGTTAGTTAATCACATATTCAATGGCTTCTTTTCGATTATGACTTTATGTCAAATTTTTATCTTGGTCTGTCAGTTTTTAACTTTATATTTTCTTTCAAGTTTTATTATTGTTTCGACTTAGCATTGATGTGGTGACAACATAGTGTTAACCCAACGACAACGTGACATTACATATAATCTAGTGACACAACATTACCTGCCACATAAAAAAAAAACTAAAATCGACAAAAATACAATGAGATGGAAATTTAATAACACAAAGTAAACATGTAAACATGCATGCATAACAAAAATATTGGCCAATTCTCCTTGAAATTACAAGTGACTTATCATTTCTTAATATAACAAAATGGTCAAAATTTATTAATTTGTGTTCATTATTAATAAAATTGTCTTTAATTTCATGGTGTATTAGACAACGTGGAGGAAGAAATTACATACCTTCCTGGAATTGAGGCCATAAACACAAAAGACTTGATGCCTTATTTAAAAGAATCTGAAAAAACAACAAAAGCCAACTTTGTTTCCATCAAGGCATATGAAGAGGTGAAGAAGGCGGATTTTATCTTATGCAACACAGTGCAAGAACTCGAATTTCAAGCCCTCTCAGCTCTCAACCTGAAACAACCAACTTATGCGGTTGGCCCTGTAAATTTCATCAGAGATTCTACAGTATCACCTCCAATCACCAAGAGTTTATGGGCCGAATCCGACTGCGGAAAATGGCTCGAATCGAAGCGTCCGGGCTCGGTTTTGTACGTCTCATTCGGCAGCCTGGCTCAGATAAGTGCGCAAGAGATTCAAGAAATAGCATACGGGCTTCTACTAAGTGAAGTAAACTTTATATGGATAGTGCGAGCGGATATTGTGAGCTTTGATAAAGCGCATGCTTTACCGGATGGATTCGAAGATGATGCTAAAGATAAAGGGTTGATTGTTCCATGGTGTGATCAAATTAAAGTTCTTTCGAATCCTGCAGTTGGGGTGTTCTTGACTCATTGTGGCTGGAATTCGATAGTCGAGAGTATTTGGTGCGGCGTTCCGATGATTTGTCTTCCGTTTATATATGATCAACCTACGAATAGGAAGTTGATAGTTGAAGATCTTAATGTTGGAATAAATCTTTTAGATGGAGTTTCAGTTCATAGGGAAGAAGTTGCGGAAAAGATCAAGAATTTGATGAGTGAACCTGTTGGAATGAGGCTGAGGCAGCAAGTGGATAAAGCAAAGATAATATTGCACAATGCAATAGAAGTGAATGGATCATCTGACAGAAATTTGGAGCAATTCATTCAGGATTTGAAGAACAAAATTGGTTCATGAAATAAGCTAAGGTGGCTATCTATTGGCAAGAGTCCAATTTTAATTTAAAAGTTAGGTGCTGCGTACAATTATTACAGATAAATTATGGACAAGTAATGTTGGTTATATTTACTAGCTGATTCTCAATTAAATTCTTGTTTTTAATCACAAGTGTAATATCAATCATTTGGGTGTGTTCATATGCTTTTCTTCATTTTTTAGGTTTTTCGAAACTAATAAATCTATTAGATTAGGCGCAAATATAATATATAACTAGCCACAAATGCGCATGTAAAATAAGGCACATGTAAAACTAATCACGAAGTTAATCTCATTAACTAAATCCGTTTGTAAAGTTTGTAGTTTGACTTCGATATTAATTTGGTTACGGTTCACATTTTTTTTACTATGAATTAAATTATAATTTAGCATTATTAAATAAATTCAAGATATATTATAAGACACGTTAATCATCTTCCGAGGATAGAGATTGTGCTTCTCCCACGGCATTTGGTGCTGTGGGAGTTATTTATGGACCTTTCTTGATTTTAGTCATTTAAAAAATTAATTATGTTAATTTACGTAATTTTAAATTCATGTTAAATTCAAATGTTAAATAATAATTATCTATTACTATTATTATGCAAGAAAACTTTAGTTGGTCTTTTGATATGTTAAAATATTTTAAAAAAACACACACACACACTATAACTGTTTCTCTTCACTATCTCTATTTTTTTATTTTTTATTTAAATATTTTTATTTAATATATAATACAATCATTTTATTTATCTATTTTCAAATTCCAAATTATTTGAAAAAAAACTAATGAAATAAAAAATACCTAATAGAAAAGATGATGTTTTAACTATTTAGGGTGACCATTCTTAACCAAAAATTATTTTTATTGCTATAAATTTATTAAATTTTTTATTGAAATTAAGTATAAAAAAAAATTTCGTCACACACTGTAGCGCAAAATTCTTTATTTCTTGAAATTAAGAAATAGAAAATTAATACAAAATGAATTTGAGATATTAAATAAAGATTAGTGGATGCAATCTCTAAATAATCCCTTGATTTTCCTCTTCAATGACAATTTCTTGATGTATTTGAATTTCTTGAGTATTTGATATTCTTTGGAGATGATTTGATGTCTTAAGATTTGATTTGATGTCTTGATAAAGTTAATTCGATGGGTTAACACCTTTATATCGAATTAAACTTCAAAATTTTGGAAGAACTCGATGAACTCCTTGAATCACGCCTTGAAATTTGTTATCTTGAATTTGATGAAGAACACGATCTTCTTGAATTTGATGAAGAACACGGTCTTCTTGAATTTGATTTATTTAATTAAAAACACGAACTTCTTGAATTCGATGAAGAACACGAACTTTTTGAATTTGATTTATTTGATGAAGAACACGAACTTCTTGAATTTGATGAAGAACACGAACTTCTTGAATTTGATGAAGAACACGATCTTTTTGAATTTGATTTATTTTATGAAGAACACGAACTTCTTGAATTTGATGAAAAACACGAACTTCTTGAATATGATTTGTTTGATGAAGAACAGGAACTTCTTGAATTGCGTCTTGAACTTCTTGAATATGACTTGAGAGAAAAACTCTTGAATTCTTCAACTCATTTGCTTCAGTTTTCTGTGTTATGTGTTTTTTGTTGGTCATCTGCCCCTATTTATAGCTGAAGAATGCAGATTCCTACCATTTTTATTTGATGAGGTTTCGCAATTTGATTGAATCCTCATGATTCATTTGGTGATTGATTATCTTCCATTAATCACAAGATTTGATTTTAAATACTAAAAATATTAGTATTTTCTTCTATTTGATGCAAGATTTGATCTCAAATACTAAAAATATTAGTATTCTCTTCCAATTTGTGCAAGATGCAATCTTGATTTAAAAATCTTGATTTGATCACAAAATATATTAAAATATCAATTAATTAACTATTTATTTTTTAGGAATTTAATATTCTCAAAAATAGCTAGTTATTTTATTGATATTTAATTATTTTGTACTTGCCATATTTGAAGGTTGACAAATTTAATTGTCTACAAATGACCCCTCGAGACTTATTCACAAATTAATGATTTTTTTGAGTGAATGAGTCACGATAATTTAGTTTTTGAAATTTGATATTTGAGATTGCACCAATCTTCAATCCAAAATTTAATTCTCTTTTAATTTTCTTTCATCCATATTTTCTTCTTCCGGCATCCAACCTCTGGTGATATTTGATGATGAGAGTCAACCTCCAAAATAAAAACAACACTATCTTGTTTGTTGATGAACTCGTAGCCGATCGTTATGAAAAGTCATGGCCGCGGTTGACAAATTCACTTTATACTTCTGTGATCTATCGAGACTTCTTTCGAAAAGACTTTCAAAGTTTGGGCTTCATCTTCCATAATTACAAGAGCATGTTCTATTATTATCGTTGGATCGACGGATCATTGAAGAGAAGGAAAAATGAGACAGTACACTTCAATTAATTGGCGAATTTCATTACATTAAATGATATTGAAAGTGAACTGAAGGCATTCTTTGCCGGGGTGGTCATAGGTTTCCAGCGGTGCAAATATACGACCCCGTGTATGCTTCATTATTCACATTCGATTGAGATTCCAATATTATGAAGGCATTTTGCGAGGCATGGTGTTCACTCAACAATAAACTATTAAATTTCACACTATGAACCATTTACATATTTGTATGATTTGCATTCTTTCTTGGGCCTTTTCATCGCCGGACATATATATGATGAAGTCGTTCATAGTGCCAAAGAACTCACCAGCATTGATGAAGCGGACATTTGAATTTTTTTCTCAATATTGCGATTGCACATCACATATTTCGAGATATTTTGAAATGTGGATCAATTTCAATCAACTCAAGATGGTGGAAGCGCATAATTTGAAGGACTTGGTGATTTGAAGAAGTGAAAAAAAATCTCATCCACTTTTTTGAAGAGACAATGAAAAATGTTTTACAGTGCTCCACTACTTCACAAGATTGAAGAAGAAAAATAAACTATGATTGAAAATATTTCTCTTATCGATGATGATGTTATCAAAAAATTTGAACACGTCAACGATCCATCTTGAAAGATTTTTTTTTTGGTGATATTTTGATTGTGTTTAACTTTCATTGAAAATATAAGGCATATTAATATTTCATGTGAAAAGAAAACAACAAATTCATGACTATACTCAGAATATATCTAAATTGTATACGTATCCAATACAGGGATCAAGTCATAACGTAGTTCAAAAATTTGATTGTTTGAGATGAGTGTGCCATGCACAGTTTATACTCATGCGGGCCAGGAGTATCTATTTCTTAACCACCCTAGAATAGGTGGAGATTTAATATTTTAACCACATAAAATACCATAAGTGGGAGAAATACAGTTTAACCACATGAATTCACTATTGGTGGGGACATAACAGTTTAACTACGTGTAATACCTTTGGTGGAGCATATAACATTTTAACCACATGCAATACCTTTGGTGGAGCACATAACAGTTTAACCACATGTAAGACTTTTGTGGATACCGTTCACAGTTTATACTCTTGTGGGTCAGGAGTATTGGTGAAATACTCATCCTCTTTCTGGGAAATTTCTGTTTCTCTTGCTCTATGATATTCTTGAGTTGGAGGCCCTTTCGCTCCACTTGTAGTTATGCTCAACTCCATGTCATGGGCTCGAGTAGCTAATTCTTCAAATGTCTTTGGCTGGATTCCTTGAAGGATATATCAAAGTCCCCAATGCATACCTTGGATGCACATCTCAATTGCAGAAGATTTGGACAATCGATCTTTGCAGTTAAGGCTCAAATTTCTCCATCGATTGATAAAGTCAATTACGGTTTCTTCTTTCCATTTTCATGAGTTTGTTAGCTCAATCGTCATGCTAACTACTCGTCGAGTACTGTAGAAGCGATTGAGAAATTCTTGTTCTAGTTGTTTCCAACTATCAATTGAGCATGGCTCCAGATCAGTGTACCAATCAAATGCGTTCCCTTTTAGTGAACGAACAAATTGCTTGACTAGGTAATTTTCGTATGTCCCAGCATTGTTACACGTTTCAATGAAATGAGCCACATGTTGCTTTGGGTTTCCTTTGCCATCAAATTGCTGAAACTTTGGAGGTTGAAAGTCATTTGACATTCTTAAGTTATCAATACTTTGTGAATATGGCTTGACATAGGTGAGAGATGGCTTAGAGCTTCCGTCAAGTTTTTCTTTGATAGTACCCATGATGAAGTCTTTTAACTAGTCCATGGAAACTGACCCATCAGATGAAAAATGTAAGTCTTTAGTTTGTTCATTTTGTTTTTTTCTTCAATGATGACTCAGTTCCTTCATTAGTTTCATCTTTTTTGTCCATGTAACTTGTATCAGTATGGTTTATCTTGTCCATCAACTTCATAATTTGGGAGTCCTGTTCTTGAACATGTCTTGAGAGTCCCTCAATGGCCTTTGTCAAATTTTTTATTCGATCTTCTAAAGTTGTGGCATTTGTCACCATCACGCTTTCTATATAAGAGTTTTGATGGGTCTCAAGAAAATAGGTTTGCTCAGAAGATTCTTGTAATTTCTTAGACATGCTTCTTGTGATGACTCCAAGACTTTCAGTTGACTTTGTAGTAAAAATCTTCATGTTAGTGATCTTTTCATTGGTGGACATGATGGCTTAAAAATTTTGATGAAGAGAAAAGATGAAGGGTAGAGATGGTCCCACTGGGCGTGCCAAAATTTGTAGCGCAAAATTCTTTATTTCTTGAAATTAAGAAATAGAAAATTAATACAAAGTGAATTTGAGAAATTAAATAAAGATTAGTGGATGAAATCTCTAAATAATCCCTTGATTTTCCTCTTTAATGACAATTTCTTGATGGATTTGAATTTCTTGAGTATTTGATATTCTTTGAAGATGATTTGATGTCTTGAGATTTGATTTGATGTCTTGATAAAGTTAATTCGATGGGTTAACATCTTGATATCGAATTAAACTTCAAAATTTGGGAAGAACGCGATGAACTCCTTGAATCACGCCTTGAAATTTGTTATCTTGAATTTGATGAAGAACACGATCTTCTTGAATTTGATGAAAAACACGATCTTTTTGAATTTGATTTATTTGATGAAGAACACGAACTTCTTGAATTTGATGAAGAACACGATCTTCTTAAATTTGATTTATTTGATGAAGAACAAGAACTTCTTGAATTGTGTCATGAACTTCTTGAATATGACTTGAGAGAAAAACTCTTGAATTCTTCTACTCATTTGCTTCAGTTTTCTGTGTTGTGTGTTTTTTGTTGGTCATCTTCCTCCTATTTATTGCTGAAGGATGCAAATTTCTACCATTTTTATTTGATGAGGTGTCGCAATTTGATTGGCTCCTCATGATTCATTTGGTGATTATCTTCCATTAATAACAAAATTTGATTTTAAATACTAAAAATATTAGTATTTTCTTCTATTTGATGCAAGATTTGATCTCAAATACTAAAAATATTAATATTCTCTTCCAATTTGTGCAATATGCAATCTTGATTTAAAAATCTTGACTTGATCACAAAATATATTAAAATATAAATTAATTAACTATTTATTTTTTAAGAATTTAATATTTCCAAAAATAGCTAATTGATTTATTGATATTTAATTATTTCGTACTTGTCATATTTGAAGGTTGACAAATTTAATTGTCTACACACACATCTATCGTGTGTGCAAATATGCTAATCGGTAAAGTTTTTAAATATATCAAATTATTTTTAACATAATTAATTTTCTAAATGACTAAAATAAAGAAAGGTCCATAAATAACGTCTCCCAACTATGTGGGAAGAGCACATTAGAGGATCTCTATACTTCACGGACAAAGTACAAACAGTAATTATTTCCTTACCATTCATTATAATTTCATTTACATGAAATTAAAGCCTTCACTATTACATATATATCTACTTAATTCTTATCATGCTCTCCAATCTTTGCCTTCAAATCTGTAATAAACTGATTCAAATTCACTTCCGAAGATCCATCGATTCCCATTGCATTCTCCAACAAGCTCTTCACCTTCTTCACTTGCTTCCGAACCGCCCCGGATTCATCTGCATGCATCAAATATTTTATCTTCTCAGAAACCCTATTTCTTGATAATTTCATGTTGTCATCACGTAGATTGAACCCGATCTTCAGATCGTCCACAGCCAACTTTCTGTTCGTGAATTGATCCGTCAGCAAAGGGTAACAAATCAACGGGACGCCGCAGTATAAGCTTTCCAGTATCGAGTTCCATCCACAGTGAGTCAAGAATCCTCCCACAGACCCATCTGTAAGGACCTGGATTTGATTGCACCACGGAACGATCAATCCCCGCCCCCGGATCCGGTCCTCGAACCCGTCCGGCAAGAAATCGGGTTCATCCGAGCTGACGATATCGGGCCGGAGCACCCAAATGAAGTCCACCCCACTAAGCATGAGGCCATGAGCAATCTCCTCGATGTCACGTTTGCTAGTGTGTGCATAGCTACCGAATGAGACGTACAGTACCGAGCCTGGCGGCTTCGTTCGGACCCATTGGCTGCAGTCCGACTCGGGCCACAGGCTGGTGGATATGTTGCCTTTGGCGAAACCCGGAGGGAAAACGGGCCCGATGGAAAAGAAAGGCTGCTTCTCTTGTAAAGCTGAGATGGTGTCTTGTTCGAGTTCTTGAATTGTGTTGCAGATTATGAAGTCTGCTTTTCTCACATCTTCGAAAGCTTTGTAAATGATTTGATGGATTGTGGTGTAAATGTCATCTTTGGCTTGTAAATAGGACATCAAATCCGCGGGGAAAATGGATTTTACTCCAGGAATGTAGTCGATTGCATCTGTCCTGTTCTCTGTTCAAGATTTCGGTGCATGACAACAAGTATAAATAGAATTAATTAAGTATATTGGTGTCAAAGTTATAAATAATGCATCCAATTTTTTTTAGTTGTTACAATAACGTCTACCTCGTCTCAAATTTGAAATCTTGATATTAGATGAGCTACAAGTAATCAAAATTAGATCTTAGTGCAATAACTTGACTCCTTTTATATTTTCAGGCCTTCATATGAAGAAATGCTGATATATATATATATGTTATGATAACAACATGGTACCAGATATAGCTCACTCAGAATGTTAGTTAAACAGTGACTATATTATTTCTCAAAGATTTAAAATTATGCCACAGACAAATTATCTACACACAATTAGTTCATTCACAAACAAAACATATAAATTTTAATTAGGATGGTTTTTAGCTACATAAAACACTTAAATTTCCAAATTCTTTCACTCATCATTCTATGAGATTATACCGCAAAATTAAAGAAAGTGATCATCTATCTGCAGCTCTCCCCTATTTTATCAACTTTGAAAACTGATCATATCCAAATTCCAAATTGCATGTCGTGCAAGTTTTCAACAAAAGATTTAAAATTAGGATCCAATTCCTTCTCAAGTTAAGAGTTAATATTAAAATCAGGGCACGTACAAATGAGTTGTCTCAACAAATGAATGTGGGCTAGCTACGCGGCCCTATATCGAAACAATTATATATATATAACTACAATATTCACAAAACAATTACATACTAAAATAACATGAATTGATTTCACTCCATAATACCATATATTAAATGTCTTTAATTACTATATTATAAAACATAAACCTCATAGAAAAACTATATTTGATTATTTTAATATATTTATAAATTTACCATTTATCATTCTTCTAAGATCTTTAATAATAAAGGTCCAAAAAATGTAAATATTTAAAAATTTCTCACATTTTGTTCCACTATCCATTATCCTAACTACTATAACATTATCCCAAAAAAAAATTATAATTAAATTCAAGTTTATAAAATAATATTTAATTTCAAATAAAATATATTTTATGCACATGCAACGCATGTGTTGCGTGTACTAATATATATTTGTTACTCGTATCCTAGAGTAGAGGGGAACCATGAATGTCAGATGAGCCGATGCCCAACTTGCAGGCTTGTATTTTATTTTTTAAAATTTCTTCTCGGATGTTTACGTGAAATCTGAAAACAATAAAACATTGCAAGTTGGACGCCAATT